>NW_022985170.1:1407277-1664003 GCF_010093535.1 Lindgomyces ingoldianus
GAGGCCACGAGCAGATTGTGAAGCTGCTGCTCGACAAGGACGCCGACGTCAACGCGCAGGGTGGAGAATACAGCAACGCACTCCACGCAGCTTCAGAAGAAGGCCACGAGCAGATTGTGAAGCAGCTGCTCAAGAAGGGGGCGAAATCGTATGTATATCGGCAATAGTGGGAAGAAGTAGATAAATGCGAATGATTTAAATATGCTTATAAATGGTGTGACTGTAGCGAAAGTGATTTGTGGCAAGCTCGCCCCTGTTTACGGGGAGGATGGCTGACCCGCTCTAGCTATGCTATGAGGTGGCAATTCTGTCTAGCAGATAGTCGTAGGGAGTCAAGTTAATTTACTAAAAGCGTAACTAAGTTGGATTTCAAGACTGTGGGGCTAAAGACGACCCGCTTGCGAAGACTTTGCACAGCTACATACCTAACAACCACTGAAACACAAGATGTAAATTACATGTGATAATTACGTGGGATGGTGGGGTTGTTTTATACTAGTTGAATTAGTGGCGAAGGCACTAACTTACCTGGCAACCTTCCATGAATTTTGTGCGCCTTATTATACATAAGGCTAAAGATGACTTTCAAGCCTTACAGGCAGGCCCTAAGGCTTATATAAGACTCTATTATAAATGCTAAGAGCTAGTAAGAGCTTAATAGTAGTGCTATAAGGGTAGAATGCTCGTTTGACATAAAAGAAGGCTCTCTGTAAAGTAGGCGCAACAGCGACTATGCAAACGTAATTTGTAAGTGTAAGGGCCTTATGAGGTTTGGGATTAGCTCTAGCACACGACTTATATAGAATTATAGGAAAGATTGACGTGTACACAGATTTAGGGTTGCTTAAAGTTAAAGTACCCCTTATATTTTCCGGCACGGCGCTTTCAGCTATGTGGGGAGGGATGTTACTTCAAACATGCTCACACTTTCGTGGTGTTTCCCTACGTGATCTGATCACCATGTCTGATATCAACATGTGTGAATCCCCAAATGCGGATGTCTTACCCATCACGGGAAGGTGTCACAACTACACTAAGTAATTTTCCTCGCAACCTGGGGCCCTGCTAAAGTGTCATGCATCACTATGAAATCCAATCGGTAGAGAATAGATGTTTTAAATATCTTGCGAGGAAGGAGAGGAGGATTTGAAAGCTGGGGGCTGCAGTAGCGATGTTGGGAGCTGGAGATGTTGGAGTGTGGTCAGGTGGAGGTGTCACGGAATGTAGGCGTCCATTGTTCCTTCAGGCAATTCATCTCGCCGTTAAGCCATCGTGAATTATTCCCGGGCATCATTAGAGATTAATAGATCTTTTGGTCAGCTTCCCACAAACGAAGACATGATTAGAAAAACTATCAGTTTTGTTCTCTGTGCATAATGCTGAAAGAATTTAAACCCACCTACCATCATGCTCACAGAAGCATGCTAAAATCAAATGCGAAGTTCAAGAAATTCATATGTGTTAACAGCAACCGCCTGCTCCGGCAAATTAAATCGCTGAAACGTGATGCTTAAGGTGTTTCAAGGCTGATCCTCAAAATTCGGCTTATGCGATGGCAATGATTGGATCTCGGCGCGCGTCTTCGCGTGATATTAAACGCTGATGTAGCTGAAACATGGACGGTGGGTTTTAAGGGAAAAAGGGAAAGCGTGGATAATGGATGTATGCCCCGGAAGTTCGGGGCATGATTGCAGGTGCGTGCTCATGGAGGTGATGATGAGGATGGAGAAGGACACGCGGTAAGTGGGGAAGGATTTTACGAGGTTGCATGCCAGTTAGAGAGAGATGGGGATGGATCAGGCGAGACGAGGCGAAGCTGAGTTGCGCATCCCAGAGACCCTCCCTACTCCACAGATCTGAGAAGTGCAGATTTTAGATAGTGTAGCGTTGAGCTGGTCGTGATGTGAAGGCGCAGGAAAGCAGCCAAAAATACCTGACAGCCGCGGCCCTCAACAATGGCGTTAAAACGGCGCCAAAGTTGAGCCAATCCTACACACCATGCCCCTGACACGACGACAAGGGAGCGCCCGTGCGTCATTCGGCGGCGACGTGCTTCGGTTCCAACGGATCAACGCGACCTGATCAAACTGGACAGGACGGGGCTAATCCTTTTCTTTATCTCTAACTCACCACGCTCGCTCACACAAAGCCCGCTTCCTAACTAACCTTTGCTCTCCACCTTTGTTTCCAACCTTTGTTTCTTGTCTTGTAGAGTTTTAGCTCTTTGTAATAAGTTGGAAAGGCCAAGCGCGCTGCTGTTTATTGAGTAGACACAGCGTCGCACATTCGGGGGACACACATTCGCTGATCGTACATGGAGATTTCACCATAACCATCAGTACATGTACTGACCACCTTCGACGACCCCTCTATCGAGAAATCCCTCCCTATTCGAGCACACATACCGCATTCGTTACTATGGCTGCCACCCCGGCAGGAGCGATGCTCCCCCGGGCCACGGAGGAGAATTTAGAAGACAAGTTCTTGAAGTTGATAAGCGATCCCTTTGGAGCTCAGGCAGGTCCTCTCCCCCACCTCAGCAAACACTCCACTAATCTGAAATAGCTTGCGCAAGACTCTATCATTGCAGCTGTGACGACCTCGTTCGTCATCTTCGGTGCCATTTTCCTCGCCTTCGTCCTCCTCCAACCCTACAACCAAACTGTATACGCTCCACGCCTAAAGCACGCCGATGAAAAACACAAGCCCCCATCTCTCCCCAAGAAGCCATTGGGCTGGTGGAATGCCGTCTTCCGCACAAACGAGGACTTCTACGTTGAGAAAATCGGTATGGATGCAGCAATCTTCCTGCGTTTTGCCAAGATGTGCCGCAATATCTTCTGCGTGCTGTCGGTTGTCGGCTGTGCTATCTTGATCCCTGTGAATATAACACAGTCGACGAAATTCTCCAAGGACGGCGGATTCAAGAAGTCTGCCATCATTATCTCCATGACGCCGAAGGATCTTTTCGGTCACATCTGGTGGGCCTTTGTGGCTGTCGCGTGGGTGTTCGACGTCATCATTTGCGGCTTCTTGTGGTGGAATTATCGCGCCGTTCATAGGCTCAGGAGGAGATATTTGGATACTCCAGAGTATCAGACCAGTCTGCACTCGAGAACGTTGATGGTAAGGAAAGAATTTATTTCAGCAAGTCTATTTCTGCTAGCTGCATGTGACGTGCACGAAAATCTCTTCAATATCTTCGCATCAGCGTGGTATAGATGAGAGCGTTGCATCCTATTCTCCAAGTATGCTAACCAGAGCTAGATTACAGACATTCCCCGGAGTCTTCGAAGCGATCAGGGCCTCGTGGACATCACCGATAAGTTGCGAACTACCCCTGAAGTCCCCCGCGCGTCAATTGGCAGGAATGTCAAGGATATTCCAGATCTTATCGAAGAGCATGAGGAAGCCGTTATTGAACTTGAAAAAGTCTTGGCAAAGTACCTCAAGAACCCCAACCAACTCCCCGCAGACCGACCACTGTGCAAGCCATCCAAAAAGGACCCTGAATACACCAACAAGAATGAAAAAGTTGACGCTATTACCTATCTCACAGCTCGAATTGAGCGCTTGGAATCCCAGATTAAAGGAGTTCGGGAGACGGTGGATAAACGAGATGCAATGCCGTACGGATTTGCAAGCTATGAGACCCTCGAATCAGCACATAGCGTTGCATTTGCCGCGAAGAACAAGCATCCGAAAGGGACTTCCGTCCAGTTGGCTCCCCGACCAAATGACTTGATCTGGAAGAACTTGCCAATAGACGCAAAGGCCCGCCGATGGAGGCGATTCATCAACAATCTCTGGATTACTCTACTCACCGTCCTGTACTTCATTCCCAACGCCCTCATTGCTGTCTTTTTAGCCCAGCTCAACAATCTCGCATTCATTTGGCCACAATTCGGGGACCAGATGCAGAAAAACCCCAAGTTTTGGGCTATCGTTCAAGGTATCGCAGCACCTGCACTTACCTCCCTCTTCTACTACTTCCTTCCTATCATCTTCCGACGTCTCTCGGTCCAGGCAGGTGACTTTACCAAGACCGCGAGGGAGCGACACGTCATCCACCAGCTTTACGCCTTCTTCGTTTTCAACAATCTTTTCGTCTTCTCTCTCTTCGCTGCCGCTTTCGCCTTTGTCTCAGCAATGATAAAAGCAACGCGAGACCAGGGCAAATCCTTCAAGGACGCGGTTGACGACTATCATCCATTCGTGCAGATCATGATTTCTTTGTGCACTGTTTCGCCATTCTGGGTTACGTGGCTGCTTCAACGCAACTTGGGTGCTGCTATCGACTTGTCTCAGGTGGTCAATCTTGCGTGGGGGTCTTTCTCTCGCAAATTTCTCAATCCAACGCCTCGTGAGCTTATCAAGAGAACTGCTCCGCCGCCATTCGACTATGCGAGCTACTACAACTACTTCTTGTTCTATTCGACGGTGGCTCTCTGCTTTGCAGCACTTCAACCCATCTGTTTGGTCGTCACAGCGGTATACTTTGTCCTCGATGCGTGGATGAAGAAGTATCTGCTACTGTAAGTCTCAATTTCCCCTATATGTCGGGTTCCAAGGTCTTCTAGAATCCCCAGGCCTTCATCCCTTCTCTCTACACAGCATTCTAACTCTCTCTAGGTACGTCTTCTGCACAAAGACCGAATCAGGAGGTCTCTACTGGCGCGTCCTCTTCAACCGCTTCCTTGTCGGCGCCTTGATGTCCAACTGCTTGATAGCCCTCATGGTTGGTGCCCGTGGCGATCAGCCTATCGCCATGCTCTGCGCCATGGCTCCTCTCCCTATCCTCCTCCTCGGTTTCAAATACTACTGCAAGATCACATTCGACAACTCCATGCGCTACTACGTCAAAGGCGAAAGCATCAAGGGCTCCGAAGCACCCGCTCCCATTGACAAGGAATCCCGCCGTCGCGACCGCGTCGCAGTGCGCTTCGGCCACCCGGCACTTTACCAAAAACTAACCGTCCCAATGGTGCACGAAAAGAGCAAACACCTCCTCGCTGAAGTGTACCGAGGTCGGCTAGACGGAGATCTCGGCGCCACCGCTGGCTACAGCGACGTCTATTCCATGAAGCGTATGAGCAAAGAAACCCCCGGGAAAACGGCTGCAGCACCCGCCCCCTTCGAATTCGTCTCCGAATCCAACATGGACTTCGAGAACTTCAAAGACCGCCCTGAATTCAGCGCTGAGCACGGCGGCGACGGATCTGTCTATGGCGCACACATCTCCCGTCCCGGAACCCCTGCTTCGACAGTGGGTGGAGGTTCTGAGCGCGGGCGATCGAGTTCTCGAGACTCGGAAAGAACGGTCGGTGATGATGGGACGGGTGTGGGCGTAACGTATCCAGCGGGATATCATTCTACGCCGTCCGGGTTGCGGGAGTATAGTCCAAGTCCAGATCATAGGGTTGGGTTTGGACGCGTGGAGAGTAATACGAGTGGGGCGAGGGATGAGACCAATTTACTATATGGGGCTGCGCCGATGGGTGCCCAGACGCCGAATTTGGGGCAGGCCCAGGGAGAGAGTCCGTATACGCTTGATGACAGTGGTAGGCAGGATTACTTTAAGGGCGTAAGGTAGGTGAGCAGTGGTGAAGGAGGGTTGAGTGTATATTGAGACGAATTTCGTTTGTTTGGGCTTGATGTGGAGGGTGGTGGAGATGATTTTCTTCACAGTATTGGCATGTAAATGGCGTTTTTTGAAGAGTTTGGAATGCTGGTGTGTTGCCAGCGAGTAAAAATATCGAGCTTTGGGCTTAGTGGGAGGTGGGCGAGGTGATTTTAGATACCATTGTCAGCTACTGCATGCTAGATAGCACGAGCTGATTTGAATGCTCGACGGAGCCGGGATGAGCGCATAGAGCTGCTCCAATTTCATTTTGTCGACTTTATGTTCACCTGACTTCTCTGTGCCCTTTTGATTGATCATTTCTTGTCTTCATTCTGTCTTGCTTTTCTCGGCACTTTCCAATGAGTGTTATGTGTCTCCTCCCTCAGTACACCTTTCTCCTCCTAACTCTATATAAACCCCTTCACTCTGATCCCTTCATATTGTTCTTTTCTCTCCTCACAACACTCCCCTATTCCCCGGTTTCCAAAAACAGTCGTACCATAGTTCATGGAGTATGGTTCCGGTTATCGGGTTTACTCCCATCCCTTTTAAATATTCCGGTCGAGTTTGTTATGCGCTTTCATCCGCTTGGCCCTAAGAAATGTTGATCAAAACTTGCATAGTTGACGGCTGATGCCTCGCCCAAAGATGTATGGATTTCCTCAGTCGCATCCAAATTCGTAACCGGGTGGAGTAATGGGTATGGGTCGAATGAAGAGATGTCATCATTGGCAGCCTGGAATGTTATCCGATCCAATTCGTCGGCATCAGAGAAGCCAGGGCGGCCAACACCTTCCGGGTGGAGTAATACGTATGAGTCGAATAAAGAGATGTAATCATTGGCAGCCTGGAATGTTATCTGATCCAATTCGTTGGCATCAGAGAAGCCAGGGCGGTCAACACCTTCGTCGTCGTTATCACGTGAAGGTGCATCATCCTCCACAACTTCCTCAATCTCTCGTATCCATCTCTCCTTCAAGAGATCCATAGAAGGCCCCACTCCACCTCCTTTTCCTCCTCTTTTTAAGCTTTCATCTTTTTGTGCTTCACGACCGCGTTTTCTAGGATTGAAATGAGCTCGACGAAGACTGATCAACATTAGTTTTCTGTTTTGTAAAATAGAGCCTTTGACTCACTGAGCAGCGGCGTTATAATATGCTCCGTACTTCTTTCCACGAAGACACGATTTACAATTTGCGAGAAACGTCTTGTCTTCAGAATCATCCACGCAAATGTAAAATTTCCGATTGCGAGTGTGCTTTCTCATCATATGTCTCTGCAATTCATGGTGCCCTCGAAATCCTACGGGATTTTCATTACAGTGTGGACATAGCAGTCGTAGGGATCGCTGTGGTTTCTGTCCTTCTCGAATTAAACTGCTAGATAGCGCCCTCACCGGTGGCTGCGAAGTCTTTGAAGGTAGTGTATTGCCAAATGTAGGACCTTCTGCTGTGTCCGAATGCGCTGTAGATCCAAAAGGGGAAGTCATCGGCAATGGAATGGGAGGTAGGAGATCAGTTGCTGCGTCAGGGTCCGGCACAAATGCCCTTCCATAATCTGAAGATAGTACATTCCTAGACATAGGAGCAATTGCTGTGTTGGGATGGGGTGGGCCCTGAAGGTAAGGTTGAAGGGATGGGTAGACTCCTAGGTCTGGTATGATATCTGTGTTACCTGGATATCCCTGGCTATTTGAAGAGGGATTATCGCTTGGAGTCGTCTTAGGTGCAGTTGCGATCTCTGGAGAATCATTTGATTCGGGATCTGGATTCTTTGCTTCAATTCCATTTCCATTGGGTTGAGAAGAACTCTCGGACTCAGAAGCTTCTTCATCAACGTCCAGTGGCAGAGCAAGAAGTGAAACCTTCTCTAGATGCTTTGCAACACTATCCAAGAGAGCGTTTTCTCCCTTTTCAACCTTTTTATCGCCGCAGAGAGGACATGTATTTGTCTGCAGAAAGCCAGCCTCGCGATGCTCGAGAAGAATGTGATCCATCCATCGACGTTTGTCGAGGAAGATTTTATTACGAGAAAAGCAAGTTTTGAAGATGCAGACATAGGGCGCGAGATCTTGGATTAAATGTTTTCTTGTAGACATTAGCATTACATTATAGACGCAGAGCCAAGGATTTACCTGTATTCGTGGTTGCGCAACGCCCGAATGTACCGTCCACATGCTGCACAGTCGAACAATTCACCTCTTTTCGCTTCATCCGGAAGCACGGGATATTTTGAACGCCCACCCTCAATTAGGCTGGAAAGTCTTGAGCTGAGTGCCGTAGTCGCCACTGAAGGGGTATACGAAGGCATAGGGGGTAGAGATTGTCCATAGGATGAAGGCTGATGTGCCGACCCGTATCCCGAATCGTCGAACGAAGAGCCTGCTCGTCTGGAGACCACATCAGAGACATTGATAGCTATTGCGTCTTCGTTTTTAACCCTCAGTCTCGAGAGCCTTTGATATCGTTCTAGATTCAACATTCCTAGATGGTCAGCGAGCTCCTTGGACACATTGCAGAAGCGCTCGCGAATGCAACTTGAGAAGAATTGATGTGGAGCAGCATGCTCCATTTCTGTAGCCGGCCTTTCAATTTGGTCGTGCACCGAATCTAGGACAGGTGATGCAAGAGATGCATTGAGATCATTTAGCCGTTGGATACCGTCACGGATATTTTGCAAAAGTTCGTCTATAGAGAGAGGTTTAGCGATTGCTGGTTTTGATGGGGTTTCCTGACTATGTGATTCGGCTTCACTCTCCGTGTCGCTATCTGTATCAACAAAGGTAGACTGCTCCAACAGCTGGAGGACATTCTGACGTAGACCTTTGCAGTCTTCATCCGCGAGAAGGTCTTGCCGAATCTTAGCATTGCAAAATTCACAAAAGAGGCGGAGAACTTGACTTTACCTTCGAACAAAGTACTGAGTAGTGCCTTCAGCACTGAGATGACCACTGTCATAAGATGCTTCGACTTCTGTAGAGTAGCATCCAAGTCACCATCTTCAACAGCGTGATCGTCGGCCCAGATGGTAAGAAGCTGTCGTACGCGCAGCAATGACCGCTTTTGAGATTTGGTAAGAGTGTTCTGAAGCTGTCTGATTGCATACGCTAGCAGGGACAAGCAGGCTCGTACAAGACGAGCCGCAAGCCCTTCATCCTCCACGTCTATATTCACCGAAGCAGCGCGTGGCCTCGCTTCCTTGGAATCGGTGTTAGAGGCTTCTTCGCCCATGCTGACATTAATTTTCGACAAAGACCGGAGCGAGTGAAATCGTAACGATGCCAATATTTATATACGAGGGTTGTCTGGAGGATGGGACACCCAAAGTCATACGACCATGGCCAGGCGAGGAGATCCACGAGGCTTGGAAAGAGTGGTGGCTGAGCCTGTTTGCCTGCATCGATGGGATTGGTGTTTGTTGCTTCGGACCACATCCACCGAGGCGCAGCAACGCCTTGCACCGCCGCGACACTAAATAATAAGGCAGGAAGAGGGGTTTGCTTACATTTCCCAACACACTTGTTCTTGACACTCAAGTCATCTCTGTACCGAGGCCTCACGCAAAATCAAGATGGCAGATATCGCTCTCGGCGCGATTGGGCTCCTTCCAATCCTCATTCGTACAATCTCATCGTTCCAGACCATTCATAATGGTATAAAGATCGCTAATAAGTGCATCGAGCATCTCGACATCATAGCGATTGACTGGAAGATCCAGCGGGGACGATTTCTGAATGAATGTGTCCTGTTATTGATGGAAAGCGGAGAGGAAGAGCTAGTTGGACGGGCAATGGTGGCAGATTTACTCCATACAAGCTGGACAAATAGCGCACTAGCCACGTCATTTTCAACATGTCTTGGAGACAGCTATGAATTGTGTATTGAGATCATGAAGAGGTTCGATACGATTTCGAAGAAGTTGAAGAAAATCTTAACTGGGTTCGAAACCGTTCGTAGCAAGAAGATCAAGGTGAGTTTTAACAGAACCTGTCTACCCGCCGACAGTAATCTCGAGAAGCACGACTTGCTCGCGTCCCCAAAGTCTTCACTAGCGATCAGATCTGCTGACAAAACATTTAGGGCGAATCGTACAAGATCACTTACCGCAGATTATACCAAAGTATCCGTTTTGCTTTCGATAAAGAAGAGCTTGAAAAGCAAATCCGGCTTCTCAGGCACAAGAATGGAGATCTCGAGTCTCTTCGAGCCCAGATCAAGAGCTTTCATTGCCAGTCGTTACCTCGTGGTCTTACAAGCTATCATAAGCCGATGCCGCCTTACTTTTGCGAAGTTCAGCGTATATCTACGGAAGCACATCGTGCCCTGATTGCGAGTTTCAGCTGTTCTGATACCAGCCATGATGAACACACTGCTCTGATCGCTTTGGATGTTGATTATGGGAATGAGACACGCCTTGAAATGGCGATTAGCTACATGAGTAGCTCTGGAATGTATGATAACCCATATCTAAATTGGACGTTTGCTCACTAGAGATAGTGCTCCAAGCATGGATCCTCCAGTCAAATTTCTTCTCCGGTCAGAATCTATCGAGGAATCGCAGGAATCTCTCCGTACGGTTAACTCGAAAAGGCAAAGCAATCATTCTTTGAAATGTCATTTATCAATTGCTCCAGCAGAAGAACCTCACAGCCAGCCAAGAGAGCATGCGGAAGAACCGAGGAAGAAAAGGAGAAAGGTTACCTTTGCCAGGCTTCCGGAACGACACCAAAAGACACTGCAAGAGGCTGTGTCGAAGATCGAGGAGCCAGATACCACTCTAAATCTCGCGGCTTTGTCAAGTGTCTGTCAGTTTTTACGCCAGAAATGCAATCGAAGCGGAAAAGCCAAGGCCAAAGCCTTATCCACACACTTTGCACTCTTGCGCCTCTCGGAAGAGGCGCAGTATGTGTTCTACCTATCCTCACATGGCTACATTAGCCCGAACTTGGTGAACCAGGGACCATTCACGCCGGTGCCATTGACTGACTATCTAGACAACCATTTCCAAGGCGAGGTTTCGGTTGTTCAACAATACAAGCTTGCATTGAAGTTGGCACAAGCAGTTTTGCAGTTCCAGTCAACTCCATGGTTCGAAGAGGAATGGGACATGCGACAGTTACTTGTGCTACCAGAAGCAGATGATGCGGCGGACGATCTACGAGTCTATATCAATTCGAAGCTCACAAAAACAAAGTCTAATCCTTCACAGATTGAACCCATTACAAGTCTTAATAGGCAAAAGGCCCATAGACCGGCTAACAATGTTAAAGTGCCACTATCAACGGCACAGCGTAGAGGCGTGGATAACATTACGCTTTTCTGTCTCGGAGTTGCTTTGCTTGAAATCGCGCACTGGAAACCAATTAGTAGTCTTCGAGAAGACTATGATGACGATAGCATCGACACAGCGAGACGAATGGCCAACGGCAATTCGCTGCTTGGAAAATGGTACGATGAAACTATCCGCAAATGCCTGCGATGCGACTTCGCAGTTGGAGCAGACTTGAGACGACTCGAGCTTCAAAAAGCTGTCTACGGAGAAGTTATATGTCCATTGGAAGACCTTATTGAAAGGCTGGACAATTTGAGCCTGTAACTCATAGTATTATCCATTATGAGAATGTCAGGTATTGTTACAACAGCCAGATTACCCGGAAGACGCGCCATATATCGAGGTAGAAGCGGAATCTTCTAAAGTTAGTGTACCTGTTCGCTCAAGGCGTATCGTCGTAGCTCTTGGTTCCAAAGGCTGATATTTATGATATTGCCACGAACGGCTGTGAATTTCTGTATTCCAATCGGTGCAAATACCTCTACAGCTGTTTGGCCTATGATATCGGATGAGTGCTTCTGTCCAAAGTCATCTCACGTCTGCTTTTAAGGACGGACCGGAGGGCGCTTCATTTCGATATGAAACGAGTCATTGCGTCTAGGAGAAGGGGTAGAATGTAAGACGAGAAAAGGTAATATGTAAAAGTAGGAATAAGGAGGCAGCAACACTGGCAGTCGAGAGTGTTAATAGAATTTGTTGCTATCGGAATTGCAGATTTATATGGTCTAGAAGAATATGGACTTGGATACCCTGATTGTCTCTAAATTAACTCGATGTGCATATATCCGATTGGTCACGATACCACAGAGCGCTACGAAACTGGGTTGGTGTGCTCAGCGGGAGCAATCTTGGAGGTTTAGACGAATGGAGAAAGGGTGACAACGTCCTGTGGAAACTCACCATAGTATGAGATGTCGAAATGTCAATCTGTCGTTAGTTACAAAAGGAACGTTTGGTGGTGTGGAGCACGAGAGACGTGGCGGAGCGAAGGGCAAAGTCGACACTAGAATGGGTACACAGGGTTTTGCTTTTGACAGGTCTTTAAATACGACCACCCCTTGACCATTGAGATTCGATTGATATGGTGTTGTAGTATTCATCCAATAGCAGAGACCAGATAGCCCGGTGACATCTAAGTCTTGTACCCAGGAATACGCGGCACAATCGGGCTGTCATTGCAGAGGTCCTAGCAACCAGGCATAGGAACCTCTCCACTGGCTAAAAGGTCAGCATGGTACATTCAGAGAAAACAAGTGTAGTAGTAGTTGTCGGAACAAATCTGATCGATCCAAGGACAAATAGATGGAGTGGCACTTGGAGTGGGTAGTTATAGCAGTCGGATCTGGTAAGATAAGCGAAACCGGCATAGACGTGCATCCTCTGATGTCATGCATCCACCCATTGCCGCTGGATCGATCAATTATCAATGGCTCCAAGGTCAAAGCAAGGGAATATAGCCTCCAATACCGTAGGAATACGCGATACAGTTTTGCTTAGTGCTACACAAAACCTACAAATCTTGACATTGCTCCACTGAGGCATCGAATGCGTTGATAGGCCAGCCATCGCCAGTACGTATGGTGTAACCACAAGTCGTGCCATAGCTTCGGCAGCATTCTGAATCAACTCCGGGGTAATACGAAGGTTAGATGGGGAGCGCTGCGATCGATGTATCAACGAGGGTAGTAGCGATCGTGGTCGAGGTGAAGAAGTCGCTCGAAGAATCACCAGTTGATGAGGAAGTGGTACTGGTATATGATTCAGTGTCGAAGAGATACAGGCAGGTAGGTAGAGGTGCTGGTCAGGATGACACTGGAAATTGAGAATGGATGGAGGTAGAAGTAGAAGATGAAACGGTGGACCAAGATGCTGAACTTTAAGTTGGTCGGGTGTATTCGTTGAAGAAAGACTGCTCAAACTGCAAACACCAAATAGAGATTAGCATCCTTTGTCACAGAATCTTCTGAGTCCCCACAGTAACATATTTCGAGCAGCAACTGCCGCCCTCTGCGCCCTAGCAGGTAATGTTGGAGCTCATATAGATCGACGAGCAAGTGTGGTTTATCCCTCGTTCTCGGTTTCTTTAAGTGCGAGCAGTGTGCTAATTAGGAATGACGTATTACCCCCAGTGTGTCCAACCGTTAGTTACGGAGCCTTTTGGAGGCTGTATAGTACAGTTACGGAAGAGGAGGCTGTTACTAACTAACTGTACGGAGGAGATGACGTCAGTGTACGGTTAGGATACAGTAACTGAAGTATATTGAAGTATTATGAAGTAATTGCGCTGAAGCTAAAGACTATACCCAATTAGGAAGTTGTGATACCCCTTGTGAGATCTACTGTTGTTGATCTCACTGTTTTAATGTACTCTGTAAGCTCAGTCAGCTCACTAGTAACAGCGTTGTTACGTAACTAATTCTTCTGCAGTTGAAGAGCCTCTATTGTCGACCGCGTCGTTGATTGGGATAGGAATTGGGACATCATAATGGGCAAAAGAATAACGTAGATGGCATAGTTGCTGAATTTGTTAGAAGATTGCTAACAAAACAGGCAATAACGGCATTCTCCGCATTAATCTCCGAACACGAGCCCCCTGGCCCTCAGCAACCTGCCTTCAACCGCCCAAAACCACCAAAAATCCTATATAACTACCGTAAACGGTTAGTACAACAGCCTCATGTATAGTACAGTATACTGAGTAGATGCCCTGTACGTACGTACGTGACCAAAATCAGTGTACTGCAGTACTGTACTATTAGGTGTACTAACGGTTGGACACACTGATTACCCCGTAGACATTAGTACTGTAGATCACAAACAGCCTTGTGGAAAATATATGCTTTCTATCGATCATATGGAGAGACAAAACAGGTCGTTACAATAGCCTACTACCATTCACTGATGAGATTCAACGAATTCGGATGATTGGTGTCATAGCCAGCCTGCCCTGCCACATCATCCAGGCCACGACCCACAAGACCTCCAGCGTCTAGAATCTTCTTGACAATATCTTGCAGTCGGTCCTGATCTACAGCATTCTCTGTCCAAATTGTATTACAGTTCTCCCATAGTCTACAGTTGAATGCTCTCAAATGTGCTGATCCACCGCGGTGTGCGTAATTCAGATCCTCAATACTAAAGTACTTCATGGCGTCGGCCCGCAAAAGATGGTCGAAGATCTCAACCCAGGCATGGTCTAGGAGCTGGACATAGCCAAGCTTCATAGCAATAATGTTAGAGGACTCTCCGTCGGCCGCGCTGAGAAGTTTTTTGAGGGTGTCGAAGTGAACCATAGCACGGTAAATGTAAATATTTCTTAGACCTGTCCCCGAGGGTTTCCAATCTAGCTCGTCGAGGTTGAGATAGTGTGTAGCGTGGAGACCCAAGGACTCTAGGTTGGAGCATCGGCCGACCAATATGCAAATATCGGGCATGTAATCATAGTTCAGGTATTTCTCCTGGAGGTTCGAGGGGGGAAACCCTTCGTCTCCATCATATCCGTTCTCGTCCTCAGCCCATAGCAAGTAGCTATTATCGCCTCCTGCTCCGGTTGCGTCGACATACTCGAGATATAGATGTCGTAGGCGTCTAGTGGCCTCATCCGACATTGCTTTGTTCAGAACGGCAAAATCGTAAGTGCATGGAAGCGCGAGACGAAGCTCTGTCAGGAACGGGAAGTTATGACCATATGAGGGAGAGAACAGGGAGCACAGAGAGTTCCGAAGCTCATTTACCGCAACAAGATCTAACTGGGGTGCTGATCCATCACCAGAGCCGCCGTAATCGCTCCCCCAGGATTCGGTCAAATTGAGCCACAAGCATTCCAATCGCTCCAATTTCTCCAGGGCAGATGGAAGCACCTTGAGGAAGGCAAGCAAGGACTCCCTATCGGCAGGGTGGGATTCTGGGCAGTCTGGCTCTAGCCATTGGATGCGCTCCCTGTGCCAAGAGTCATACGTTGAAAACTCGAGACGCAGGCGCCGAAGGACTTGCGGAAGTAATTGTCCTTGTAGAATGAAGTTATTGATATTGTTGACGGAGTTGGGCATTATGATTCTCCTGTCCAAATTCCCCGGTTGTGCCATTTCCTCGTTCGTGAACATGCCAGTATAGTCAAAGGCGCGGAGTATGAGGAACTCGTTCTGGAACCAAACGCGAGTGATGGCACGATTGAACGCTCTCGAGACTAGGCGAAGCTTTAGATAGTACAGCTGAAGATAGCCCCTGAAGTCGCGCCGAACTCCTTTGAGATATTCAAACCCGTGCATCTCATAGTCATTAATGACTCTGTTCGTGACAGGGCCGGAATACTGATCATTAACTTCTAAAGGCTCTGGCAGATGAGAAAAAATCTGCGCATGTCAGCGTCAGTGAAATACCGGGCACAGGACAAGCACACCTCATCGTACAATTCGGCGGGGAGCTTCTCAAAGCCTGATGGTGAGCGAGGCGAGGTCGAAGCCATGTTCACGAGCTGCAAATGGAGTTTGCACCGTTCGATACGACGAAGTTATGCCCACAGTACGAGGGTTTGTATAGATTAGGCGTTTAGCGGCACGGTCCACCGACGAGTCCAAGCTGGTGTAAGCACCGCTTAGTTTTCGCACGAGTGGATGTACTCTAGGCGCACTTCAATCCTCTTGCGCCTGCTATCGTCGTATTTTATCTACAAACATGGTTTGCCTGATCTTGGCTCGTGGTGATTCGCTTCGAGGAGCAAACGTCCTTGGTCCAAATTCGAACGCGAACCCGACACTCTCACCAAGAGATTTCGGTTCTAAAGGGAAGAAGGATCCCTTGTCAGCGACAAACTTCTATACCGCTACGCAGGCAGCGGCCAATCTCCAAGTGCCGATGGTGAGACGAGTCTGGGAGTAGGAGCCAACGAGAGGCAGGCACCATGCGGCGTAGGGCGGGCAGCAAATGTGCCGACCATTCCAAACCATCACTTCTAGATGAATGTGGATCTGGAGCAGATGGCAGGCAGCGTCCTGATTCCCGGCTTTGCGTTCGAAAAGCATCTGGTGCCTCCTCTACGCCCTTGCGCTCCATAGCGTAGCGTGGACGCACAGACTGACAGACTGGCACTATCACCGACCGTCATCGCCCATCGTGAGGCAGCCATTTAATAATCAAGTTCTTGCGATACCATGTGGTCGTCGGTCGTGCACAGGTCGCGAAATCATGCTGGAACTCCTGCTCAACGATAGAGCTCCACTCGGTCTCATTTCCGTGACCCAAAAAGTGTCCCAACTACCACGAATGCCCTATCGATTGACTGAAGACCTTGGCGAGAACTAGGAACGGATACAGCGGTCGGGACTTTAGCATCTGAAATCGCTGATCTGTAAATGGCCAAGGACGCCAAGGCTAGCCTCACCTGCGTACAGTGCTTAAGAGATCATAAGCCGAAGTAGGGTGAACAAATCAGGTGGGCGGAATCGAGGGCTCCAGTCTTTGCGACAGCATTCTCCGCACAAGGACGCAAAAGTATCCCGACTTCTTGGAAGTTTCGTTGACATCACCGAGGCCGTTGACGCTTTCAACTCTTATCTCCGAGGGTGTCAACTGCGGTGATGAAGAGCGAGCTCGGTATGTATAAGCGAGGGACTGCATTAAACCAGAAGACGGAATCCCCAGACAGAGATTACCACTTCAGGATCTCTTGGGTTCCAAACATACCATGTTACCAAAACATGTGTGAAGATGCGAAACGACCAATGCCGAGGCAGAATGCGCAGAGTATAAAAGGGGCAAATGCTAGACCACATGGTAGACTCCCCCGGCTTCTTTGTGGGCCCAAGATTGCTGGAGGCTTTGGTCTCTTCTCTTGGATATCGCAGCGAGACAACACTCAAACGACGTCGTCAATGGGACAGGTGTCTCAACATTATGGATATCAATAACATATCCGCCACAACCAGTACTCATATATGGGAAGTCCATGGCGAGAATTCTCCACGTCAAGAGATCTGAGCAGCATTGAATTCACCATGGGGAGTCTGGCCTAAGCGAACTTCCCCCAGTTACCTCCCAGTGCGGCCTTCCACGATCCTAAAGCTATGCTCCTGTTTCAATGACTCGGGATTTAGATCAGAAAATAAGCCTCTACTTAATGATGCGTCGGGAAACTCAGTCTGCGATCCTGCGGTTCGACAATGCGCAGAAGTTAAAATTTATGAGTCTGAAATGAAACCGCTGCCATTTCCTCTAATAGAAATAAGCGCTCCAAGCTGAAAGGGTAGTATTATTGAACGGTAAAGACTGACATCCTGACTGGAAAGTTGGAAATCCATTTCAACCCATATATTTCGAGTTTCAACAGCTGTAGCGACATCTGCGGACAAAGAATTCGTTAATTATGGGAACTTCTCTAGTGATAAAAATATTTTCGGACATTGTCTTATGCTGTCTGATAGTTTTACGGGGACTTGGAACCAACATTTCTTAAATATGTACGAGGATTTGCCGGAGAGAAAGACTTCCCAAAGGAGTGAATAAAGAAAGCTTATTTTTAAATCATGGTGCCCAGACGTGGGAGCTAGAGCTGACCAAAATGGAACGTACGAAAACATGACCACTTTTCGTTGGATCTGAGATGGATATAAACACTTTTCACAGTTCATACTCCTCCCACTCCTCACGATACGCTACCCTGAATTACTAAAAAAGCCCATGGAAGAATACGATGGATTATGTCGTTGGGCTGCGGAATCCTCGACCTGCATAAAAAATCAGTTCAAAAAGTCCATGGGTTCCGCTCACAGGAAATGTCTCCAGTATCACTCGTTTACTTCTAACAAAAAACTCGAATGAGAGACTGAAGCACGCGGCAAGCACACTGAAAGATCTAGAACATATCGACTAAAACTTGCTTCCACCAAAAGATATGTCGGGTTTTGAAATTAAACATTCCTCCCCACCAGGAAGATATCAGCAAAGGTGGACCGGGATGTAAATAACAAAACTATGAGTCGATGGCTCTTGTTCGCCGGAAGAATTATGAAGCCAAACATATGAGTGGAGCCGGTCACCATGTTGCAGCAATTAAAAAAAAAGCCAGGGGCAGGGGCGTGCAGGGCCCGGCCCATCCAGCTTCTCGAAAAATACGAGAATCATCTTGCATGTCGGCAGTGCACTTCGCGGGCTTCGTCGTCCTGTATCACCATTCTCCAGTTTAGGTATAAAAACCCGCTTTTTCTTGAGAACCACCCTCTCTCTTCAAACGATTCGGCTCTGTGTTGTCCGGGACTCGACATGCGTTAACTCTCGAAGTTATGTGGGGAATCTGGAATGCGTTTAGCAACATGGAATGTCCATGTATGAAGGGTCAATGGACGATGTCCGATCCATAGTTCCCACATTCCAGAAAAATGGCTCTTCCAAATTGAGACAAACTCCTGGAGTAAAAATCGAAAGTTCCCGTGTCATGGGCTCTCGGAATCCGTCTGTGGCTTTGAAAATTACCTAGTAGGATTGCCTATGAAGGATTGTGTTGTGCTAGTGGTTTTAAAATCTGTTTTCGTACTCTCGTGTGCTCCGGTTTAGAGACTTCGGACGATGTTGAGAGATGGAAAGATCATCAAAATCATGCTTGCGAGAGAGCTTATGGACCCCTACTGCGGAGGTGGGTGAATAATGAACTAAGATTTACTGATGAAGAGTAAGGTCTTGGCCATAAAGCAATATTAATCTCTAAAATATTGATAAATGTACTGCGAAAGAAGACCTGAGGGCGGAGGACAAGTCTCTAAATCCATGGAAAAAGGCGGTGACAAGATCCTGTGAAATATTTCAGGACCTAGCCAACTCGCCGACTTCCCCTGGAATACGAACACCTTAATGGCTCCTATTTTCGTTCTTACCGCGAGCTCGAACGATCTTTGCACAGTTTATCTCTTCCTTGCTTTACTCGTTGGAGGACCCAGAGGCCCCCTTCCTGCTTAGTCATCCACAATTCATTCCTATAACTATATGACTATTGTTCGTTGTATTCCTCAAGAGTCTTGCATATTCGCCACTCTTTATTCTCAAGAGTCCTGGAAAATGGACACAAGTTCCGGTATGAGCTAATGAGAATTTGAGTTGGAGGGATGGAATGTTGTAATTTTGAATGATGATGATTTTCATCACATATACTTCATGCTCCCTATGCCATATGCCCAGAACCGCTGGTAATGATATACCTAAAGATTTGATGTAAAGATTTGCTAGAGAAGTATGCCATGTGTGAAATATGCTCTTCCCACTCCTCCAAAATTCCTAGAATATATATCTCGAACTTGTGCCAAAATTTCTAGAATAGGTACCATATGCTTTAATTCAACTCAAACTGACTTGCAGCCATCTAGAAGACAATACAATATACAAGGCCTTGTGTTTGAACTGGTGGCCAGGGCCCTTATATCAATTCCTAAGTTCGAAAGCACCTCATTACCCTAGTATTTAAGCCTTAAATGGAGTGTTTCTTTCCATCAGATGGTGTCTATTCAAAACCTATGCCGCTAAAACTCCTCGTTGTCTTAGAAATCATATTCACAGTGGCGTAAGCTTTGAGATTACAAATTTGATACTCGACTTTCACATATGTAATTACCGTAAGTTGTGCAGATACCTTTGGTGCGTGGGTGAGTTGAAGAGTCCAGTCTAAATCGGCGGTGGTCATTATCAACAGTTCGCGGAATATCATCAAGGCGTTGGGAATGCCTTGATATAACTTTGTTGTTCCTGTTGTCAAGAGTAACGCGCAGGCCACAATCTCGAATCTTTCACCTTTCATCAGCGACCTACCGTACCAAGCTATCTCTTTCACTCACCTCGCCTTACCTCTCCCGCTCAACCATCTCTACCTCTACTTTTCCGTCTCTATGATATCCTCTAAATACGTCTATATATACCCAAGAGTCCTGAATATTTAATCACTAACGAAACGTAGATAGTAAGCTTACAACTTATCTCCACAACTGTGTGTCTCTCCACAAATGCGCGCAAGTTCAAGCCATAGAGCTGCCATGTCTCTCATCTCTTATCCCGCAAAATGTGTGTCTCTCCACAAAAATGTGTGCAAGAGTTCAAGCTGGCTTAATACGCTCAAGCTGGATCCCTAGAGATTCAGTGGCAAAAGGTCCGTGTGAAGGAGCTTTTCCACAGGCGCCCGTTCCCTGTCTTTTTGTACCTTTTTTAAGTTTTTTGTTTGTGTTAGAATGCAGGTTTAAAGATTTTATGAGGAGTTAATATAGTGGGCTGTGAAGATGAGAGATTGAGAGGTGCATTAGAGATTACGGAGGAGTTTATTAGTTGAGCAGTGTCTAAGAAGATGGAAGGTTGAGTACATGGACGGAGAGATGATTTCGACACAATTAGTAGAGAAGTGTGCAAGAGAGACAACGGAAA
The DNA here is from genome assembly GCF_010093535.1 of Lindgomyces ingoldianus. Lineage (NCBI taxonomy): Eukaryota > Fungi > Ascomycota > Dothideomycetes > Pleosporales > Lindgomycetaceae > Lindgomyces > Lindgomyces ingoldianus. The sequence continues at coordinate 1,427,625 of NW_022985170.1, forward strand.
ATTGGAGGAAGAAACTTGCCAATCAGCCATCAACACTACCTTCTCAGACCTTCACTCAACTGCGCAAGCATCTCACACCCAACCTCTCGAATCCAACTCTCCCTAAAAAAACCCCTCCACTCGCCCCTTCCACTCATTCTCTCCACTCGCCCTCTTCAACTCTTCTCTTCAAATCCCTCGCAAACCCCGCATACATCTCATTGACACTACTATGCATCGGCCAACCAGGTTTAAACATCACCGACAGCCAGCCCGTATGATCCTCCCCATGAATAAACGTAGTACCTCCAGGAGTGACCTTGCTTTCCTGAAATCCGTAGTAATGCTCACCTCCGACCGCGCCGAGCCGTGAGCATCCAATCCAACGGAATTCGGTAGGGTTGTTATGCTAGATGGGGAGTTAGTCACGAATTCTCCGATCACTGCGATGGAAAAGAGAATTGAGGGGAGGCGGAAGACGGGAGGGGCACGTACAATGATAGTAGGGACTAAGTTCATCCCGGGGAAGCCAGCACGCAGTGTATCTCCTTTTACGAGCGAGGAGGCGGGTTTACCTGCGGGAATTGTTTCGATGTAGCGCACGAAACTGGTGTGCCATTCTTTGTAGCGAGGGAAATCTAAGAACTACGGAGCAGGCGTGTGAGACGAGAATCGCATACGTCGAAGTCACTTGGGCCGGATTGTGCCGGAAACGCAAACGGAAATGAGCTTACCACTGCTCGGACATCCTCAGGCGGGGCTGCGATCTCAATTTCGATGTGGACCATGATTGAATGCTAGTTTAGGGTTCGAGAAAGACGTGCATGAGAAAGAACTGAGAGATGGGAGGTGTTTATGTTGGCGAACGGCCTGGTTAATTCCGGACGGACAAAATTCAGACTGTGAAAGCCATTGATATAGCGCGACAGGATTATGTGCCTGTCAGCCCTGTCATCCTTTGGCTTCGATGTTTCGGGACTCGTTGAATCGCTAAATGTCTATCGTGTATGGAGGATAAGATGGATCTCGCACTTAGCGCCCCAAATGGCTAGTTCCGAGATTCAACCCTCAGCACTTAAAATCCTAAGAATACAAGGTAGAGAAGCCACAGATACATGGAAAATTTTATGAACGGCTTCTGGGCTGTAGGGATTAGACTCCTAAGTCTCCGCTGCTCTTATATCTATATCACTGCACCATGTAAGTAAAGCGTTACCACAAATCCCTCAGGGACAAGATAACATTACTCACTTTATTTGGAACAGAGATAAATACGGTCATTCCAGAACAGCCTCAAAAGCTCGCATGTCTAACACACGGATCTACTGTGTATACTACAATTATGTTGTTTTGGGGTTCTTGGGTGTTTTTGGTTTTCGTTTTCCAATATCCCACCCCCAACCACGAAGCGTCCTGACCACCTTCGGCGTCAATGCTGCAGTTAACGGTACCCGAACGAAGATGAAAGACTTATGGATCACAAATGCGAGCGCGAGCTGCGTCCAAATTGCTAAAACGCCTGAATTAGCAGGATGATTACAGTCAAGGGGAGCATGCAGGCTTACTAGCGTCGCCCTTTGCCTCGGTTGCATCCTTTCTTACCTCTTCAGCAGCAACCTCGGCTTGCGCGGTACCGTCTTTCTCAAATAAATTAGGAAATGGTATGCGGATGATATCCTTCGCTGCCCCCAATACTACATGTTCCCAATGCGCTATCCTTTCTGTTCCGAGCGATTTTACAGCGAGGAAGCAAAATGGAAAGTCCAGCACCAACAGTGCAAAATATACACCCAGAGAAGCATACCCATATTCTCTCGACAGTTTCCGTAGACGCTGGGAGAGGGAGGGAGCGGGCTGTGGGCTACCTAGATTGGGAGTTGGGTTTGGAGAGGGCTTGGTACTGTTGTATCGGTGGGGAGCCCTTCGAAAACGGGCGAAGAAGGATGGGAGGTTCTGGTTCTGGGTAACAGTGCACTGTTGGATCTTTGGTTGTGATATTGATTGCCGCAGACATGAGGAGGAGAATCGTTGTGATGGCCGCGTCAGATTGGCAATGGCCGATGTGAAGGGGGGCCAAATTAGTCTCTCAGTCCCGAAAGACCGAACAGGGATGCGGGACACAACGCGAAGAAGCTTCATTGGCAATGCTCCTCGAGTGAGTTAATGTACAGAAAGAACTCGAAACTAGCTAGAAGGTTGTAAGAGGCATTGTTTACGCATCCATCGTCATCTTTACGTCCTACCAAGCCTTTGTCCGACCTCCGGCTGCCATTTCTTACCGCCTTCTTATTTTGATTAGCGGCGGAGGTGAATTGCTTAATGCCGACTTTATCTAATCCCCCTCGCAACGTCGCTGTCCCCCCCTTCACCTTACTTAAACCATGGCATGACCGATTTATCGTCGTACACCGAGGCAAAGAAGACAGAAATACTTGAGGCCAACAGATACAGGTCCAATGTCTTTGCTGTCTGCTCTTCCAAGACCTTAGACTTCGTATGGTTTGCCCTTTTGGCCTTGGACGCACATTCCCCAACTTGCTGTACTCATCTAGGAATGCAGAGTAGCTTGCCGAACTAAATCTTCTAATTATGCTTAAACTACCTCGTCGCAAAGATAAGTTGTGGATGGTAAGTACTCCCCTGCAGATTGGATACAGGTTTTCCTTGCGCAAGTGGCTAGCGTTGGGTTGACAAACTCGCTGAATGAACCTAGCTCACAAATCCCTCCCTAGCCCTTGGGCTTCAACATATACTATCACATTCTTCAAGACTATCACAACATCCATAAATTTACTAATTCCCAACACCAAATCTACAGGGCTCAAAGACGCTATGCCCAAAAGACTCCTCGCAAGTAACTATACAAGGAGTAGTTCAAGTAGAAGAAGGAAATGCCTCCAATAATTCATTCTCCTATTTCGAGGTCGTCACAACGCCTTCATACTCTCTGCTCGCGATGTAGTCGAGAGTGCGCTGGAAATGCCGCCGCGGGTTCTCAAGAGAGGAGGCATTCTCGTTAGATTGGAGGTTTGAGTGGATGAGCTCGATGAGGCCGTTCAGGTATTTTGTTGTCACCTTTGTGTGTTAAACACTTCATTAGATAGTAGAATGGGAATATGGCTTACAGCATCGTTCTCTTGGTCGAAGTAATATACGTATCGGTTCAGAATCTCAACGAAGAGCTCGACAGATACTGCAGCGTCCATACAAGCATCAGCGACACGGAGCGCGCGCTGCAGACACTCAAGTACTCGCTTCCCGTCGCGGTAGAGCTATAGGAATCAGTCAAGCACCCAAACATAGCAAGTCAGCAGACGTACATTCTTCGGATCCTCCTCGCCCAACGCTCTTATCTCCGTTGCCCACCATAGATGGCTCGCAAGGTAGACAGCACGACATTGGTCAGGTTTCTTCAGCAATTTGCTGCCATGTAGAGCACACTTTGTAATTAGAGTGTCGTAGTTCTCCTTCCCGAAATTCCGAGTCGTATGTAAGGCACTAGCAACAACACACACAGCCTGGAACTGTGCCCTCGAATCGCTAATGGCCTCTTCATATATAGTGAATGCCTGAGCGAAGAACTCGTAGGCAACTTCTTCGAAGCCCGTTTGATCAGCGATTTGACCGCAACCGATGAAAAGCCTAAGAGACAGGTCCGCAGAACCTGCAACACGGGTATACAGTGTCGAAATTGCGCTATGCATGAACTTGTACAGCGCGGAGGATTGTGAAGACCAGTTGTCCTCGAAATGCTCACGAGCTTTGTAGCGCCGCGCGAGTTTGAGAGACGCAGTGATGAGTGCAGGTGTAGTGTACTTGACGCGCTCGTTGCCATCTACGAAGGCTTTTCGGGCCGTCTGGAGGAGCTACGAAATATGTCAGTCAAACTTCTAAATTCGCCAGGAATAAAACGTACTTTGAATTGAGTGTCGTTGTCCGTGCCATGAATGAGATGTACTATTCGAGCAAGCCACCCTTGCTCTTCTATCGTTTCGTCCGTCTCCATTGCCTTCCTCTGAATCGGGCCCCCGGGATAACTGGTCGCTTGCTGGATCCCCTCTCGAATTAGGACCTTGAGGATTTCTAGCACGCTTTCCAGGTTCTCCACAGAAGTGATTGGAGTCTGGTTCCGAAGCAGACTTCGAGCGACCTCACCGGCTACCGCCCGACGAGTAGGATAAGGCTGGGAGTGCAAAAGAGGAATAAAGCTTGGCAATGCCAACGCAGTGAAAAGAGAGATGTAGGTTTTGATAGGGGCAAGGAGAAGACTCAAAATCTGGCTCTGGCATGCTTGCGAATGCAGGTCAGCGCTGTTGGCGTATTCTGATACCTTTTCGTTTGCGAAGGAGAGAACTTGGTCGACATAGTCAAGTCGCTCGGGATAGACGTTTCTGCCGGGATTAGCTAAGTTATGGTTAACTAGAGACTAGGGTTAACTTACAGGGCAAGATTTGTTAGCGAGACCAACAATCCAATAGTGTCTTGGATTGTTAACCGTTGCATCTTTACGAGGGTCACAACCTGTTCGTGGAATATCTCGAACAATTTCACGTTCTTAGGTATTCCACGTGATTTTTCGATCTCACCGTCTAACTCTTTGGTTTCAGTCTCGTTTTCGGGTTCCACCACTACCGTCGTAGAGGATGTTGTCGACGCCTCCTCCGCGCCGGCATGGGGCTCTTCGAGGCTGTTGCCATTCGGTTGTGCTGTTTTTGATACCAGTTCTTCGGCTTTCCTCTCTTTAGCTATCCTCAATTGCTCCATCAGCTTCTCAATTGATTCTTCTTCATTCTTCTTGCGTTGTTCGGGGGTTTCTGTCTCCGACTCCCTCTGTGCATACGCAGCCAATCGGTCCATCAATCCAACGACAATAGCCTTGACGTTTACATGCGGGTTTAATCGAGCGGTTGCGGAGAGAAATTGATCGAGGGTGTGAAGGTGAAATTCGTCAGGGAAGACCTGAGTCACCACTACACTCAAGATTAGCCAATTGCCTTGGAACCGATGTGTTGACAGTACCTTCTAGCAGATATTCTTGCGCCAAGACATCCCTACACTGGACGATCTGCTCCAGCAAGGGATTCAGGATTTTCTTGTAGTTCTCCAGATCCACCAGTTGGCTCAGTCTAACCAGATTGCTACCTACGAGGAGTTGCAGTTCTTGGCGCTCCTTCGTCCTCTGTTCCCGCTCTCTCGAATGTCCCTGATGCTGTAGTCGAACCCACAACTTGTTCATTTCCACGAAATTCGTGAGAATAAAGCTAATAGAGTCTTGGAGATTTCCTTCGGGGCCATCGCCATCGCCCGTGGGGAGGCAGTCCCGTGCTTGACCAGCAAGGTAATACCGGAGGAATAGACCTCGAATAGGATGTTGCACCCCGCGGCTCATCTCCATCATATCCTTCATGATCTCCTTTACCGGCGCATCTTCAATGGCCATGTAAACGGTGCCCACTGTGACCATGAGATACAGGCGGGGTATAATATTTCCTGCATACTGAACAAGCTCGTACAGATCGGCGAGGTGGTTCACGGGGTGGTTATCGCGGAGGTAGACGGCGAGATGGCGGAGAGCGTCGAAGACGGCCATGTACAGCTCGTAGTACTGCTTAGGCCCAAGGCTACTAGTTCGCAACTCCGACACCAATGTAGAGCTATGCACACAATTTGTCATCATCTCTAAACACTTCGCGGAAGCTGGTGGCGTACCTGCACTTGAGCGCATCCATCAACTTCCCGGGTGTCTCCAGGCATCGCCGCATGAGCATCGTCTGCTGGCGCACGACGGCCAGGGCATCTTCAAGCAGACGAGCCTGGTCTTCTACCGGAGGCGGCGACGCCATTGCAGGTGGTGAACGAGTGGATTCCGGGGTGGGTTGAGCTGGAGGATGGGGGTAGAGTTGCTGCGAGACCCGCATGCTGCAAGCTTGCCGTCTTGACGTGCGCTTACCTAGCTTAGCTGTGGCTGAGTGTGGCGCACCTGCCCGACGACTGGACCAATCTCGCTGGCCATACCATAGCTCGAGCAACGGTATTTATACTCTTTTCTGAAAATAATTATTAAACATTTGTCTCATTTTCTATCATCTATCGTACATAACCAATGCTGCTATATTTCGAGCAGCCCTTAAACATTACGCGCCGTCCCAATGCAGTTCATTCTAAATCATTTACCTTACCGTGATTGCCCATTACTCATGCATCATCCAATATACACGTAATATGTAAACTCCCTATACCTATACAAAAAGAATTCCTATGCAGGATGTTCCACGTTTCAGTTTATGTCCGAGAAATTTATGTCCATTTGGACCCGAACACCAACTTCATTTACAGTATCCAGGCTCGTCGTCGACCGGGGATTTGGGTGTGATTGTAGGATGAGGCAGATGAAGCGTCCAGGGTAGGTAGAAGAACGGAAGGCGTTGAAAGGGCGGTTATCGTTGGTGTCCTAATTTGAGTAGATGTCGAGTTCAGGACAGTGGTCACCACAGTCTCAAATGTCTTCACTGGATAGCTTGTGTGCCACAACCCATTGTCGTAGTACTCGGTAGGGACGGCTTTGGTGGCAGTGATGACGACTGTAACAATGCTAGGTTCTCCAGTCTCAGTGGGGTTCCCGGAAGAAGTAGGGGGCGGCAGAGGGGGGCTCTCTGGAGTCGAGGCCATAGCAAATGAGATAGTGGGGATGCTCGAAGGGCCAGACGATATCGTCTCCGGGGCTTCAGAGGTTGGGTCCGGGGTCAGATGGAAGGGTTCACCCCACGTCGAGAAAGAGCTACTCGAAGATTGTGATGTGGTAGAAGCGGGTTGGGTCGAGACGACGACCGTAGTGACCTTGTCCGTTACCGTCGGGGCAACGTCTGTGACCCTCACTGTTTTTGTCTTAGTCGTTTCTTCGATGACAGTTGTCGCTTCTTGGGCAGCGGTGGATCCTCCGTCAACGTTGACGATTGAGTAAGACTTCGCGCGGGGGACGAGATGGTTTTGGGGTTTCGAGGGGCCATCGAGGGGTAAGGCATGCGACAATGTTGAGAGGTAGAGAGCCAGAACCGAAGACACAAGATTGAACAGCATATCGAAGTGTATTCAGGGTGGTTCGCGATCTACAAGCGTGTTGAGAACGTTCCTTTGATTAGGATGCTGTGAGTTTGACCGAGAAGGGTGAAGGAACATGAAGGGAAAGACAGGGGAAATTCATATATGGAAAACATGACGGCAATGGGTTGGACAAGAATTGTGATGGCAGGAAATTCGATGGCTGGAGTTTCACCATCTGGAGGTTGGGCGTTGGTCTGTGCGTCGGGAGATCGACGCCAGGGTTTTTTAGCGAAACGCCTCATGGCAGACCATTCCCTTTCCTCCCTACAGTACCCAATTCGAAAACTGATTAAATTCAGCCCTCCACTTTCGTACCCGCAATGACCTTTGCCTTTGGAACAAATATTATAGAGGAAGGAGGTAATGTGGAAGCAGAGTTACGATGGCTGCAGACCCGGCCACTGCCCTTCCTAAGCCTTCACCTTACCTATTCTTTCATTTTCATTTCAACATCACCATGCACTAAATCAGCCTCATGACGGTTGCCAATACAAATATTTGACTGGTTCTAGGGATATTGGTCTTTTTTTTCACTATCAATTCGTTACTCTTTATTACTTACTCTCTATCGTCTACAACACTCCCGTCGGGCCTCCTGCCGTGCATGTCGCAACTGGTCGCCCCTGGTTCAAAATGCTATTCTCATTCGGTGGAATGAACTGTGCACAACGACCAAATTGATCACATTCGCCATCATCATTCCTACAAGGATCTCAATTCTGGTCCTTCAGAAGGTTGAGGGTAGACAATGAGCTCATAACTTACCCAACTGTGCAGGCTACCCCCGCATTCCCAAAGGTCTGAGATCCTTTGCCGCTAGCGAAATTACTGAATGCATCGTCTCGGAGCGCAACTTTGACAGGAGTATCTGGTATCGGTCCTAGTAAATCTGTTGGTAAATTGGACGACTGAAAGTACACGGGCCATATGCATACCAGCTAAAGCATAGCCCATTGCGAGAGCAAAGGCAAAAGCAGTAGCCTTGAGGCAAAGCATTATCGGTTGCTGTGTTGATTGAAGAAATAAAACTTGTAAGTTATTTTGGATATATGTGCCGATTATGAATTACCGACCGGCGGATAAGAAGAGGGTTTCAAAAAGAAGGCTGGTAGTTTGAGAAAGAATACTATCGATTCTGAGCATAAGAGCCTCGACGAGCTTGCTACTTATACTTCCATTCGATCACCTATGTTGTCGAAGTGTGCAAGGAATCGTCTCGTTCTCTCCATCATGCACTAACGCCAAGAGCCTGATGAGACTCCCTCGAACATCACCTCACACTGTTAGGCAACAAAGTAGGTAAAAGAAACTAGGCTACGTCCTACCTGAGGTCGGCTTGGCGACGAAGAAAAAAAGGCCGACTTTAAAGCCTGAGGGGTTTCGGCCTCGAATCAGTCGCAGCACACCGGATGCGGGAGTCGAAAGTCCTTGGCACAATGGTCTTACAGGAGGTGACAGGTGAGAGTATTGGGATGCGGTTTCGAAGCTAGGAGGTACCCTTGAAGGCTGGAGAAAATTTGGCGAGGTGATTTGAAACTCGCAAGCTAATCCCTGGTAGCCCCACTGCTTCATCATCCCGTTCTGACCTTGTCTAAACGAGATCATCTTGAGATGGTTTTACAAGAGGTCATTCGATTTTCCAGGGTATGATGCCTTATTTCTGTTTGAATGCGGGCCACTTGGTCACTTGTCTCCCTGCTTTTCTGACAATCACCAGGTCAAACCAATACCAGTATAGTCCTCAATATAGCAGATAGAAACACAAGACCAAGGGATCGAGATAACTTACCAAACCCAAATTCATTGTGAAAACTAATTTTCAGTCTTTCCAATAAGAGTTAGCTCCCCATTGTAGTTCTGGAACGCGGATGTGAACTTGGATGGGATGAGGCTCGCGTCACCCCATGTCCATGCAGAGATATCGGGGATTCCCTATTTAGCATTAATTTCAGTGCTTACTATTTAAGTCTTTATATAAAATAACTTGCATTCTTGGGTAGAGCGAATGCAGACAAGTTTAATACGAGTCTGTCCCAGAGATCATCGCTCAGTTCCAATCACTCACGCTGGCTGCATCAAATTCCAATAATCTTCTTCAAAGAACTCATCAGATCCTTCGGATCCTTAATTGCTGTCCTAAAATCCTGGGCTGCGTCATGGGCTGCTAACGAGCAATATCTAGCGACATGAGCGAGAGCAAATGTGCCACATTGGTTCATCCACCTTAGTACCTCATTGACATTTGTACCTCAATTGCCTAAGCATCAAAGCAACACTGGAGGTTTAATTATTTACCGAGTAGGAGAGAGATTTTCATTTCGAGATGGTAAGGAAGTGTGGATGCTGACTGAAGAGGAGTACTACTTAATACACCGAGAGGGTCTATGGCAAGCGTGCCAGTGTCTAACAACAAACATTGAAAGGGAGAGTTTGAACTGTTTTAACTCCATCCCAGAGTTGGGGAGAGCGTTCAGAAGAATTGGACGTTTTCGTGTAATTGAGGAAGTCAGAGATGTAACAACTGGCCTTTGCTTTGCTAAAAAGACCTTCCGGTTAGACGCAGGCCGATTAGACGAAGCTAAACAGATTCTCCGTCACGAGGCTCAAACTATTCGGGGCCTGGCACCACACCCTCACGTCATCCGAATTCACACGACCTATATTGTTGAGAAGAAGTTAGCTGTCATTCTACAGCCTGCTGTTAGTCAAGGAGCCCTTGCTACATTTCTGTCAATCTTTAGAAACGTGGGCGAGGTGCACCCAAGAGCATGAAAATGCGTTCATTATACGAAGAGCGTTTGGATGCCTACCCCGTTGCATGGACTACATGCATAGCGATGCGCTTAGCCACATGCTATTCATCAGAAACAAGGATGCCAAACCTCGTAACATTCTTTTTCACCAAGATTTTACAGATTTCGGTTTATCAAACCACTGTACTCACCGGCATACTACTACTAGCGTCAGGCCAGCGCAGTTCACGGCAAAATACTGCGCTCCCGAGGCCGCGGACCTTAATAACAGGAACAGGAAATCGGACATCTTCTCGCTGGGTTGCGAGTTCCTAGATATGTTCGCTTCTCTCTACTCAAACGTTGTGTCAGACACCCTTCTTCTTTGGGGTTCCTCTCATCCATACCACCGCAATATCATTTCTGCCTGCTATCGTAAGGGACATGCTACATAGAGACCAGACAGAGTGAGCTTCTGCCTAAGATCCAGTACGTGAGCTTAGAAAAGACCAAGGCGTGTTCTAGTGTTCTAAGTGCAGATATGAGTGGTTCGTTCCGATACGGAGCCTAGCGATGACCGATAAACACTTCGATTACAGAGTTTGAGCAAAGTTTGAGCATCCAGATGCCATTTACATACCACATGAGCAACACAACCCAATTTTGACCTTACCCAACAATCCTAACACTAGATGTTACAATTCCTCTCTGCGTCGGAAATTCACAACAGAAAAAGAGAGGACAATACGGAAGTTCTCAGACAGGGCTATTTTCAAGAGCACGATATTATTCCCATAGAACTAGACTCCTTTTACTCCGGGCCGGGACCTGATACTTTCGGCTAACGTTTCTTCAATTCATGCCTTAGTCGCGGGAATTCGTCCTCACCAATTTACCGCTACGATGCACTCAAGATGGGAACATTTTGTCACATGTATTTTGGTGAGTCAGGCACACTAACGAGTGAAGATAGCTTGCTGGATAGTCTGAAGCAAGCTGCTGATGTGTTTGACCCTCAGATGCCTTCCGAGGACTACATTGACCGGTCCGCCATACTTCTGATAATCTCGGATACCCATCCTTCGGGTTATAGAGCTAAAGACTTATCTTCCCATTATCAAAAATGCTTCATATGTTTAGATTGTCCAAAGCGTACCTTGAGTCAGCAATACGATAGAATGAGGCATGATTTGTCGAACCACTAGTGCCCATATTGGGATTGCGCTAGAAGGTGTTTCTCACCCGGAGAGGATTGGAGCAGCATATGAAGCTGCATCTTCAGTATCTGTGTGGCTCCTGAGAAACCCAGGGGAACTTGCACTGTATTTCCTTTGGATTGGCGCATTGGAGCGCCACTTCAATGCCTGTCACGGCTCCAACACGTTTGTATGGCGCCTAATTCCCGATGCCAGTATCCACTGCGTTCTCCGTTAGAGGAACTTCAATTTGACAAATTCTTCGATTCAGTAGATGACCTCTTTAGTCATGTCGCTGCCGTTCACACTAGTTATTAGAATTAGAAAGCAAACCTTCGCACATGTCTAGCAGTCTGTAGTTGTACTAGCTCACATCTGCATTAGACAGATTCCTCCAAAATTGGCGGATTAGACTTAATTCGAACGTAAGGTCCACTCATCTCCATTCATATTATGAACTGGTTTTGTTCCTGAAACAAAGGATATTGATGGCCACGGTTAGTTAGCTAGCCTAAGATAAGAGGGTAACCCGAGACAGATGGAAAGGTGGACACCGGACACCGGTTTTTTTGACGCCCTTTCAAATGCCCCACCTTTTAATTCTGCTCCATCAACCAGTTGATGGCAGGGGCTTCGGTTTTGAAATCGGCCTGAAACTTTGAATTCGAAGGCACTTTCGCGGAGACGAATCTTCGGCCTTCTCAGCCCCCTTATGCTGGGTTTGTAGCCTACAATCCCACTCTTGACAAATCACAAACTCTCACCCATGGCCTTGACCATCCACATTATCAAACGTAAACATTACATTATACTTAATATCCAACCAAAACCGCTGCACCAGCTCCAAACAGGGCGCCCATTCTCACAGCCCCAGTCATCATTGGTATTGCCGCACCAGTCGAACTACTACCCACCCCTGTGCTAGCAGGCCCTGGGCCTTTAGATGTGGGATTCACGGTTGTAGTCGGTGTGGGTTGTCCAGATGTGAATGGGACGTCGGATACAGAAGAGGCACCAGTGAACCCAGGGGCACCAGATGTGGCGGATAGAGTTGGGCGTGCAGACGTTGCGTTCGGGTTGAGAACGCTGAGTGGAATTAGCATTTACACAAAAAATGGGGAGTGAGTAGTGCTTACTTGTCGATAACGTGAACTACACCGTTTGCGACGAGTACATTTGGCGTGATAACCTTCGCAGAGTTCACGAAAACAGTGCCGTTAGCATCAATAGTGATGGTGATATTACCTCCCTGAACTGTCTGGATGCTCGTACCGTTCATCAAACTAGCCGAGTAGGCAACAGTACCGTTAACAACGTGGTAGGTTAAAATATCGGCGAGGTCGGACACGGAGAGATTTGCGAGTGCAGAGCCGATAGATTGGAATGCACCATTTGTTGGCGCGAAGATAGTTAGATCGGGGGTTTCGTTGATAATAGAGGTGAGGTTTGTGGCATTCAGTGCACCACGAATGGAGGTTAGGTTTGCGGTGGAGGCAGTTTCAGAGACAGAGATAGGGAGCGTGAGGACGGAGTCGACGACATGGATTATGCCACCGGTGAAATTGATATTCTAATCAGCATTGTGTTAGCGCGTGTTTTTCAAATTTAAACCAAAGAGGCTTCATAAAGGCATAATGGAAGAGAAAAAATGGAAACATACAGCCTGCGTAACAGTCGAATTTTGCAACAACCCGGAATAAAACACAGTCTCATTCCCAATCATAACAGCTTCGACCCTCTGTCCACCCGTAACACTACTATAACTCTCATTCATCAACAGCGTGGGGATAAACATGCTCATATTTGTGATCATACTGGCGGGATATGTTCCATTGAGGACGTGATATTGCAGCAACGCGCTCACCAACCCGGAGTCAGAAGCGAGTGCTCCGCCTGCAGAGGAACTGAGAAGCGCAGAGAAGGCGTCATTGTTGGGCGCGAGAATGGTGATATTTTGGGTTTGGCCAAGGGCTTGGATGAGGCCTGGGCTGGCGTTTAAGAAGGTAGTGAGGTTCGAGAGTTGGGAGTTTCCGGAGAGTGTGGCGTTGAGGGTTTGGTTTGTTGATTGTGTGAAAGCATAGTTAGCTAGAAAGAGGAGGGGCAGGAGTGTGAGCTGCATGGTGAGGGAATGATAATAGACTAAGGTGTATATGAGGGAATGGAGAGCTTAGTTTTAGAGAATGAAAGGACCCTAAAGGAATTGACTGTAGACAGATAACGGAAGAAGAGGGGAAACAGAGCATTTATGTATGGGAACAGATGCTACATCCCACTGTCCCTAAGCCCACTACTTATGAGGTCAATGGTCAAGAAAGACAAAGCCACCCAAAGCCTACTAGTTCCTCGGCATCCCAGATCCATTGTGGCAATCCAGTGGCCATGTTTCCAACATGTATCCTCGGCATTCCAGCTCTCTCCCCAGCCAATGACTCCCACACGATTTTCCCCATCGTATGCATCCCTATCGTCACAACACGCCAAGACCCTCACGCCAGGCCAAAATTGCTCGATGACTTACGCAACCGCTTGGGACTGGGTAGATGTCGAGATTTGAAATGTTGCAGTACCTCAAAGCGGTTAGCACCGTCGCATACATAGCGGGAAACATCGAATGCTTCCCGCCCTCATCTCGTGTCCCCCTCTTAATTGAGGCTGTGAAGACAGGTGATGATTCATCGTATCATGGGATGGATATTGAATTAATCTCTTCGGAAACGAAAACTTGATACGCATCGAAAAGCTTTGATAATATCCTTGAGGCATGCGACAAACCGAGGCCAAAATTCATTGCCAAAGGCTTAACAGCATGCCCATCGCCCAGTTGAAGCAAGAGGTGAAGTCCAAAAGAAAATGCCAAAGATCCCGGTTGATCCGAGCCCGGGCCTTCGAATCGTAGCTACCCCAAAAAATCACTCGCCTTACTAGTCTTGGCATACGCACTTGATCTAGCGAGAAGGGAAATGCTAAGACCGGCCACGATGTCATTCGGCACAAGAGCATTTTGCATACGTGGCGAAGCATCGCGATGGAGAAATGGGATATTCGATGAGCGGATCGAGGTTTCAAATTGGAGGAAATTTGACCATTGGTGTGTGGCTGTGAAAACCTGTTTCCAGGGCTCTGTGAGGGATGCTATTGGGCGCTGGGGGTGCAGAGGAAATGTACAAGGGTTCGAAGAAGTGGGATACGAGAGAGAAACATGTCTCCATTGATGCTTTGCCGGGGTTAGATGCCCCCCCTGTCATCACGTGCTCATTTCGAATCCAAGCACCGTAGTGCCAAATTCGAATCTTGCCCTAATAATACAACCATTGAACAGCCTAACTCAATCCTATCCCAAACTCCACGCTCAATCCCTTTATTCAAATCCCTGAACCAAGGAACTAACAACATCAAAGAGACGCTTTCCTAAATCAGTTCATCATTATCCATCCTCAAATCTGGTTCAAACGTTTGCTGCGTATGCGCGTTCAGAATCCTCGTAGTAAAGCTTTTCGCAGTTCTCGCCGCACTCTTGCGAACTTCTTGGTTTCCAAGAAGGGTGTCCCATGTCCAGAGAATGAAACTCCAAAGAGGTTGGCAAAAAGGTCGTAACAGCTTCCGGTATAATACAGTAGGGATTACATAAGGGAAACACGGGGCGTCCCAGTCAACACCGAATCCGTGCATGGATGTTGCGTAGAATTTATGGCAGTATTGGTCGCTATGATGCCGTTAGTCTGCAAGAATGATGGCGATTGAGTACAGTGTTCATACCAAGCTAAAGACTCCAAAATATACCAGATCATGAGTGCAACAAGTGCGATACTCAACCACGTGAGGCTAGGTTTCCGTCGATCGTAGAACAGTGCACTGGCCGTATTCCACATCGCAACGAAAGGGTTATTCTGGTGACCTTCTTCAGCACACGGACACTCCCGATAGACGACTCTTACTGCATCGCTGCCTTCTTCAACATGTTCTACTCGGTTCTCTACCCTTTTCATGCCCCGACTAGCATCTCGGATACTCGTACGTGCAGCCCGTAACCGCTCATTCATTCGATGCAGGTGAAGGAGTTCCTGCTGCCGCTGTCGTTCGGCTTCGTTTCGTGGCACGCCTGTGGGGATTCCTAGTCCTAGAAGGGTGTCTTCGTCTAATTCTAAGGCCTCAGAGTTATCGGCGCCTTCTCCCATCAAGTCTTCTAATGAATCAATGGTGGAATCTCCATATTGGTCATTAGATTGACGGCTTCCTCCATTTGCCTTTGCTTCCTCCACAAT
Source organism: Lindgomyces ingoldianus (assembly GCF_010093535.1). Lineage (NCBI taxonomy): Eukaryota > Fungi > Ascomycota > Dothideomycetes > Pleosporales > Lindgomycetaceae > Lindgomyces > Lindgomyces ingoldianus. The sequence goes on from NW_022985170.1 coordinate 1,442,895, forward strand.
TGCCTCCAACGCTGAGCGTGGGAGGGTGGGTCGGATCCTATCCATGGGCTCTTCTGTAGGTTCTTTTAGTTGGGGTGGGTTTTGCTTTTCTGGAAATCTCTTGCTTGGACTCGTTTTCTTCGGAGACCGTGAAGGAGACCTTGACGTATCTTGGGACCGATGTGTTGTACGAGGAGCAGGGGTATCTACCCAAGCACCTGTCACGACAGGTGTTTTGGCATTTAATGGTAGTTGATCGACTGGCATAGGTGTGTCATCGATGTCGTTCGTTTGATTTTCTGGATTTGATTCCGGTACGACATCTGGGAATTGGGGCTCTTCCGCTCGACTAGTACCTTCGGGCTGAACTTCAGGGGCCGTTGCAACGGTTTCATTCGTGGTATTGTCTTGCGTAGCATTATCTGTAACCGGAGCATTGTCAGTGGGGCCCGGTGTCTCGGTAACTGTTCTTTGTGACCCATCGCTCGATTGCCTTGCCGGGGCTGCCTGAGACCGTGAGGCACCGATTCTACCAGGACTAGGTGTGCTACTTGACACCCTGGCGAGCCGGCGTAGTAGCTCGTGTGAATCTTCTCTGCGGTGGTTAGGTCTTTGCGGGTTTGTCTGGGCATTCGCGTGGATGCCTCGGTCCACAATGCCGACTGTCTCCGCGCTTTTGTAGACGATAATCGGTGAATTGGGGGCTTGCTCTCCTCCCTCTACAGTGAAGGACACTGATTTGGACAAGCTCTTAGTGGAGTTCGTCCTCTTGCGCAGATGTACTTCAGATGAGCCTTGCGCTTGCGCTTGATCTGACGTCGAGATACCATTCGTGAGGTTATCCATTGAGGGCTTTGATCTCGGACGGCGCGTTTCTTCCGGCGAACTCTCCCTTATCCTGTCAAGGCGACTCGTTGTGACGGCCTGCTCTTTGAGACTCTCAATCTCCCTTTGTCGAATGTCGTCGAGGGCCGTATTTCGAGGGAGGTAAGGAGTAGAGGCGATTAATGACGCCTCATTGAGGTCAAGTGTGAAATCCCAGTCCGGTACTGTATCGAAAGCCGTGTTTCGCCGGCGAGTTGAGGATGGCGTGCCCTGAAGGGAACTCTTGTGCGAAAGGGGGCTATCTTCTACAGACGGGAGCGGCCTGTCTACATCTGCAATGCCTATCGCGGAGTTTGCGCGCGGGGGAGTCAAATCTTGCTGAGTCCCAGGCTTCTGTTCATCGTCCGACGCGATAGTTCTCATCCAATCTCTCCTCACTCTTCCTTTACGTCCCCACTCTGAAGGTACTCGTATCGCTGGATCCGATCCACTACTACTCCCAACACTCGGCGGACTTGCAAACATGACCTGCGCGCTGGGTCGCATGTCCACACCATTCGCGCCATTATTCCTCTCCAAATTTTCCAGCGTGAGTCCCACATGCGGACGCACCCTCGCCTTCCTGAACGGCTGCACATTCCCCCGCAACGCGTCATTCAACCGGCGCTCATCCCGCGCATTCTGCACCATCAGCCTCCCAAAGTCGTCCGTATCGTCGTTCTCAAGCGAGGTGAGATTAGAGACAGTAGACTCTGAGCCTTGGGTGTTGTCATCGTGCGCCCGCTCGTCCATGGTATAGCGCCCATCGAGATTGGCGCCGACTTTGGTGATGTATTTAGCGGCGACGATGTTCGGCGAAAGCGGGGAGAGGGGTTGGAGAGGGCGGCGCGCACTCATGGGATGGCAATTGAGTTATTTAGGGGTGCATGGCCTTTGGTTTTCAAGTGCGCCGCTGTATATGTAATAGTCTGGGTGAATGAATTGACACTTTGCTTTGTTGTCGTCGTGGGCGCGTCGGAGAGGTTGGGTGTAAAGTGGCACGTGCGTCACCATCGTTTGCTGAGTGATCTGCACCAGGGTTACGAAACAAAGTGACATTCACAGTTCACCAGCCAATTAGATACTTCTCCCTCCCATTCCAGTATTGGACAACCACTAACCCTCAAGTGTGGTCGTTGTTCAGCCCAAGGGAGATGTCAAAACAAATCATTTCAAAGCATTACATATTTCATTATTTCTGTGTGATTTGGTCTCACGCCTCTTGATCATCAATCGCCTCCAGTCTCGCCTGAACCATTCCGGGATCAGGTCGTCCCTGCTCATCTGTCCACGACCGCAAGACTTCTTCCCGCATGATACGCCGCGGAGCTCTCTTCCCAGTAAACAATTCGAACTGTGCGAAACCTTGCTCAGGTAGAAGATCCAATCCATCCAAACAGATCCATGATCGATGGGCCTCTCCTCGCACCTGTCGCATCAAGGGAGTATTCAGGGTTCTGTAGGCTAACTCAATAACAACACCTCCGGTGGGGCTCTGCATCCATTGCGTGGGCAGAGTGAAGTTTGGGGCTGGACTATCACCAACTGGGTGGGTAGGGATGCAGGAGAGAATCATGGTCGGATATCGGAGCTCTGTGGGCCATGGATCGTCTCGAGACTGAAGAATTCGAAATAAAGGCCGAGACCCTTGCCTAGTGATTGGAGGCAGTACCGGAGAGCTTAATGGAGAAGAGACTAAACGGTTGAAATGGGCGACAAGCTTTTCGGCGTTCGCACGAGTTCGATTGAAGATGACAATGTTCATGACTCCCAATTGTAACATTGCATATACAGCAGCTCGGCCCATACCCCCCGATCCGATGATAAGACCACAGGAATTCGGTCTCACCGCGTTGGCAGGAGACAGCCCTCGGCGTATGCAGGCCCGGATGCCTATCCAGTCAGTATTTTCTCCATAGAGGGCCTTGATCGGCCCAGCTTGATTTCGCTCGTGGAATAAGTCCAGTTCTTCAGGGATACTCCCGTCTTCATTCAAATGACGCACGGGGATAAGTGTGTTCACTGCCCCAATTGCACGTGCATGTCGACTTATGGAATGCGTCAACGATATCACCTCGATTTTGAAAGGCAATGACACGGCAGTGCCGCCAAAGTGAGGGTTCTGGACCAAATCTTGCAAACTGTTCAAAGTCGGGGTCTGAAGTCTCTTAAAGTGATGTGGCATCCCACACGCTTTATACGCAGCATTATGCATCGCCGGCGACAAGCTATAACCAGCGCTAGCACCAATGATATAGAACTCCATCGGATCGTATGTAAAGGATGCATACAAAGCATGTGTAGCTTCTCGAGAAGTTATCCATGAAGTCTCTGGGTTCGCTTCGGCCCGCTCTGCGAAATGAGGGCTTTCTCTCAGAGTTTCCGGTATAACGCTAGTGAGAACTTGGTTGAAACAAGCGGAACGACGCCCAGACCGACCAGTGTTGAAACATATCAACGGAATAGTTGAAGCAAGTTGATATATCTTGTTTCTGAAGCTTTGAATTGCAGCATTGTCATCCATAAAGTTTGCAGGCCGAGTAAACCGGACAGCGTTGCACCCTAGAAGTTTTGCTTTCTCATAATTCTCAACCCAAAAGGGATCATACCAGTCTATTGCGGCGTGGAGATGACCGATGATTTTCGTTGAGCCCCGACATTGGATGATGTCAAGTATTGAATCTTGGTCCAAGGAGAGATCGATGGTGGCATATTCTGGAGCCAATCGTAATCCATGCCGCACATATTCGAGGTATGTTGATCGAGATTCCGCACTTGCCGCCGAGCCAGTAGGCATAACGTGATAGATGATGGGAACAACAGTGCTTCTCCGAACTCTTGATATAGTTCGACTGATTTCCTCCACTCTTTCAAACGTTGGACCCGCCAATTGGGACTGTTGGTCCAGGGCTAGATTGCTGTGCTCGATTACGATCTCGAACGCATCCGAACCAAGTTCCAGATCTTCAATATCAGCTTCTTCGGAAAGTAGCACCGCAAGAGGAGTTTGCACCGCACAGGTGTACTTCCTACGCTCGGTTCCAACATCCGAAAGCGGATAGCCTGGTTCGAGTGGTAGAGTATTGTCTTGAACATTACTATGTGAATTCTCCTGTGCTAGAACTAAGGAGAGAAATTTGAGAAACGTCCGCTCCGCTCGTTTCAAAGTGAGGAACGGAGGCAAGGAAGACTGGTTTGCTGGTGCAACGGAATGAGAAGCTTGAGTTTCCGACATGTTGTAGAATTCATAGTTCGAACAACGTCGGAAAATGGGCCCACTGAAGGTAAGAAGATCCTGAAGCTTTGACTGCTCCCAAATCTTGAGATGGTCATGTATGCTGGGCAGATCCCGAACGATGTGAATAACGGGGTGCGTCTTGGAGTATTCAGTGAGAAGCGCCTGACCGCTCCGTTCCAACGAGCTCCCATTGCATACAATGATTGCTCCCTTGTCATGGGTCTGAAGTGCAGTGCGTAGAAGTTCTTCCTGGCGTAGATTGTGATTGGGAGCCCCAAACTGTCTCCGATATTTTGCGGTGGAGAAGCCGGTTGCTTCCTGGAACAGGCTTTCGACATCCACTACTCGCCGTCGGCACGCGACAGAGGCCATAACTGCCAATGTAGACTTTCCCGTTCCACGAATACCAATGAGGACAATAGACGCATTTGGCTCAAAGGTGCGTGAGCATTCTCTTGGCGTAGGGGCAGGCGTAGGAGTCGTTCGAGGGGTGGATCGGTTACTTGAATTCAAAGCATCTAGAATACAGTTAATACCTGGAGTTACTGGGGACTTGCACAGCTCCGAAAGAGTGGTTCTTGGCTTACAGGTCTCGTCAGCCCCTCCATTCTGTCTTTGGAGCCCGAGACTCGAAGGGGACGATCTCTGCTCTCGCGCTGGAGAAGATGGAGAGCAGGCCCATCCACTACACCGATTGCTATCATCATTCATTGAAGCGAAGCTCCTTTTCGTCCCAAAAGCCGCAGAAGCCATATTGAACCTTCTCCTATCACAGAGTTGACTTTGTCCACCGAGGGGAGCTTTCCAGTGCACACGAAGGCTTTTCTAAGGGGCGCTAGGGAGTTTTGGACAATGGCATCTAGACGACTATGAGGATGCATGCGGCGGGTCGAATGCCTCGGATCGCAACGAAGCCATGGTGGGCAGAGCACGAGAAAGTACGATGGTTGGAGGTGGGCAGGTGAGTTATGATTGGAAGGTGTAAATCTTTATCCGGAGCGGCTTGGCATCAACAGGCTTCCCCAGACTCTGGCACCTGCAAGCTCGCTTCTCCACCTTCCAGTTACTGCACCTTTTCAGCTTCATCCCATTACCAACTGTAGGACACTGCGAACGTTCTGCGAACGTTTTCTACCTAGGCAGCAATGATGTTGAATAAAGTGCTCATTGGCTGTTGTGAGTGCCCCGCTACCACTCGACTAAGAACTCGATTGACAAAGTTTTAGGAAGCTCGATGCAATCGCTAGCGATCCTTTATCACGGTATTCCCCTTCCAAGAACGGGCTCTTTCCTCCATTCCCCAGTCTGGAGACCAATTCAAATCATCTTAAACCCAAGGTGTATTGTGCTATGAGCTGAATGTTCTGCACGTGACTCGAAGCAAAAAGGCGAAACTTCAACCCGACATGCTTTCAACACCGGCTCCTCAAGCTCCAAGACTCGTGTGTTGATCCGGGAGTGTTGGGTCGATTTGAATCGCATAAACGAGATTACAACTCGCTGAATCAATGCCTTCCGAGAAGCAGGCAAGCAAGCGGAAACCAGGGCCGGCCGCGAGTGGCAATGAGAAACCTCCCGGAAAACGATCCCGCGTCTCAAGAGCATGCGACCAGTGCCGTATTGCACGAGAGAAGTGTGATGGGGTTCAGCCTACATGCTTTACTTGTTCTACCTCAACCCGAGCCTGCACTTACACGACAAACCCAAAGAAGCGGGGCATCCAGCCCGGCTATATCAGAACGTTAGAGCTTGGCCTAACATGGTTATTCAACAACGTCCCCAATGCCGAAGTGTCTCTCAACAAGAAACTGACTCAAGAAGGCGCAGCTTCTGTGTTGTTAGGAAGGGATTCGAATGATGCGAATCAACTATATAAGAGCTGGAGAAGAAGTCAGTTCTGTAAAGATGTCGACAAGCTGCTCTCTGGCCAGGAGACTCTTAGGCAAGACGAGAGCAATTCTCCAGAGAGTGGCGATGACGACAACGACGCTCAGGAAATGGCACACACAAGTCATTCCGATCCCTCTTTTGGGCACCATGATTCTATTTCGATACCACACATTCCGCTAGAGACCATGCCGCTCAAGGCTCACAAAAGTGATGACGTACAAGCCACTCTTCTCCCTTCAAATAGATGGCGTCTCTTCGATGTCTACTTCGCACACACTCATTGCTGGTTTCCCATCTCGGAGAAACATGACCTTCTCAAGATATCATACTCATATCCTGACCAAGGATTGGCCCTCTCCTCTAGTATGCCCTCCTCTGGGGACCATGCTGAATTATGGAGCATCTTAGCTTTTGCTTCTCTCCAGGATATGTCGAGCACAGGCATTTCAGAAACCGAGCCTCATTCCGCCCCTGAGAGACTGTACGATGTTGCACGTTCTCTAGTTCCTCACGAAACAGGCGCCTTCGAGCTAGGCCATGTGAAAGCATTCCTGATTCTCGCTCTAGTGAACATCAGCCAGTCCCTTCCTACCGCAGCGTGGCTCCTGGTTGGTCACGCTGCGCGTATCCTAGCTGGAATACAACACCGAGGATCACAATGCGCATCTCTTCCCAGGTTTAAACATGTTCTTGCCGGGTGCTTCCTTCTCGATACCGTTTTAGCCGTGCAACTTCAGCGACGCTCATATTTTCAATTGTCAGATATTGAGCGGATAGGAAAAGTTGATCAGGATGGTTTGGAGGAGTGGCAGCCCTGGGTTGGCTGTCTCGAATCCGGCCCATCAAGGTACCGTTCGACTATGCGCGCCCCTGTCCTCAGTCTGAGTTCCTTCAACTATCTGGTAGAGGTTGCCGGTATTATGGCTTTGTCAACCCCGATTGGGAATTCAAATCCTTCGCCACACGAGGTTATTCATAGGCTTGAGCTCTGGAAGGCGTCATTACCTGCAACCTTCGATCATATACGAAACCCAACTGCCGCCATTCCACAAACACCACCAGCAATGCTCCTACAGCTAGTATATCACTGCGCCTCCTTAAGTCTTCTTTCTTCCCAAAGTTCAGCGATGCGGATCTTGGAATTGCTCGAGCAATCTCGGGACGTGCTAGGATTAATTGCATTGCCACCACTCGTACAGAGCTTACTCGAGATAATCGTCAGGACTAGAGGGTTTGATATATCAGATCAGGGGTCAAGGATGCGCTTCCAGAAGTTTCGGAATGAATACATCCAGATTTGGTCTCGAGAATGGCGAAGCACTCCAACGAGAACGTATCACGGCTCTCCCATTAGCTTTCACGGCATGGCTGAACCTACGAGCGCTCATTCACGGCACTCATTCGAATCATCCCGCGTGCAAATTCCTACTCCTGAATCCATCCAGATTCAATTTAACCCTCCGCTTATTCCACCTAGCATCCCCAATACCAAAATTACCCGACCGCCCACGAGCTCCACGCTTCTCGACGACCTTCTACCCGACATGAATTCAGCGACCGTGCCTAACCGCCCACATTCTTTGAACATCTCAGGCTCGCAACCGCATTTGCAAGATCTCACTATTCCTGATTTTGATGGCGCCTTCGGTGCTCCGATCCTTGATCATCAGAATTCAGTAGCGTCTCGGGACTTAGAAAACTTCTTTGACGAATTAGCATCCCTCGATGGCGCAGAGCGCTTAGACAACCAACCCCAATTTATGCAAAACTTAGGGTTTGCGCCAGACGCGAACATTGCAGACTTAGGATTCGGCCAACTCAATTCGTTTCTTTCACGGTACATTCTTCCGAACGGCGAAGATCACGCATCTTTGGACCAAGCGCATATATTTGACGGGAGCTGAAATTTTAAGTCGACAAGGGCGTCATTCAAGTATCGCAAGCTATTGTGTTTCCCGGAGTCTAACCTTTGATTCAACGTGGGCCTTGATATTTGCACAACCTGTTCTAGGACTGCCTCGGTTCATCTTCTATGACGATATCTACAGGTTTACTAACCTCCATGGCCTTCTTGATTGCCTCACACACGGCTAAGGCTCGCAAACCATCGATACCAGAGCAGCTAGGCTCTTCTTGTCCCTTGATGACCTTTACAAAGTGGCTCATCTGCAGCTCAAATGGAATCCCCATTCCTGGAACTTCCAAGTTTTCGCGATCTAACTTCTCAGTCCAGCTTCTTGTAGAGCTTGGATACTTCCACATGGTCATATCCGGAACACTCAGGCTTCCCTCTGACCCGAAGATTCTGTAGAAATCTTGTCCAACTTCAGGTATCATCGGATTCTCCCCGGTTCCGCTTTCGAAGCTATGTGGAGAGACCACTGCATCGGAGAGTAGGAACGTTCCGACAATGCCACTAGCGAATTTCAACGTTATAGCCGCACCTTCATCCGCTAGATAACCCCGTTGAGACACTGTCTTCTCTGCATAAACGCGGACGATCGGACCGAACAAGTGATGGAGGATATCTATCTCATGGATGAGGTTTATAAACACCACTCCAGCTGAATCAAGTCGGCGCCACTCCGTGGGCGGATCGAAATATTCTGTCGGCTTGTACATCGTCCAAAGGCCATTGATTGCTATTATTCGACCCAGCGAGGGAAGGAGTTTCTTTGTGGTGACCACATAGCGATTGAAGCGTCGATGGTGGCCAATCATGAGTTTTAATTTCCGGGCTTTGGCGCATTTTATCTACGGAGAATTAGACATACTTGGATGGGATCTCTCTGATATGATTTACCAGTTCTTGGCCACTGCCAATATCAACTGATATTGGCTTCTCACACAGCACATGTAGCCCTCCCTCTAGTAACTCCTTTGATAATGAGACATGTGTGTGGTTGGGCGTGCACACCATTGCCGCATCTGGTTTGGCCGGTGAAGCAAGCATCTCCTCTACCGATCTGTACCAGGGACATTTCAGCCTGTCTGCCACCGCTTCTACGACAGGATTAGGATCGACAATGCATGCCAGTTCAGCATCAGGATCTTTGAGCACGGCTTCTGCATGCCTTGGGCCGATCAAACCAGTCCCAACAATAGCGATTCTAACAGGTTTGGAATTTGACATCATGAAATTGGGTATTGAAGAGCGATGTCATTCACGAACGTTTCGAGTCGAGCTTCTCTTCCAGCCTCCGTTGGTATGTAACATATTGAAGAATTTATGTTGTCCAATCTCAGATCCTTCTGCAAAACATTTCTCCCCACAAAATCTCGGGAAGCCACAAATCTCCACACCCCAGGATCTCCAGAGCTTTACCTTGCAATTTTAAATCAAGGGATTCTAGAATCCACACTGCAGGACTCTCGACCGAGGCAATTCGCGAACGAGGATGAATGCTCTTCCGAGTGGCCAAAGCGTTTTTCCCCACCAACGTCATCCACAAGGCCTTAGCCACCATCAGCGAAAAGACCAACCGCACCCAGCATCAAGATGACGGCCTCACCCGGCCAGAAACGGATGGTAGGGGAAGATAGGAATGCCCGATGCTTTCTTCCGTCTCGTAACCACGAGACCCACAAATCACCATGGTTGGCGAATAAGGAAAGGGGCATGGTTTCGCATGTTTCTCCTATCAATGCACCTTTCGCATGTAAGATGGATAGTACACTATCAGTCCCTTTCCCAGAGTACTTCGAGGAAGCTACTTTCGAATGAATCATCTCAAACCTTCATCTCAAACTTCATTTCTTCATCACAAGCCTCACCACCCCTTACCATCCTCCTATCCAATCCACAAACTCCCATCATGCCATGCCGCCCAGGAATATCCTCCATGTCTCTAGGTCGGTGTTATTCTGGCCATCCGCTCTCGCACAAACTCGCCATGGCCTCAAAATACGGCCTTCAAGGCATTGAAATCTTCTACGAAGACCTTACGGACCAAGCAAAATCGCAAAAACCTACGAATCTGTTCCCTGCTGCCCGCTACGTTCGTTCGCTCTGCTCCTCACTCAACCTCGAAATAATATGTCTCCAGCCATTCATGCACTACGAGGGCCTTCTTGATCGAGCCAGACACAACGAAAGGATCGAAGAAGTAAAGCTCTGGATTGAGATCGCGAAGGTGCTAGGGACGGACACGATCCAAGTCCCTTCATCTTTCCTTTCCAAAAACCAAATATCCCCAGACACCAACCTGATGGTCTCCGACCTCCGTGAACTCGCAGACCTGGGCCTCCAACACACCCCTACTATCAAGTTCGCCTATGAAAGTCTCTGCTGGGGGACCTACGTCGACAAGTGGGAACAATGCTGGTCCATAGTAACCCTTGTCGACCGCCCAAACTTTGGTATCTGTCTCGACAGCTTCAACATCCTGGGTCGGATATATGCAGACCCAGCTTCCCCATCTGGCGTGAATCCCAACGCTACCCAGGAGGTAAAGGACTCGATGAAAAGATTAACGCAGCAGCTTAAATCGCATAAAGATAAAATCTTCTTTATCCAGATCGTGGACGCGGAAAGGCTTCAAGAACCGCTTGTGCAGGGCCATAGGTTCTACAAGGAAGAGCAGCCAGCGAGGATGAGCTGGAGTCGAAACTGCCGGCTTTTTTATGGAGAGAGGGACCAGGGGGGCTATCTCCCAGTCCGCGAGGTCGCAGAGGCGATTATTAAAGATATAGGATATGATGGGTGGGTTAGCATGGAGTTGTTCAATCGCGCAATGGAACGGACGGATGAGGGCGTGGTTGAGGAATTAGCATCGAGAGCGGCGAAGGGATGGGGGAGGCTCGTTGCGGACCTCGATTTGGAAGTGGCGGTGTCGCTACCAGTGAAGAGGGCGGGAAACGTGGAAAAAGTGGGGGTGCAGCAGAATTTTGATGCTGTGGAGGTTGCGAGATTGTAATGGACATACATATGAGGGGTTTTGGCTTTTGAAGCGTTGGAGTGGGATACCATATATAGCATACATACATCAGGGGCGTTGTGAACCATCATATTGTTAAGAATAGACACTTAATCTAGTAGTGATGCGTACTTCGCCTTGAGCATATTTCCGTCAACACACTTACACATATATAACACTCTGTACGAGTGTAAAGGCGATATACGCTCCGAACTTTTCTTTCAACAGGGCTTGTACCTGTGGGTAGGGCGCCGAGTGAATGCCCTTAGGAGGATATTAACTTAATCTCTGTCTACCGTCGTTGTAGATAAACGGCTTTTCAAGGAGAGGAGAACAAAGTAAAGGATACTATGAGAAAGACAGAATGATCTATCATCGAATAAGGTTTATATGTCATCTAAAAGCCTTACATAGCAATAGCAATATGATATTTCAATTCCTCCCTCCACACTAGTCATTGACCAATTTTCAATCGCGCGGTACACACATCGTCAGTTCTCCGCCCCAATAGCTAAACTTGAACATTTTCAACCCTCTCTTCATTCTTCGTCTTCTCATAACTCAGCCCTGCGCCCTCAGCATCATGTCTGAACTCCTCTTCCTGATCCTGCAACTCCTGCATCACAATTCCATGAGCGTTCCTCACTGGCTTGATTTCAAATAGTCTATTCATATGCTCCAACGGAATAGACTTTGTCTCCGGGATCAGGAAGTAGACGAAGGGGATGGAGAGGATCATGAGCGAGGCGAAGAAGAAGTAGACGCCGTAGCCCATTTTAAGGAACATTTGTGGTGTAAAGCGAGAGATGATGAAATTCCAAAACCAGTTGTTTGCTGCGGCGGAGGCTTGACCGAGGGATCTATGACTCGTTAGTGAACTTGTGACTTGGCAGATTGTGGGTGGAGGTAGGCTTACCGAGTGTTCTGGCTGAACATTTCTGAGTTGATGACCCATGGCGTTCCGTTCCATGAAGGGGTATAAAAGAACGTCCATAAGTAGAAGAAGAAAATAGCTGCAATGCCACCAGAGGAGAGTTTTGAGTTCTTCTGATTAGCAGAAGGGTTTGATAGCTTGATGTAAGCACCAATGAACCACATACAGAGGGATCCTCCTGCAGCACCAAGCATGAGCAGATTGCGGCGGCCGAGGCGGTCAATGAGGTAAAGAAGCCAGAAGATTGTGACGACGGTCTTTACGACCCCGAAAATACCGGTAGTTAGAAAACCAGTGTTGGTTCCTTGGATACCAATAGATTTGAATACAGTTGGGGAGTAGTAATTTATTGCATTGATTCCAGATCCATTTTGCCATAGGAAGAGCATGCCACCGAGGAAGAAGCGCCAGAGGACCTTTCGTTGCTTAAGCGCAGCAAAGGGTTTCCAGAAGCCTGGGCCAATGTGGATTCGGTCATGCTCGATTTGAGCGTCGATGGCCGCGACTTCCTCAACAATGTAGAGGTCATCGGCCGGTAAGTTACGAATCCAGCAGAGGTTTTTCAGGGCTTGCTCACGTCGACCCTTGGTGAGAAGCCATCGGGGTGATTCCTTAATCCAAAAAGCACCCAGGAGAAGTATTCCAGCTGGGATGAGTTGCACGGCAAAAGGAATGATCCATTGCTTGTGAGAAGGGGTCATTGTTTCCTGAAGGCCATAGTTAATCCAGCTGAGGCTCATATTAGCATCAACACCACGGCCAAAGGGAATAGAGTGATGACTAACAATCCAACGAGACCACCGATCTGCCAACCAAGTTCGTAGATGCCAACCAATCGACCTCGAACAGCAGGAGGCGCCATTTCCGAGATGTAAATGGGGACCATGTTTGAGGCACCACCCACACCAAGGCCAGCCAGAACTCGACCTCCAATGATGAGACCCAATCCACGCTCTCGGTTTGCACCTAGCATCATTCCCGCGCCAAGAATGAAGACCAGCACCCAAATGGTAAGACTCCTCCTCCGGCCGAGGAAGTAGCTAGAGACATACGCACCGAAAGATCCAAAGAATGCTCCAGCTTGGTAGACGGAGACAATGTTCGCTTTGACGAGTGCCAGATCATTAGGGCTATATGATGCAAACTGGAACTCTTCGGTGAATGATGGAAGGGCTAATGTCGTGCCTATGAAGGCGGAATCGTAGCCGATCATACATGATGCGAAGGATGCGAGAGCTGCGCAAGTGTAGACGCGCCAGTTGTAGACGGCCTTTGGCGTTGGCCTGTCCTCGACGAAGGCGAGGATACCCATTTTTGGGATGATTTCCAAGGTCAACACTCTTTACTAGGACCCGATTTTTTGGATAGAATAAAGAATTGGAAGAGAAGAGTAAGAGGAAAATGGGAAGGTGACTCTAGACTCCGCAATGAACAGACCAGGGTAGCGACCAACGTATCACCTAAATATCTATCCCCGTCCGGCCTCGCGTCCTTGATCATAGAGTAGAAGCAAGCCACACCACGTGGGGATGAATCCTTACGGTGGTGTTTTCGTCTCCTCACATCTCATCAGCACGTCCAGACCTGTGGCCCTTCCTCGGCGCTGGAAGAAAAGTTTTCCAAACAACAGACACTTTCCCGTTCGCGACACATCACCGTCAGGTGGGGAAGGCTCTCCATGTCAAATTCCCCGGATTTGGGGAGCACTCCGGCTCCTTGGCGATCATTTGTCCGTGATGGACGACCGATCGTTGGATGACGGCAGTTCGATAGTTGGGTGTGGTTAAGAGTTTTTCCAGGTGGCGGGCTACAGGCTTGGCTATTCATTTCACCCACCGGATCGATGCATGCATGACTCGGGTCAACATTTTCTCGAACCCCCCGGATGAACCTTCTTTCGTATGCGAATTGATCGATTTTGTGGAAGGTTAGCGTTGTTATCCAAGCCAAGCCTCAACGTTCTCGAACCTCGGTGGAAGATTAGGTGTTTTCGTAGAGTATACGCATGTTTAAAGAAATCGATTCGGCCTCCCAAATCGGCAACTTTTAAATACGGCATCTAGATCAAATCCTTTAACTCTTGTAATTTTTTTGGGAATCATAATGTCGACAGATACAATTGTCCCCCAAACATCCCATGTTGAGAGACATGGCTACCTTTTTGGGCACCCAATCGCACATTCCATGTCTCCCCTGCTCCACCAAACCGTATATGACGGATTAGGGCTGAAATGGTCCCAATTTCCCCTAGACTCTCTTGACATGGATCTTTTCCTGAGGCTAAGGGAAGATCCAAAGTTCTACGGTAGGTAATTTTGCCCTCACTCTACAACTCATTTGCTAAGTAAACTGTATAGGTGCATCAATAACAATGCCGCACAAACTCGCAATTCTAAAGCACTTAGACGGCCTTACTCCCGAGGGCGCTGCAGTCGGCGCCGTTAACACTATGTTCCTTCGAGAAGACTGCAGTACTGGGAAGCGGCTCTACATAGGCACGAATACAGACGTTATTGGCATTCGGGACTCTTTTTACGAGAACATTTCGGATCCGGATGCGTGCTTTCACCGACGACCTGGGCTGGTAATCGGAGGCGGTGGCGCAGCTCGAAGCGCAGTATACGCATTACGAACAATGATGAAAGCAAGCAAGATTTACCTTGTAAACCGGAACCGAAGCGAAGTCAAAGCCGTTATCGACGAATGTACGGCACGAGGTTATGGAGATTCCTTAGTTGATGTGTCAACTGTAGCACAAGCTCAGCAGCTAGAAGGCCCAGGAGCTATTGTTGCTTGTGTGCCGAATTTCACTCCTAAGACTGAAGACGAGAAAGAGGCGAGAAAAGTATTTGAATGTCTTCTAGGTAAAGACCATAAAGGGGCGATTTTAGAAATGTGTTACCATCCTTCGCCGTGGACTGAGATTGCGGAGATTAGCCAGAGGATGGGGTGGAGGGTTATCATGGGAACAGAGGCGATGATATATCAGGGGTTGGAGCAGGTGAGCATCGATCAAGCTCCTTGATAAGTAAAAGAGACTCACCAATGATAGGACAAGTATTGGACAGGAAGGGGCATCCATGAAATGCCTGTGAAGAAGTGTCATCAGGTAATAGCAGCAAAACTCAGTGAGGCAAGGTTGTAGAGGATGATTAGAGGATTGAAAAAAAATGTGGCAATTAAAAGTAGGAAGAAGGAATAGAATTGAACCAAGGAATGTCTGATGACATGTATGAGTATGTATATATACTTGCTAGACGTGAGACGGCTGGTAGGTTAGAATAAAATACCCGAAATCACGCTCCGGGCCTGGAGTAATCCAATTTGCGCACTCGTCTCCACACTTCTCGTACGGTTCTCTCCTGACTTTCCCGACCCGTTTCTGTCGAAGATGGCCCTGCGGGACTGTATGAACCAATGAGTTAGTCTGCCTTTGTACCGAATGTTAGATCCGAAGGGCCAACTCACCGGATAGCTAAGTAAAGTCTACTTCCAAGCCGAACTTCTTCAATGGGGGCCGTGACATGATCCTCAGGTGGATTTGCGTTGGTGATTAAACCTCCGGCTTCCTGAAGGATAGCAATGCCTGCGGCGACGTCCCTACCATGCTGTCAATCTCAATACCCTAAATATTTCAGTTGAAGATTTTACTAACCATTCCCAACAGCCGCCTTCCCACCAAATATCAAACGCCCCCATAGCAACATACGCCAGATCAAGAGTCGCACTCCCCAAGCTCCTCACCCCATGCACCATCCCACCTCTTCCCTGCCTCCCTCCAATTTCGGCAGCCATATTAACAAAACTCTCTACTTTTCGATGCAAATTACCATCTGGTTGATCCCTCCTATCCTTCCCCCATTCGCACGAGAATACGCATCCACTAGGAGCATTCACTGGCAATGGCGGGACAGGATTTTGGACAAGTGGCAAAGGTTGATGCTCGTTTAGCCATGCACCTCGGCCATAGCAGGAGGAAAACAGCTGGTTGAGGAATGGGGCGTGGATTACGCCAATCAGGGGCTTGGAGTTGTGAATGAAGGCTATTGAGACGCAGAACATGGGAAACAGGTGGATATAGTTGACCGTACCTAAAGGAATCTCAGTTCGCACCCGTGTTTACAGAAAGGAAGCAGGTGGCTATGTCATACCATCAAGAGGATCAATACACCATGTAGGGCTGTCATCTATAAGATAGTCGCGTGATGAACCCTTGGAATACGACTCCTCGCCCACAAATCTAGAGTAGTGTTAGTACATCTCCTAAGAGGAGAGGCAGAGCCATTTAGTGGATACATTGCAGAAACACTGACTTATGCGAAGGATACTTCTTCATAACTTCACCTTTGATAAATGCTTCAACATCTACGCTCTCTCAGCTTTCGCATTCTCTCTTCCTTTAGATTCAAACCTCCAAAATTCAGACTTCTCAATGCAATAAGTGCAACCGACCTTCATCCGTTTGCGTAACCAAATCCACCGCATTCTCTTTCTGCACATGCCCCTTTTCCTCCGGCCCTCCACCTCCCATTCTCAACTTCGCACCATCAAGTAGCATCTTCCCGGCTTGTTTGCCAAGTTCGACGGCAAATGCATAGATCTCGTCCAAATAATCCCGTGAGAGCTCCATGATGCCGTGAATAGGTGCATGTTGAAGTCATACTGGATTACCAGTCGCAAACTGGCTATGGTTTGGAGACGAAGATGGATGACTGAGCCGCTAAAGTGCCGTGGCAAGCCGCGCACGTGAAACGGAGATTGGTCGGAAATAAGATTGGTATTTAGATGGCATTGTATTGGTGCTTGATTTAACGTCACGACTAGAATCTGGACGGACTGTGCCGGATAGGAGAGGGTAACAGAATGGATGATGCCGTGGAAATCCGCACCTGAAGGCCTCCGAGGATGAATGGGCAAAGTCAAAAACGCCCGGCAAAATGCTCTTCCTCCGGTCTCGCTGGCTTCTCGTCCGAGGAAACCAACATGAAGCTTGGCGAGTATGTTCGGAATACGTTCCGACGGCCCTGTAGTAGTTCTACGTCTGCAAAGGGAGGAAACACACACTGAACCTCAAGCGATCTCCATTACCCCTACCATACACCTACAAATCAACAATCAAACTCATCATGGCAAAATCCATCCTCCTCATCAACGGCCCGAACCTCAACCTCCTCGGAACCCGGGAACCCACCCTCTACGGCAGCACCACACTCCCACAAGTCATCGCCTCCGCCTCGCAGCAATGCGCCTCCTTTTCCATCTCCTTCGCATCACTCCAATCCAACCACGAAGGTATCCTAATCGACCGAATCCACGAATCCCGCGGAAAAGTCGACGCCATCATCATCAACCCCGGAGCATTAACACACACGAGCGTGGCGCTGCGGGATGCGTTACTAGGGGTTGAGATACCGTTTGTGGAGGTGCATATTAGTAATATACATAAGAGAGAGGCATTTCGACATCATAGTTATTTGAGTGATAAGGCGGAGGCGGTTATTTGTGGGTTGGGGGTTTATGGGTATGAGGCTGCGATTGGGTATGCGGTGAGGTATATTAAGCCGAGAGAGAAGCCACAGTTGTAGAGTAGAGCGGCGACGGTTGGGATGGGAGTGTTGGATGATGAGGATCCAGGTACAGGCTGTGGGTGAGATGATAGCGGATGTTTATTCCATATCCTGTGTCTGGATATTTGGGTATATGGTGTTGGTCTCAGTCAGGACCAGCCTCTTCCATTCCCGGCATCCCACCCAATCCTCCAATCTCGTTGATGAAGGTGTCAAAATCAATACCTTGATCTTCAAACAGTTTCTTCGCCTTTTCTGCAGTGGCCACCTGTCTCTCTTGCGTGAAGCCTCCCGATGCACTGCTCTCGAATTGCACCAATTCCACCCATTTAAAGAAAAGATCCTCCTTTCCCATGGCTGTAAGGCGGTCCTTGAACAACATGATTTTCTGTCGAGCCTCAGTCTCAGAGCCCTCATCCAACTTCCAGCAGTCCCACACGGCCCACTGCCCTGATTCTTGAGGTCCGACCCACACGAAAACGACTTTGCGGAGCAGCTCGGAGGAGAGCTCGTTCTTATCAAGCAAACTGGTGGCAGTGGTCATTCCAGCAAAATCCAGATCCCAGCCCTTATCCATAAGCAGGTATCCCGTCTTCTCTCTCAGTCTCCTCCCATCCAATGCTGGCAATATCCTCGTCTTGAAGAATGGACTATCGCCTCCAGCCTTCCCAGTCGCACCCTCGGCCTCCCCGAGCAAGTCCTTTGCCGTCCACCCCCTACTCTCTCTAACATATACTTCCTCATCTCTAAACCCAACATTGAACCTCCACGTTACCGGATTCCCCGGCGATTCAAAAAAGAAAGTCCATGGCCAAGGTCCCACAATCCGAAACAACATCCAATCGAAGAAAAACACCAGTCCTCTCCAAGCCACTGTCTTTAATATATCTGCCCAATGAGTGGTTGCGAAGTATATAGTAGTATCATTTGGGTTTCCGAGAAACGACAGCAGTAGTTCCCAATAGAAGGGGAATTGGACGTAAGCGCGCCATAGCAAGACTGCGACGATGGTGACATTTAGACCGACGGGTACGAGGAATATGCGACGTTTGAACCACGACGGATGGTAGTCGAGGTGTATTATGTAGACCGAGTCTTTAGAGAGTGTGGAGAGAAGAGGTAGGAGCTCAGTAGGGGCGGGGGTAAACGGTGAGGGGACAGACGGTGAGGGGAGGGCCTTTTGGGCCCGTTTTGTGGGTTTTGGCATAATCCAATGCCTTATGACGGAGATTTAGAGATAGGAATATAAATTTGGCGCATTGGAGCAAAGCACTAGTTGTTGAGTTGCAATCTGGAAGCTTTCATCGGCTTTTTAGTTAGGCGCCGGGGGGAACTTTATCCGCTTTCCGCAAGGCTTGGTCCCTACCCGAAGGGGCAGGTTACAATAACCGTCGATCACTGAGGAGTGTTACCCCTCAGGCCTGAAGTGTTAGAGTGCTACCCGTCCCAAACACAGAAGATATCATCAAAGCTCATCTTGGAGCTGCTTCTGCTCTTCTACTACCCATCATGAATACAGCATCTCCGCTAATATTTATTCCACCCTAATTCGACAGTTACCTAGTCAAATTCAATGTCCCCAACGTCCCCAAGCCTTTCTCCCATCCGATCCATCATCCTTCTAATCCACATCCTCCATTGGAATCGGCAAACCCTCAACAATCCGCATATCCCCCCTGCCCAACTTCTCCATGGCTTTTTTTGCCTCCTCGTCCCTCAACTCGCTCGTTTCTTCATCCGTCATGAGCACGAAATCATATGTTAGGAGCTTTGCGCCTTCTTTAATATCGTATTTCTTCGCTTGTTCGGGGGTTACGATGCCGAGGTCAACCATGAGGGATTCCTTAACGCCAAAGACTGCGTCGCTAGTTTCATAGGGGTCGTTACGGAGGTATAGGGCGCTGGTCATAAATATTAGCATGCCTTTATCGGCAATGTTGTAAATGAAGTTTGTGGGAACAGATGTTTAAAGGCAGGGGGGAAAAGAGGAAAATAGCGAAGAGGCTGAGTTGCACGTACGTGATAAGATGATCAAACCCCCCCTTCTCAAACATGAAATGCATATGACTCGGTCTCCACGGATGTCGTCCCAATATCCCCAACATCTTCCCAACTGGGCCATCATGCGGAATACTGTACGGCACGGGCACGATCGCCTTGAACCAAAAGACTCCTTCTTCATTACTTCTCAGCACCGCCCTGCCATCTGGTTTCTCTCCGCTATAATCTTCGTACTGCACATCATACGAGCCCTTCGAGTCTGTTTCCCAAATGTCGATTTTGACGTCAGAAATAGGCGCGCCGGATGTTGTGTGCACGGTGCAGAGACAGAGGAGGGGTGTGCCATCGGGATCGCCCGAGATGGACTGGCCTAGGGCCTGGGTTTGGGCGTCGTGCGTGTGGTAGGGACCTAGGACGGTGCCTTCGGTTGAGGAGGGCTTTTTGGGATGGTCGATAGAGTCGACGAGGAGGGAAAGGCCTAATGTATCAGACAGGAGGATGAATTCCTGCAATTACAGAGGACAATTAGCTTCGGTCCTAGAAAATCCTCTGATGGCGCCGCCAATTGCAGATCCAAGATGAGTCAATACTACCCAAAAGGATAGAAGTAAATGCATACAACTCACCTGTCGAACATCCGTACACTTCTTCCCAACCGCCGTCAAAAACTCAATACCCGCCATCCACTCCTTCGTACTCAACCTCGTCTCTCGTGCAAAATCATGCATATGGCTGACTAGCCTCTCCAAAATATATTTCAACCTCGGATCCGGTGTTTGCGAGTTTATGAGATTGACATTTTCGGTGATGTTGTCGATTGTGAGGTCCTTCAGGGGGGGTATAGAGACTTCAGCAGGATCCATAGTGGGCGGGTAGGTAATTGGAGGGGATTGAGGTAAGTCGTGCAGGGCGTGTCAGGAGGAGAAAGATCAATTGAGGGGAGAAGAGAGAACAGCGAAGAGGAAGACAGAGAGACGGGTATAAGAAGTGGAGCTCTGGGGAACGAAAGCAAGGTAAGCTCTCAACTATCTGCTCAATAAGAAATTAGAAATGATGCAAGCAAGAACGGCTTCATTCCGCGACCATATTGCGGGAATGCCACGCACCAGCAAGTCCTAGCTAGGAGGGAGGGGTAAGTTGTGTAGCTGTGGTAATTGCATCTCGGCCGACGATGATTACACACACTTTCGCACCTCATAGGTCCAATTTTTTGAAATCACGGTATGTACGGTCCTTCAATAGCTAAATTTTAGGAATTATCTCCGCTCGTGTCGCGCAGGATAGATCTATCGAGTTAACGTCGGAGGGGTGGCTCGGTAGCTGCGATGTGGGGCAAATTAAACGTTAACCGCGAGTAGGGTGTGGCGGTTGAAGCTGACAATGAGGCTGGCCATGTTGTGGATGAAAGTGCGTAGCTTTATATATCAGTAACGCATAAGCAGCTCTCGAATTAGATGAGATCGTGAGCGGATGTCGGATCACGTGCTTAAGCACCTCTATATTGGTAGGCACATATATGGAGCTCTCGAAGTCAACACCTGAGCCGTTAGTTCTAATCTGTACAAGCAACTGAGCCATATCCACCTAATAGGCCCCAACATATTCCGCCATCCGCAACACAACCCCTTCCACCCAACCCTCACGCTCTTAAAAACGCCTTAACCTTCTCCCCCCAAACAACCTGCCTCTTATAAACCGTCATACCCGGCACACTCCCCAGACCCAAACCATCAATAGCGCTTGCCAACTCCTCCCCACACCCTTCATCTTTCAACTCCTGCATCCCATACTGATACGTCTTGAACGCAAATACCAACGCCTTAGTCCGCGGCAAACGATGCAGCGTTTGGCGCTCGCATCGCAGCACCGTGTTTGCGATATTGACTTCGTCCCCCTCGCCAGCTTCCTCATTCTCACGTTGGCGTTGGCGTTCAGCCAACTGCTCCTGCGTCAGATGCGTACCCTCCAGAACATGCAACTCCCTTGTCGTCGTAATACTCCAATTTACCCTCTTCACAATCTTTCCAATTGGTAAACCCGCAAAAAAACGATCCATGCTTTTCTCTAACTTGTCGCCGTAGCCCGGGACGGGACTGTGGATGTCTGCGAGTTTCATGTTGAGTTTTTTGGCTGTGTTGAATCCAGATGGGAAACAGGTTATGAAGCCTTCGAGTTTATATTTCCCGGAGTCGGCACCGGTCGCCGTGGGGAGGAGGAACAGGAAGTCGTCATCAATGTGGGAGCCGATGAGTTTGAGAGCCTGCTCGGCTGAAGACTGGGTCAAGGGTATGATTTCATCAGTCGCAAGGTTCTGTAGCCCGGATGGTTTGATTGATTCCGGCGAGAGAGTGAGCTTGAACATCGTGGGGAATCGCCGAGGGAGGTACGTGCCCATGATCCATTCGTAAAACTCGGTGACCGCTGGCGTGATGATAGGATTTGCGGCCAGTACGTCGGAAGGTCGGTCGCGGATGAGTTGGCGGCGGAGAGAGATGCGGGAGTGATAGGTGCTGTCTATTACGACGAGGTCTGAGAGCGTGGTGTTTTCGAGGGCTAGGTTTGGGAGGTTAATAGCAGAAATAGCTAGTAGGGGAGTGGAAGGAAATACCCATCGTCAGGTGATATTTGGGCTTAAATGGTCGAATTTTGATAGGTTCTGTTGTTTCGGGATTGAAGTTGGGTAGAGGCTCGATTTGGGTGTATACATCTTCCGATAAGGTTGCGTTCTTGTTTGGAGGTGCAGTGGGTAGTGTTGTCTACAGAAATGTTAATTTGCAAAGAGTGGTACCGTAAAGTCCCAAGTTATTTTAAGACAGACAGTACCTGGAAACGATCCTTCTGTCTTATCTTCCTGTATGCATACCACACCAATCCGAGAACGAGAACAACCCATGAGTGAGACACCCGAACATCTAATTGAATCATGTTTTCAAATTGTCTGCATTTACTCGAGTCAAAAGAGTGTAGGTACACGACAACGCCAAAGAAAAGTTTAAATATTCATTCAAGTCCACAGGGCGCGATTGATAATTGACCAGTGCGGTCGATACGCTGTACCTGGGAAAACTTTCCTATTACAGAAAAGTGTCGCTTAGACGCGGGCAGAGATTAGATTAGATCACATTAACGACGAATAGACAACTTGAACTTAAACATCATGCTAAGACCGAAAAACATTCTAAAAGCGTAAGCAGAGAAAATCCAGGTATGAAATAAGTTTCGAGCGATGTGTAAAAAGCCATTGCTTTCAGTATGACAGACATGGTGTGTGTCTCATCCTTTGTCTTTCCGATATTTGTGTCGCTCCTAAGAAATCGAACAATGTACACAGCTTGGCCTGGTGTGCGGTTCGCGGGCTTACGGTATCTTGAGACGTCATACGGAGAGAGCGAAGGTCAGTAGGTAATCCGTAGGCTCGCAGTATGCGATCGAGTGTTGAAGCTGGCACACATGTTAGTAAGCGCGGTACCGCCGTGAAGAACCAGGTAGCATACGGTCCATAACCTTGACTTCCTCAACAGTCCTAGGAACCCTGAATTCGGTGGGGAATTTCGCATCGCTGCACATCTTCGGCTGCAGCTGGCAGTATCGCCCTGCGTGGGTAATATGACCATTGACGAATTGGACCATCAAGTTGGTTCTGCAGAGGTCAAAGCTGCTCCAAATATCTGCCGGAAGCACCTCACCTCCGCACCAGATCGTCAATCTGCTGCTGATCATGCTTCATCATCATGTCCGAATCAAGTCTAGGTGGTGGAAACGGTCCGCCAGGCTGTGATCGACTCCGGTACGGTCCCACGCCCATCGCCCCGAAGTAGTCAGGCCCATCCAAGCTCATCCTGTAGTTATCGAAGGGAGCACTCATATTCCGAGGATCTCGAGGATCCATGTCGTATGGCGAATTTGGTAGAGATCGACGGAGATCGTCCATTGGCATCGACGGTGGTAACGGAATACTAGTCAAGGTAAACGGATGAATGAGCGGTAGGTTCACAAAAGAGGTTGGAAGGCCCCAAAGTAGAACAAGGCGATGGTTGTCCATGATAAATATGGACAGATGGCTCACTCAGCAGATAATTAGGGGTCGAGCAAACTTCGGCCAGAGGGGAAAGAGCAAGAAACGAAGACGAATGCGGAATGAGCTGCAGCGACGTGCATAGGAAATGAATGTTTCTGTTGCAAGACATGGCCCCGGGGCCAGAGATGGTCAGGGGTAGGGGTGCGGGCTCTGCACTACAGAGAGGACAATGATGATTCCCGCAAGATTCAAGATCGAGGACTAGAGCAACCTCACATGTAAAGCAAAAGAAAGAAATGGAGGCGGTGAGCTTGGAATTTGCGTTGCGACGCCTATGGAAGGACTTGAGTAGGACAGGCAAGCAAACATTTGTGCCAAGCCTGCTGGTTCATGATGGAGAGCAAAAGGGATGGAAGTGCCCATATCCAACGAGATTAAGGCAAAGAGGATACAAACCGTCGCATAGACCTGCTTCTTTTGGTATATCTCCGCTTGCATCTTATAGGAAGTGGGTTGGTTCAAGATCTAAAGCATCCAACCACCCACGACGGACATAAAAGTATGTGGAGAGACCACATTGTGCGAATCGGTAAGACTTGAAGTTCGCCGATTGCTACCGGGCGAACCAATGAGAGCCAGAACAAAGGCCACCCGCTCTGTTGTCTAATGCAGCTAGCAAAGTGCCCCAGCCGGTTAGCGCGTGTAGGCTGCAGGTACTGGCATATTGCAGAGGAAGCATCTGCAATCGCCCGAGTAGAAGTCGAAGGATGACGGCAAGACGGCTACCACCACCACATAGCCCGATCTAAAATACGTCGAGGAGCATGCAGTGGTGCAACAATACACCGAACAGCTTGAGGCTACGCCAATGGATGGACTAGCTTGTAGCATGGAGGGTGGAATGGCATAACGACTGCTCAGATGATGCCTTGGACCATTCGGTATTCTAGAAGGCCGATAGACATGCCCTTTGCGCCTCCTTTGTACTGCCACAACCCAAGAGCTCGATGCGGTGCTCGTGGGGCGTCGACTCTCGGGCGCCCAGCGCCGCGAAACACAAAAACAAACAACTCGCTCCTGGTCTACATGTCAAATACTTGATGAATCTTCATCGGTTTCCTCTTTAAGGTGCCTCCAGCGCCGATCCGCAGCTTCCGACTTGACGCCAGCAGTCGCGTGAGAGGCTGCCGCATTTGTACGGGCGAGACTGAATTTGCGACGATGACCACTGGGGCGCTCTGTGAGGCTGGGTGCGCGCGGTCGTGCCTTCCCCCGGGCTCGGCCTCCGACCAGGGGGATCTCGTGGGTTATGGAGCGGACGATGTAGAGCAGCAGGTCGTACAGTAGAAGAACTGCCCAGGGCCCAATCGTAATGATGCCGAGGAGGAGCTGGAGATTGCCGGTCAGCTGGCTTCAGAGTTGAAGCGGTGTACTGTGCAGGCTTCATACAAATAAACGCGTGAGCCACGTTTCCACGGCACTGAAGGTTTCGGGGAGGATTGAGAGGACACCCATGACAAGAAGAATTCGCCGTCCACGAGAGCGCCGAAAGAGGAAATCCAAGAGAGGCAGAGTGAAAGTCGTGAGCGAGCGAGGAATGGGGAATGGGGATGGTGACTGTCGCAGTGGGGAGGGGGGAAAGATCTGACTCGGTGAGGGGAGGAACGATAGGTGGTGTGAACTACCATTCCTTTTGACTACTGAGGAAATTGGCAGTCGCGACCTGTCGTTTGCAAGGGGGGGGCCTGGTAGGGCTGGCCCAAGCTCCTCACCCCCGCCACGAGAGGTTAAGCCGCATCTCACCCCGCGAGTGCTTGAGGGCCAGAGGCCTGAGCTCCCACCAGGCAGCCATCCCCCCCACTGCTTCAAGGTTGCTCAGCGACACGCTCTTCTTCCCTGTGATCAGTCCAATTGGCTTTCTTTTGCAGTCACACAGCGCTCCTTCGCACCACGCATCACTGACCGCTGCATCTGGGCATTGCTTCAATTGCGCCCCGCGCGCTGCTAATGCGTGCACCAGATTCTTCCTTCATGTGTTTATCTAAACGCCTGTCGCAAAATCGCAGAAGCTCTCCAGACATCTCTCGAGCCTTAAATTCGTGAATCTCTTCAGCGGCGTAGTTTGGCGGTTGATTCACTCCTGGCTGCATTTGCTGCAGCCTAACCCGCCCACAGTGATTCAGCTGGCCCAGCCCTCCTGTCCTCTGTCTTCACTGGCGGCCGTCATCCAGCCTGGGCGTTTCCTTTTCTTTCTTGTCTCAACCGTCCCTCTTTCTCCCATCTCCACCACCCCCAATCTAGACGGCTTCTCTCCTCCGTTAGGCTCTTCGAGATGTCCAGCCTCCTCGACTTCCTGTCGGCCTCCCCGCCGGGAAATGCTACCCTTATTGTCTCTCTCCCAGATGGAACCCTCCCCCACATTCCCGGACTCAATCTGAACATCATTGGCGATTCCTGCCCCGTGTTGTCACTCAACTTTGAACATGGCTTTAGCGGATGCTCTCAGGCGACTATCCACGCATCTTCTATTGAGGTTGTCGAGCGCTTCCTCCGGTTTATTTACACAGGCAGCTACATGACTGACTACGATATCGACACTGGCACCTGCTCACTTGCCGTCCACGCGGAGCTCTACAAGCTAGGTCGAGATTTCGATCTCCGTGGGCTTCAGGAAACCAGCAAAGCAACCTTCCTTTGCCAGTTAGACTTCTCATCCAGCATCCCCAAGATGCCTACCGATCTATGTAAGGCTGTCCGGTTCATCTATGAGCACCCTAAGGACCAGACCGGCCTTCTAGAGACTCTGTGGCACTATTGTTGCTCGAATTTCGTATATCATCGATTTTCCGAGGAGGATGATTTCCGCAACCTTGTCTGCGATGTGCCCGAGTTTTTCAGGGACCTTGTCCGCACGAGCTTCCAGCGGGGATTTGTTGATGACGGTTAAGTGTCCCCAGTTCCATCGATTCCAATACTGTTCTACTGACACATGCATGAAGGAGCGGCCGCCATCGTCCAATTCGGCGAGATTGCAGGTAAAGAACCCACCCCTCGAAACGACCCGGATTTCAGCAAGCAGGCGCTTGGCGACTTCTTAGTTGAAGTCTGGGCTGAGCCGGATGGCGATACCTCGGACTATCACGATGAGAAGGTGGCTAAAGCAACGAAGCGACGACAACTGTGCGCCGAGGCCGGCTTCACCTTGGTGCATAGGCCAAAGAAAGAGGCTGTCTTCGAGGATGTTAGTGCAGGCGAGGCTTCTGGCGCAGAAGGATTCATGGTGGTGTACCGTCCAAGGACCAATACCAACTTTACTGAAGAGCAGAGCGAAAGCGAATCCTCAAGTGCGGGGTACGAACCCAGCGCCTCCAGCGAGAGCCAGTTTTTGAAAACAGAGGATCTGGAGGACTCCTTCCTTACTATCAAACCAGAGTCGAGCGGAACTGCTAAAAGGAAGGCCAAAGTAGGCCCTACTCAAGACTTTGCTGCCAGCTCACCAACGAAGATGGCTCCCATCCCCACCACCGTTGCATCTACTCCCTGTTCTGTTACCAACCTCTCACCAGCCGAGATGATGGCTCGTCTCTCGCCAACAACCATTGCACCCTTGGGGGGATTTCAACCTCAGCCAAACTCCCTTGTTGGGTCCACCATCCCCTACGGATCGCTCTACGGCAGTGTGAACTGTGCACCTAACAGTACCTCTGGCTTCGGAGCTCAACCTACCTTCCCTGTGGAACCCACCTTCACCTACGGGTCCTCTAACGACAATAGGAACTATGCATCGAACAATACCTCTGGGTTCCAAGCTCAATCTACCATCCCTGCTACATTCATGTTCCCCCATGAGTCGTTGAACGGTCACGCGAATTACGCATCGCAGCTACCAGTACCTCCAAATCCCCTTATATCACCCCCCGAGTTCAGCGGAAGTCATGGTAATCAGGCCGCTGACGACGCCGACGACGAGGATGACGAGGGTGTCGACTCCGAGTGGGACTTGGTGTAGGCTTCGACCTACTTCCAGCTATTTTACATGTACCACAAAGCTGCACAAACTTTTGCATCTTTGAAGAAAAACAAAAGTTTCAGCTGTGTGATCGTTCGCCTTGGAATCATCCGGGATCCTGGATCTAGCGGTGGCGTTCGGGGGTTACAATGGATAATCCAACTGTGAATTGCACCGTACATGCTAGGATGTACAGGAAATGGTATAGTGCTTTATAATACAATGGGTATGGTGTTCACAAACCGGTTTCTGCAAGGTCACGTACCGGTGGTGGTGGTGGACGACGAATATGGAGCCACGTCTCGAACCAATCTCTAGAGTTTTCTTTCTTCTCGATGTTGCGAGGTGGGATGCAACAATGCAGATAGCCGTTCAATACCGGTTCAAAAGTCATGAAATGGGGTTATGTGACCTTTTTTTCCTCTGTTGCTCTGTCCATTCTCATTTTTCACGACGCCCATAACTTCAATGCACATCTAAAGGAGGATTTAGTTTAACATGTGATAAAACAGTAAGTTCAACTTTTTATGAGTGGGTGGTCCTCAAATGTCAAACACCAAATGGACTGCTTTAGGGCAGGTGGCTAGACCACAACTTCCCCATCCAGCTCCCTGTCTACCGCATCCAAGTCTTCCTAGGTGACATCGCACTCACACCCCTCTGAGCACTACGATTCTGCGATCCTCCGTTTCACCGCCTGCCTCTCTCATTCTTGCATTTGGGGTCGGCAGCCTAACTTTCCTTAGCTAAGTCACCGCTCCTATTCTTCCACCTCATCATCTCTTACCTACGGCCTCACCGAGCTTCTGTGAATGGCCGCTCATACCACACATGCTATGAACCGCTCCCAGGCCTACAAGACAAGACCACCAACACGGAGAGATCCCAGAAAGCGACAGGGTTTGGTCAGAACCGTTTCAAGTCTCTTCAAGGGCAAGGCATTAGGCAGTGAAGGACATTCTTACAACTCCTCGACTCCACCAAGGAAAGAGCACAAAGCTTCAC
Source organism: Lindgomyces ingoldianus (assembly GCF_010093535.1). Lineage (NCBI taxonomy): Eukaryota > Fungi > Ascomycota > Dothideomycetes > Pleosporales > Lindgomycetaceae > Lindgomyces > Lindgomyces ingoldianus. Next base: position 1,471,316 of record NW_022985170.1, read on the forward strand.
TTTTAGGAATCAAGAAAAGAGCGATCTTCAAGCGGAATACAGAGCGACCATGTGCGCAATGCGCGAATGCCAAATCGCCCAGTTTCCCGGTACCGAATGCGAATCTGATCGATGATCCTCCTCTTCCTTACTCTCTTCTTGGGCTCCCACGGCGCGAGGAAGGCACATATACGAGCGGTGCAAATGGAACCCCTTCGTCATCTGTTGTGACGGAATTGGACGTCTGCTCTAGACCGCCATCGCCAAGGCCGCCATTGTCGTCAATGGATGAGTCCGACGCTCAAGAGATAGCAAATCGCATATGCAGAACTCTGAGTGAGTCGAGTGCCTTCCAAGACGAGAGTAGTAGTGTGAGAGCGGCAAGTGCCACAGCAACGGGAGGCTTTCACAGCTACACGCCCACGAGATCTCGCAGCTATACTGTGGCCTCAAGCAATGGCGAGGACATGCTCGTGTCTCAAAATCCAGCAGTCTTGCGTGAGCCCGATTCGATGTCCAACTCCGTATCTGAAAGCAACCCTTCCAGCCTCGCCTTAATTCGATCCCTATACCAACAAAATGCACAGGAACTGGAGCACGCCAGGCTGTCACAGCATTCAACAATTAAGAGCGATCACGTATATGCATTTCAGCTCCAAGAAGAGCTATATCAAGCGCAAGAACAAGAAAAAGGACAAGAACAAGAACAAGGAGGAAGAAGCGACCGGAAATCGGAGCAAGACCGTGGTACCCCTTGTCCAGATTGCCATACAAACGTGTTCTTGTCGACAATAGAAGAGGACCTTCGAGAACAGAAACCAGATTCCTTGCACAACTGGTATCCGCACTGCATGGAGACAAACAGTGAGGAGAAGGGACATGAATTCCTCGGGTGGCATCACGGTGGTGGATTGTCAACCCTGGTGGAGGATCACCGAGAAGCAGAAGATCAGTTCTCCCACTCGTGTATGGTGTGCCGCGAACATTTATCCTTGTTCGAGTTCCCAGCTCGTGCTCCAACTGAAGGCTGTGAACATCCGGTCGGAACTTGCTCGGCATGTCTTCGAAGATGGGTTACCAGCGTGCTGGAGACAAGAGGTTGGGAGGGTGTGACCTGCCCTGAGTGTCGGAAGCTACTTTCCCATGAGGATATCCGGCGGGTGGCGTGCTAGCTCAGTTAGGGTAAGAACACCAGGTAGAGGGGAGTCGCAACGAGCACTGCCAGTAAACAAGGCTTGCTTTCTTAAATTACGTTTCCTGCTCCAATCTCGAATCTCCTTCTACCATTCCATCACTACATTCACATCACGCACATTGTTCGCTGCAATAACACTTCTCAATAATTATCATCATCAGCACACCTTCACACCCACTATTAACTCCGCCGCGTTCACTTTCGACAACCTCATCACTCCAATCACGCTGCCAAACATTCACGAAGGGCTCATCATGGACCCAACCGGAGTTTCATCTTCAAGCTTCAGGTATCGTCACCCCCAAGCCAGCCCTATACATTACGCTCGCTTCCCTCCTCCCCCTCCTGCTGTCGTTATGGAGCCTGTCCGGCCTACTATCTATACCAATGGAGGTATCAATGTCCCTGCCTCGGTCATCAACCCGCAGTTGGTGTCAGCTCTTCCAGAACTCTTTGTGGATACTATCATACCCGACGATGTTTATATCTCCAGTTATGCGTATAACCGGGATTGCGAAGAAAGACAACAAGGAGAATTTAGAGTTCAAACCACAGCGGAATCAATGGCAGAACCAACGGAAACACCGAAGGACGAAACAACAGCAGAGCCCATAATAGTGTCCACCAGAGAGCATACCGGAGAACCTATCAAGGTATCTACAAGAGAAGTCTCGAGAGTATCCACGAAAGACACCACGAGCCCAGCAAAATGCGCGAGCCCACCACCGAAACCTACTAACACCGACCCTTTTGGATGGCAGTCGAGGAACAAAGCAAAACTCATCGGCGTCACCATTTGCCTCTTGATCTTAATATACCTGGGTTTCTACCTGTCTCTACATGCCCGCATCCGCTACAAGCACGGTGGCTGGCCAGCTGTCCGAGATGTGAGCATCTCACATCCGCACCCCGTCAACATACACTGGCTACACTTCTCACATCTCACTTCCCCCCATGATCTAGGCTAACTTGCCTTCCCTAGCTTTTCGACCCCCGCCGACCATTTAGTAGCACGTGCTAAGAACCCCTTCGAATACCCCGATGGCGGTATGACCATGGAAGAGAGTGAATCCAGGGAGGGTGTTCTCATTGCCATTTTTGTTGGCGGTGTTGTCGGGCTCATTTTTCTGGGTTACGGCGTGGTTTGGGCTTGGAGAAGGTACGATATCGGGAATAACGTCAAAAATGTAGGATCCCCAACCTCCTCCGCTGCAGTGGGCATCGCTCACTAATATTTAAGCGCCTCCTTTCCCCTTCCCTCAAATATTATCGGGGTGAAGGAAAGTTGACGTGTTGAAACAGTATTTCCGTCCCAAGCCTGCTGTGCGGCCTACTCGGACCAGTATACTACCTCCTCGCCCAACTATCCAGTAGCCAATGTATCAGCTCCCGGTATACCGATTTCAGATCCAGACCCACTGCCGTCATCAATAAACCTCAACACACCAACTGGATCCACGCCGGCATCAGCTTCTTGACCATCTGCGGAATGTGTCGTGCTAGTCACTCCAAAGCTTTACTTTCCGGTTTCCGTCGGTTTTTATTCGTCTTGTTTCCAGTTCCTGCGCTTGTTTATTTTTGTCTTCTCGGTAGGCCTTTTTGAGGGGATTCTGTTTGTTAAGTAAGTGTCATTGTCTTGGCTTCCAGTGGCTTTGCTTCTGACACATGTTCTCTATCTAGTGATTCCATCCCCGCTTCCCCGTCCCCATCCCTGTCCCAGTTATTGTGCCCTTCCAGCTCTTCACCCCCGTTCCCCACTCCCGTTCCCCACTCGCCCATATCTTCTCCTTCTAAGGTAGGCTCCCACATATCACCACGGCAAAAATCCTCGTCCATTGTTCGTTCACAAACCGTCATTGGACTCATCGCTCTCCGAGCGGAACCCGCATTCCAGCCAGCAATGAGGAACGGATCCTCTTTATTTTGAGATGGCTGTTGTGGGTTGGTGCAGCAGAGCCTTGATCTGGTTTTGGGCGAGAGGCCTTTGAGGAAGGTTGTGAGAGCTGGTGTTTTAAGAAATATGGATGTGGGTATGGGTATGCGTGGAGAAATATGGATGGACGTTTGATTCAATGTTTTCTTGGTGCTGAGCAGAGTAGGCAGGCAGCATTTGGACGTATTGGTATGGCAACGCTCTCATTGGAGGTACATACGTTACTTCACTTCATAGCTAGCTAGCATAATGCATGCATACATGCATTTACTTCCCTTCGTGGCTTGCAATCCCAGGATTCCTTAACTAATTATCGTAAAATCAGGCAAGCGGCACTTAGGATCCAATTTACTATGAACTACACTTACATGCCAGTTATCAAAGATTGAGAGCAATCGATAGGACTATGCTATCCAATCGACAGAGTTCGCAAAAGCTGATGATTGCATATTAATCAGTAATCGCCCGTCACCGTGGATTCTACCGCGAGATTTGCCTATCGAATTACCATATCTCTATTCTCTGTATCCGGTGTGGCGTATTGTTGAGCAATGGCCGGGCCGGATAGTTCTGAATCCCAGACCCTTAACTCTGGAGCCATCCAAAGTACGACGGCATGACAGATTAGGCATCTACTAGGAGTATACTGCGGCTATGGCCCCCACCTAGCAGTAATACCGTAGTTTTATCTATCAGCTCTGAGGCAAGTTATAAGCCTGGTGTAACAACTAAGGTTAGTAGTCCGACCGAGGCAGCCCTCCTGTCATCGTAGTGACCAGAATAAGTGGTACGATAGCTAGATGTTATGTCAATACAACCAAACTAGAAATAATTAAAATGGATGCATATAAATAGCCCAGGCAATATGGTCTTCAGCTCCCTTCTAGTCTGCATGAAACTGGCCAGAAAAGCAGGTAAAATCCCATTCCTTGAAGCTCGGATTGCACGAGGTTTTGGATTCACATTTGCTCCGATTTATCCAGCACCAGGGAGAAGATCGCAAGCTCGGCTGCTACCGAATGGAAACTCGATGATGATCATGTTCATCTCCGAATATGTACCTGGCACACTTTGCTTCCAAATATCTTAATTCTTCACTAGAAGATAATTTAAGCGCTGTAATTATATGTGGGCTAAATACATCCATGGAGGTTTATATGAAATTAGCTCTATTCTTAACTAAGAGATGCAGGGGCAGGGGTAGCGGGGTGGGGTTATGGCGTACTAGAATAAGTAATTTGCCGAGTGACGATCATGGGTAGTAGTCTGCTACAGAGGCAGAAAATCTCAGGGGTAAATGGCAGAGAAGATGGAAAAGATTCTACGTGCGTAGGAGTGTTTCTTTCAGAGCTGGAGGTTTGCTAAGTGAGAATCATGTTTGGTTTGTTAACATTTGTGGGGGCAAAGAAAGGGGGGAAGAGGAGAGGTGGAGTCTAAGCTGGGTAGAAGTATGGTATTGCTCTTTAGAATGGGTAATATGGTAGGTGAGGTGAGAATGAGGAACATTTTACGGTAGGTAGGGCAAGATAACTGTCGGAACACGGAGTAGTGGAGGGGGGGGGTTGGGGTCTAGGCGGGGTTGTGGTGGGCGACCTGGGACGGAAACAGGGCTTTGCTGCTGATGGATTACCGGAGAAACTGTAGTGTAGTTAGACATAAGTGGCCTTCAGGTGGCTAGGAAGGATGCTGATAACGAGAGACCGAGATCAAGATGCAAGATGGTGGAATTAAGAGATATTGGCGTATGGCATGGTGGGTTAGTGGCTAGGCGGTTTGGAATAAAGAGGTTTGGCATATATGCGTTGAGGGAGTGGCCGATTCATGACTGGCGGGCAGGCAGACAGGAACACAGATATTGTCTCCTAGAGATTGGGGAGGTTGAGGAATGTGCTTCATGGTTGGGGAACTGGCGGACAAGAGGGTGGTTTTGCATACCCTCAGCTAATGATAGACAAATGTTGTATAAAAGCCGCATGGAAACAATCAGATCGATGATGCAGCATCCGAACGCAAGCAATCTAGGGAGTGCGTTTACGCAAGTGCAGATTTGATAAATTGTCTAGGTAGGGTGTCACTCGCATTCTATGGAGGCAGTAATAACTACATACGTATGCACAGCCCTCTCCAAGCTTCTTTATCGGCGGTGGGGAGGAGAGGATATCTCTTCCATTGGAAAACAGTGGGTAGTGATGAAAAGGAGACTGGGGTTGAAGCCCTAGCCGTCGTACTAAATCACGATTCTTAGTCTTCGTCGATAATAATAGCATTCCGACGATCATTGATCTATCAAGTACGTTAGTCAGGTAGCAAGAAGTCGAGCCGCTATTTCGTAAAAATGTGGTAAAGGTATATCAGTGTCTGAAGGACCACATTAACCTATTCTGAGTTGCTGCCAGCCGCATATTTCGCTGTGGAGCGGAAGCCACCGTGGTGATTTCATTCCGTGAGCTGTCCTTTTGCGAATGCGAGACCTCGCGGATAGAGAGACATCAACCACTCTTGAAATCGTATGGTGGGAACTGAGATTAAAGCTTTTGGTTGAAGCACACACTCGCATCTTGCCGGTTGTCCGTCGGCCTTTCCTTATTCGATAGGGTTCGAACGCAGGCAGAATTCGGATTAATTGATGTCTCAGTGTATTGTAAGGATCCTCCCGATTATAATTCCTTCGAAGAAACTTGTCGACTCATTCACCAGTGAAAGTCGGCTGATATGAGACCTCAAGAACCCACTATGGGATGCGGGGAATCGTTGTTGGAGCGTTAGCAGCAGCAGGCCGTAAAAGTGAGGCTGGAGGAAAACTATAAATCGTGTTATGGCGAGGGCATGGGGCGAGTGTTATCCAGGCCCGCGCGCTCTAGTCGCAGAGCATGAAGAAATCTTACCCTTGGCGCTGGGCTGAAAAGTCGGTGGAGTGAAGGATCCCCTGTAAGAAAGAGGGGCAAAACGGGAGAGAAACAGCTTCAGGGAAATGAATGGTCACAATGACACTTAATATCGCCGACTTCGTGATGTTCGGCAATTTTTTCCTCGCCGAAGTCATGTTGGTGCAGGACGCAGAGAAGACACATGCTCATTCTGAATGCTGAAAGTCTCCCGCGTCAGGGCGTAAGTGGGACGATGACGGGATAGTTCAGCTTGAAAGAGCATATTAATGGATATCAGAGGCCGAGGAGCAAAAAGGAATTTCCTGGATTTGCTCATGTCTTGCGTAGAGGTTCAACAGGTGTTTGAACGAAAGCTTCCAACAAGGATTGCAATACCCATCCCAGCCGTCCTAGATCCTTCACGCAATATGTACTGTAGAAGCTCAGGGCGCTGAACAGAATTTGATGCCGGGAGTACAAAAAATACAATTACGGAATTTGCTTTGGCTTGCGCAACTGTAGCTACCAGCAATTGCGCCTGTGAGAGAAAGGGAAGCCTCAATTTCAGGAAATCGTACCACTGCTCTCTCAGGCGTTTCCTGTACGATAGCCCCACTAGAATTGAGGGGTCTTCCATTGACGGGCCGACTCGGATTGCCCAACGTCCACGTGTGTGCATGTACGCACTCCAATGCATCATAGATGGGCATAATTTTTGGTAGTCGTCATAACTGGGCTCTTATATTTGGGAATAGGCTGCGAGAAGGAGTAAGTGATGTAAGAACGGGTGGATAGACACCGAAGACGAGAAGAGACTCTGGAAGGCAGGGGATAATTTGAATATGCCCCAGACGGCACTTCTCGGTCGGCTGTATTACTTCTAGGAGGGTGACCCCTCACTTTTGCTCAAGTTGTGCGTGTTCCAGAATATGTTCGCATTGATGATTCCTCCTTGGCACTCCGTATATTGTGGGAGAGCGTCAGAATGTTTGTCGGCGCTGGACAAGGTTGCCTTAAGCGGTCCGATAGCCTACGCACAGGCCTTATTCCGCAACGGGTCGCGCCGGAAGGGAATACTGGTCCTCAGGAGACATAGGTCACACATGTTTCTGAGCTGTCAAGGCGAGGCCGGAGAGGGGAACCGTGTATGAAGTGGATGAAGATGGTTGCATTAAAGCGAAGGAGATGAGCGCAGGGGGTAATGGAAACAACACTATCGAGTGTAGCATTCCCCAGTGCAAATATACGGAATAACCTTAAGTAACGGAGAAATCCATGGGGGGAACGGAGCACCAGATGGTGTTGGTCTAGGATGTGTGGAAGAAGTGCTGTGAAGTGGCGTGATTTTGGAGACCAGTGCGGCTTTTGTGGAGGCATAAATTCAAATAAACTTTGAAGGGCAAGAGATCGACGCCCGGTGTGAAATTCTTACATGACAAATGCTAAGTGGTGAGAAGCGGCGACTTGGTCTGGAGGCATGCGATGGTATCCAGAGATCATATTTTACTGCCAGATAACCGAGAAACAAAGCCAGCAGTTATCGTGCTTCCGACTTCTGTGGGAGCAAAGAGCTGAGACACTGAGGATCAGTAATTCCTCTTGACATGTGAATCCAGCCATATAAAACGGAGGCGTGGCAAGCTCTGTCCGTAAATGATGGCACGAAAGGGGGGGTGGATGGAGTTTGCGGATATGGCTGAATCCGGTGCCGAAGGCTCGGGACATGAATGGCAAACCGTTGCCACGAAGCCAGGAGATCGGGAACACTAGGCACGTGCGCCCTATGACAGGGCAAATTGACGACGTCGCCGTTACCAGTGAAGAGCCAGCGGAGAGCAGCAGCCACCAATAACACAAATAAGAGTTGGTACCCTTGCTTCGAAGCTTGCATCCCCAAACGTGATGTTCCCGCTACGATCCTTCTAAAAGCGCAAACCATCGAATTATCTACCACCTACAGGAGACAATGTTGAAGTGAGGGAGGATTCATAGCGCACGATGTGGCGAGGCCGCTTGACTGCCAAGTTTGTGCCAAATTCGCTGGTGTTGGGAGCATAGCAAATTGTTTATGACGGTCCAGGGGCAGTGGCGCTAAGTAGTGCCCGAGCACAGCTCGGTCTAGGTTCCGGGGAAGATTTAGCGCGGGATAACGATCTACAGACGCATGTAGTTGAACTGTGCCTGGCGCTGCGTTTCGGCCAGATTAAGGTTGGGTAAAGGATGGATAAGGTTGGTGAAGGTATGCGGGGAATAGATGGCTGCTCCAGGCAAATGGAAAGAGCAAGCTTGAGCATGAAAAGGAGTCTTCAATACCTCTGAGCACATCTATTCCATGGAAATGCGGCATAACAACCACTAATCAGCACTTATACATGTACTACGCGAGTAGAATGTCTTGAGTGCGACGATCCTCCCAGCACTAGCAAGACGAGACGCAGCAGATCTGCGGGCAGCTACAACGGTAAAATACTCGGGCAAATAGCGGCGCGAGACATTAGACTCGTTAGAAGGCTGCGGCGTTGCGCAATTGCTCGCCGCTCGTGCAAAGGCCTCCTTCACAGAATTCAAAGTGGTTTCCAAGAACGGCTCGCCTGTTGCCCCCATCCAGGCGGCTGTATCGCCTAAATTGGAGTATGGCTTGTACATTCTGTTTGAGGAAAAGCGGGCGAAATGTCTTCCACCCAGACAGCTGCGACATGGTGATGTCTGGGAACGGAGAAGTCCAATAGGCGGTCATTTGAAAGCAGCCTTTGACAGAAAGACGCGCGCATCGTGGTGGAGATGAGGTTATTGAGCTGAGGTTATTGAGCTGGTTTTGCCTTCTGGACTAATCTGCATGGCGGCGGGAGATAGGCCACTGGTGTGGGAACCGTTGAATGGAAGATACCGATCTTATCATGCAAGTGCAGTCAAAGTTAGAGCAACTCTTTGTGCAGTATCTAGTCAGTCATTGAGACTACTACTGAAATGGTCTTCTCACAACACCAACTCTGAAAAGTCCCGGGTGACCCATCAGAAATGAATGCAGGAGCCTGACTACGTTGCCTTGGCATGTGAATACTGTCGAGGATGTGTGGCAGGGCATTGTGTTGCAATACCGTGATGTGAGGCTTGGACTGAGTCCGCTTCCCCAGTTGATACTTAGTGGAGATGCGATTTGACGAAGCTGATGGCGATGCACACAGCCCTGCTAAAAACAAAAGCACGTCATAGTGTTTAGGTGTCGAGTGTCTTGATCGCAGTCCGCACTGCAGATCACCAGTGCAGTGAGGGAGCACGGCCGGCCAGCTGAGACGCCAGTTATCGGTCCGACTGCAGATTATCGTTTTGCCGGCTTTGGTTTACGACATCCGCTTGGTGGGAAAGAGAACCTGGGTGACAAGCAGCCCAAAGCCCACCCTTGAGCGACGGCGTGCTCTCTTGAGGGTCTAGAACGTTGCTGAATGTGCCCTACCTGAGAAGTGCTGGTCGATCTGGGAGTCAATTGCCGCACGTCAGGTCGAGTTGTCCAGCCTGCAGCGTCGTGGACGGCATCGAAATCATACATCCTCAAAGCCCTCGCAAGCTGTTGCGAACACTTCCAAGCTGAGAGGTCCCGAATAAAGTGGAATAGGACGTCTTGGTGGAGCAAGAGAGCCACAGCACAGTGCTGGTGGTGACGCGCAGGAGTGGCAACAGGCTCGAGAATTCAAACGGGTAAGCCCTGTCCCAGTGCGCTTCCCAACCACTGATTCTGGTGAGATTTGATGTGACATCTGGGCAGTGCGGAGAGCGCCGAGCTGGCCTATTCCGGCAGTGCCGTCAGTCAAGCCGACTTCCCCGCGGTTGTTGGCTGTGGTACGCTAGACACTAGATCCGACCTGCTTCCGCCTCCTTCACTCGCGTTTAGGTGAGCGAGGCATTTCGAAATCCGTCCCAGTTCGCGGTCCTTGTCAGCACCTAGCAGTGTGAACGTCAGAGTTGGTCGACCCCCATGGTTGGCCCATCTGCAACGCTCTAGCGGTCGTTATTATAGAGAGTAAATCCCCGAGACGCAGGGCTGATCACATCCAGGGTCCCAGCGTATAGAATCTCCTCCTGCATCTATCTCGACCGCCCAATATATTCCTCTTCTTGATTGTTTTGCCCAGAGACATGCTCGCATTCATGTCTTCAGAATCATCAAATTCGTCTCCAGGTAAGCGCAACGCAAACCCGAGAAATTCACACAGCCACTGAAGTCCCTCTCAGGGGTGAGCTATTGGTACGGGAACAATCCCTCAACTGGATTAGCAGGTGCTCTGCCGCAGGACGGTTCAAACCCCCGAATGATGCGGCGGGCTTCGGAGGCGGTAATTGATTCGTACGTGGGACATAGGTAAGCCGAACGTCTTCTCCAGTTGTCCTTCTAAGGTTGCGTGCTACGGCGGTACTTTCGCCTTCCCTGGACCAACCTATCGTGACTTCTCAACGGCGGCCCTGGCTTAGGGACACTTCTTGCACGCCTACGCCATCACTTCTTCATATCAACATCGGGGTCCCAGAATGGCAGAGTCTGCTTTTCCACCTACGCTTTACCGTTGAACTTGGAGCCACTTGGCAAACTGTCAAGGCAGTCAGAGAGATGTATTCCTGACATCAGCGCCGAGCCTCAGGTCCTCTAGGGTATCCATCAGAAATTACCTTGCCAAAGTTGGGAACTTTCGTTACAGTTTTTTTTCATGGAGCGAGAATGGCCTAAGGGGAGACTCTCCATATAGCTGCCGAGTACCGGACAGTGGGTAAATTTCCGTGTGTTGCGGGATAAAGGACTCCGGGCTCGGCACTCGAAGTCTACTCCTAAAGAACTTTGTGACTAGACCTTTCTTCGAAAGCCCTGCGTGGCCAATTGCTGGATTACAATGGCCACCCGAGGAGCAAGACCCGAATGGGATCGAGGCGCCAGACATGGATGTCGGCTGGCGTACGTTGCAAGGGTTTCGGAGTCTGCTTGAAGCGGCATGATATAGAACTGACGAGGATACAGCCAGGATCCAATTGGATGGGATCAGAGAGACAGCCCCCTCTATATCGACACATCTTCAGTCCCAGCACTCGAAATTCGACCGCAGTCGTCGTCGTCGACGCCAATTCACAAGGCCCCTCTAGCCCCTAAGCAGGGCCTTGGGGGACATCTAGGAGGTTCAAGACCTCAACACCAGTCGCCAATCTCGGGGACATATGCGTTGCGTACTCCAAGAGGAAAGATAACCTCCATCGCTTGCGAAAGTTGCAGGAAACGCAAATCAAAGGTATATACCAAGTCATCCTGGAATCCTGGGGATTGTTCTCTGACAATAGTCGTCCAGTGCGACGGGGTTAGGCCGAAATGCAACACTTGTCAATCGAAGAACCTTTCGTGCTTTTATGATGTCGCCGAAGATGGCAAGACCACCACCCAGTTGCGGGCGCATGTCAGACGGCTGGCGAAGGAGCTGGATGATATGAAATCGATCGTATCGTTGTTGGCTATGGCGCCTGATCGGGCGACCGCTGTGAATTGGGCGAACGAGCTGGAGAAGAATGGGTTCGCACATCACTCAGCCGAAGAAATTAAAAAATCCCTTCAGGTGCGTGAGAACCTTATTCAAAAAGCAACTGCATCCTCACCTCGCCCAGGATTTCCACGAGCAACAGCGTCAGATACCGGAACAGGAATCCCTGAGTACACCTGGCAGTGAATCGTACCAACAGCCACCGCAAAGTCTGGCGCCATCATCCTATGACGGGTCATCACGAGACGACAGGTAAGATCCAGTGCCGAGTAGATGTCGCAGTAACTGACGGATCCAGAAGCCGAGAACAAAGCCAGCCGGCACTGAGCTTTCAACCCGAAACTGCAATAGACGCCGCATCGTCATTCAACTATCACAATGCGGCTTCAAGCGAGGTGGGAAAATTTAGCTTCGATTGTGCGTTTTACAGAAGGACAAAACGAGAAATGGTTGCAAATGGATGGGACGAAGTACAAATATTCGGCCGAAGCGAAATTGATGTCGACACTATCCTTTTGGGATTCATGGATCCCCAAGACGGACAGCCTGTACCCACCTGGTCCTCACGGACAGTGAACAAAATTCTCCCTGCGGCACCTGTCCCAATTCGACTAGCTTCGACATATCTTTTGACTAAAATGATGAGGGTATGTCTTCCTCTTCACTCCACTAAGTAGACTCGCTGCTAATCCAATCATTCCTTTAGTGGCTCATATGGCCGAGTGTCGAGAATATGAACGCGATGCCGGATTGGCTGATGCCGCTCGCAAGACAGGACTGTTCGCCGTATGATATCCTAGTAGATCTTCTTCCTTGGTGAGACCTTCCATCCAAGCTCTTGCCCTGGTCATTTTTCGCTGATGACTCCAGGCCACAATTGCGACAATATCTGTATCGACATCCTGGAGATTTTGTCGTAGGAGCCTTTATCGGCTTCGTTGGGTTAAATTGGCCATACGCGGATGATGCCTGCCATTACTGGGATATCGAGTCTGGGTGTACGCGGATGACCCCGCTGTTTGAGAATCACGTCAGTGATTTGAACAACTGGACATTAGATGCCAAAGCCTTGGAGATCATGCCCCAGCTTGAGGGCATAGTGCCCGTAAAAGTATGACCAAAAAGGGGTGATAACGGAGTCCGAGTGTGTCGTCTCTTTCCATGAACTGATTCTTGTACTTCTTGCTGGGGCCTATCGGAATGTTTTGTTCGTATAGCTGGCTTTGGCTCCGTAATGACCTGCATGGTGGCTGTCTTGAATGCTTTATTCAAATGTATAGTAAGAAACAAACGAAAATATGAGAGTGAAGAAGATCGAACTAACCGCCTACCTGCATGTTTTGTCACGAGAGAGCCGCGAGGTCGATATATATAACAAACCAGCCCCCTGGCCAACGGGAACAAACGACGAAGGGGCGCTAGGCCAAGCCGGAAGATTGTATCCTCGATCGATCAGGGAAGCCACACCTTTCCGCCAGTGCCGATGCAAAATCGGTCGACTTGCCCTCACACCCAAGACGATCCCGCTAAGAGCCTCACCACCACGCCGCAACCTCCACCATCGAATCTAAGGTTCCAATTCATATTCCATGCCTAGAATGCCATTGGACGCCTCATACTTCCTCCGATTTGAACGCCTTGTCTCATGCAACCCTCTTTATGAGAAAGATTTCCATCTACTTCAACATACAATCGGCTTCACGGCATCATGCAACACCTCTCATGCGCGCAAAGGTGCTTTTCATTCCAATTTGTAGGATCGGACCTAGTGCTACCTTGCTTTTGTCAATGAGGAACCAGTTGTGCTATTCTTTTGACCAGCTGGTGGACGCCATGCCTGCACCAGGCATCCACATCTGGCAACCACATCTAGCATCCCCTGCGCTCCTCTATGCTATCGTTGGAAGGCAAAGTTGTATCTCCGCACACGTGGCAGGTCATCCGAGCCGCCGCGACGCGATTTTTAAACCGGAATGAAATACCATTTTCTTGCAGCCTTTACCAGAGCGTTGGGATCTTTCTGAAGCTAGAAAGCATCTAGCGCCACACCATCGTTCCCATCCGCGGAACGATCCATCCGGAGGAAGCCTGGTACACTATACCTTGTTGCTTCTTTTAGAACTCAGGAGCGATACCTCGGCTCCAATCTCAGGGCTCACGCGAGACGCTGTAGAAGTCTTCCCGCAACTACGAGTGCTCCGCAATCAACACTATACCTCGCCGATCGGATCTGCAACTGCGCTGTAACACCCCCACAAAGAGCGAGGCTTATGAGTTTCTACCTTACATCTTCTCGAGTCATATTCGTGCAGTATTTACTTCTGGCCTCACAAAGCCGTACAACTGGGTTCCTGGCTCCTGTCGTTTGAGGTGTTTGTTTACGAGCTCAATCAGCAGCACACTTTTGCATGTTGTGCAGTTTGGAGAAGTCCATCACCTCCAAGGGTCTCAGCTTTAGTCACCGGAAGTAATGGGAAGTGTGCGAGTAAGTCCGTTCTCATTTACTTGCTACCATCCACCGTTCACCGACCCGAACAGCTGGAGACGGAGGGCGACTACTGAACGTACCTCAATCGCAAATGAAGGTTTACAACGAAAAGATTCAGATACTGAATCGTCTCACTAACCAAGCAGTGTCTTGACTAGATGCACTATCGGGATACCACATGATGGATGGCTTTTCCTGGAAGCCATCATATTTTCTTTTCTATGCCGTTCGTATTCTTGCGGGTTCAACCCTGTCATTTCCTAACCATCATTATCCGATTGCAGCAGCCATAACCTCAATCGTGAAACCTCCAATATCACCAATCATTCCTGAACCTTAATTTCAATGGTCAAATTCGAAATACTCATATTTTATACACTCATCACCATCATGAAAGCATATTGGAGTAAGTCTTCATTTCGCACCCTCAATGCCAAGATCATCCCTATTATTCACCTATTGTTCTCAACTTCTGAAAGATATTCATGTGCCTCAAAGGTACATGACTGTTCTTTTGGCTCATTTTACTTTCAACCATATCTTGCTCCATGAAGCGCACCTTAACGAATCCAAGGTTTCCAGCTTCGTTGACGCATGCCAAACTTATCGCCTGTTTTCATTCCATTTTGTTGTGGAAACTTAATCTGATATCGTCATAATGGCAACCTTTCGAAGACGCGAACTGTCCGCGGGGAAGAATACATCCTCATCCTATGATCGTCACTACGTCAAGACATCCCCAGACTATATACCGCTCCCTGTCAACCTCCTTGCCAAAGGACTCCTACGGCCCCGTTTAACTGGCAATACATAAGCCCTTCCTAGAGACGGACCCATCATTATCAAACAATCCGGCTTCCTCAACCCATCTACAAGGCGCCCTCGATTACCCCCTCAGCTCATTCCATTTGCCAGGTCTGTACTGGGCCGTATTTACCAGATCTCACAAGATTACTGTGGTCGACAGAGTCGGGATGCACAACCCCCACAAGCGCTCTCTTGGGATAATGGGCAAACCTGCTAGCCCACCTCCGACACCTGCAGACATGACGTAATTGCCGCATGCATACGGAATTGAGGGACTAGGGACACCAAGGCGCATTTCTTATGCCATTTCCCGTCTGCTTTAAGCAAATCTGCGATTGAATACCACGAAATTTAGGACTTAGATATGCATACCCAGGTTAGGTAGAAAGAGGAGACGTGGGAGGGCTGGGAAGAAGCTGGAGAGGTAGATACCGATTTACATTGATACTTCACCTTCCAGACCACTATTGCGGTTCCAGCTTCGTGGACCTCTTGCTTCGGGAAGACCACTATATGCGGGTGATAGTATTTAAGACTATCTTCGCACTGCCGTATCTTCAGGAAACTCTGACAAACGAATGTCCGGGACCCAGGCCCTCTTTGAAGATTACATTTATGAGTACCATGGCCGACAGGTATGTGCTGTGTGCATGCTTAAGTAAATTACCGCACAAGCATCATGATGGAGTCGAATTGGTTTCACAAAAGCTTCCATTGATTTCGGTTGATTGCTCTTCATGGAACAGGGACGGAAGAAAGAAGAAAGAGAGAAAAAGGGTCAGGTATCTCAGAAGGAAAGAGCAGATTGGAAAAAAGGGTAAAATAAACACAGAAAAGAAAGAAAGTGGAAGTGAACTAGTCGAAAATTAGGAGAAGGTACTGACTACCGATCCATCATAACCTTAACGGACTGGCATAAATGAACCCCTAGATGAGAGGAAAAGCCCACAACCGGATCTAGAACCAGGAGGACCTGCTCCAACACCAACGACCGCGCCTGCTTCGGTGTGCCATTCTATTCAGCACACCTAAAAAATATTGACACGTAACTGAATAATCAAACACACATATCCTTACGCCTACACGCCATCAATCCATCTAACCCTAAGCACCGCTACCCTCACCTCATCGTGTAACCCGCCGAATCCAAATCGCGCTCTCAGTCCCATTCGGATCCTCCCTCTCCCTCTTCTTCCACGCTCTATGCAGCCTCAACCCAACATCGTGTTCTTCACGCCGAATCTCTGCCAACTCATCTTCAAAGTCCTTCTTCCTCCTCTCCACGATGCGCATTCGTCGGAAGTCTGTGACGAGGGGATTCGAGGGGGCTTGGGCATTTAAGTCTTGAAGGAGGCGGTTTACGTTCGAGCGACGGAGACGGAGGTCGTCGAGTTGCGCTTCGAGAATGTCGACGTGGTCTGCGGCACTGATTTCCGTGGGTGGACGCGGAAGCGCCTTTTGCGTATTTGTGGAGAAGGTGGACAAGGGGCGCGGGGAGGGAGGATCGGAAGTCATGGTTCGGGGGCGTGCAGTGGATGAAGTTATGGGCTTGCGGGTTGGGAGTTTGTCGGAGGCTTGGACGGGGCGACGACGGTTTAGGATGGAGGATGCGAGTTCTTGGGCCGAGGTTGGGATCGGTGGCGGAGGGGATGGCGGTGGAGATTGCTGGTATGTGGTGCTGGTATTATACGTTGTCCAACTGAACCGACTGGCTAGTCCGTTGTCCTTACTCGATGTCGATCCTGGCGTCCCTTCAATCGACTTCCTCACAACTTTGGTGTTTGGAGGGGTAGAGTGCGGCTGCAAGGGTCCTTGCTTCGATCCGTGGTACTCATTCGCCGGATGCTGAGCGTTCGTTGGCGTGATTGGACTAGGATACACGTACGGATTCTTTTGCTGGGTAATTCCAGGGTGATTTGGACTGACGGGAGAAGCCAAACTCCTGGGTGGTGAATTCCTCCCGACTTTGAGAGGCACCACTGGTTTAATGGGGTCTTCATGCATGTCCGCTTCCGTATCCTCTTCTGCGACGGGTGTTGTGTCAGCCGCAACTGGAACTCGCTTGACTGTGGTTGGAACCGAAAGCGACACCCCAGCCTTATTTTTAGTTCCTCCGCTGGCACTTTTGACACCTGCATCTGGGGCATTCTTTCGTGCATACTGGAATGGCTCCTTTGTGGGCTGGTTTTTTAAAGGCGCAACAATTTCAACTCGTCCGCTGGCTCCCTTCCACGGTTCGCGAGGTTTGGGTAACGTTGTGTCTACGGGCGAGGGTGATTTCGTTCCGAAACGACTCGCGCGTTCTGAGAAAGAATTTGCGTTCTTTTTAGTCTGTTCCTGTGGGCCGCTAGAAACGGAGACTTGATACCCCATCGGTCGGCGTTCGGCACCAGGGGGTAGAGAACCCTTCACGTAGTTGGCAGGATTCACCTGTGCCGCTTTACCTTCAGGAGCAGGTTCACCAGAGTATTCATCCCAGCGTACTTTGCTGTTCGGTGCTACTTTTCCACCCCAGAACTTCTGCGTGCTTTGGCTTTCCTTGTCGCGGATGATGCTAGGTACCTTGCGCAGAACAGGAATGTTGCTGGCTCCGCCTGATGGTGCGCGTTTGCCGCGGCTTTCGTCAACGGGAGACACATCACGCATGGAGCGAAATCGTCGTGGTGGGTCTTGGTTACGGTGATAGCGTTCAGGCTCAGGAGAGCTAGGGGGTGATACGTCCACCAAACCGGAAGGAGGGCCAGCCGTGGGATTGTAGTCGTATCCCAGTCCTGGTGAGGGCTGCGAGTAGATCGAGGAGACAGTCGGGGCGTCCGACGCACGGTGGTTGCGAGAAGCTCGTGGTGCTGATAGAGTGTTGCTGTTTGTGGTAAGCAGAGAGAAGTGGAGGAGGCGAGGGAACCAACTTTGTCTGAGGTGGATAGCCTGAGGCACCACCTGAGGCATAGGGCTGATAATTGGCATTCTGGGCGGCATCGGAGACATTGGCCATGTGCCTGAGTTGATCCTCGTCGTAGGTGGTTTCGACAAGCACAGGATTGCCTATTTGCTTCTCTTTTTCCCGGCCGTGACCCTGGAACCGTTTCCACATAATTAACCCTACTGAAACGTACGTTAGCGAGGTTCACGTTGGCTTAGGAGAACAAGTATCAAACACAATACGACGAAGGAAAGTCAAAAAGTTGCTAGATCCCTAAAAGGGTTCCCCGGATGGTTCTGTGTCTTGTTCGGGCTGTTCTCGATGCAGGTTGCCAGCTATCCCCGGAAGTAGTGCGTTGGTGGTAGACCTTTGGGCAGGAGGCGGAGGGTTCTTTTCGGAAACGAATTTTGGAGTGTGTAAATTCAATCATGTTCTTAGATTCTCTGTGCCGTAATACACTGGGAGGGACTTTCGCTTCAGTTTTGACATCTTTCACTGTCTCTCGGAGCTTAGAATGTAGCTGAATGCAAGGACTAGTGAGACAAGCCGAAAACAAAAAGGAGAACTTCGATAATGGTGGCTGTCCCAGATCACCTGTCGAAGTGAATTATTGAGAACGGAAGACAAATAATGCTGAGGAGCATCAAGACAGATGTCACCCGCTGCCTGTCCTTTGGAAGATCTACGTAGATTCGCCTATGGTCCTGCAGTGAAGGAAGGGTTTCCAGGGTATTTGTTTATGTCGGAGAGAAGGCAGCAGTAGGAATGGGATCGGAGTAGACTATTTAGGAACGAGTGCAGGGACCAAAGAAGGGGCCAGAATCCGGCGATCGTTGGAGAGAGATGCCAGAGATGGAAACGAAATAGAGAATGTAGAAGAGGCTAGGAAGATACATACCAATTACAATATTAATCAAAAAGGACTATACAGATGCCTGCCTGATATGCTGCTACTTGGGTATCCAACAAAGAAGTGAAGGTTAGAAGGGAGCGACGGGCAACAACACGCAGGATCGCACCGAGGTGAAGGAAAGGAAGCAGTCGGATTCAGATCCTCGGGACGCGGGGGGCAAGGGACTGCGTTTTGAGGCGCAGCAACTTCTTTGTGCTACCTTAGTGTGGTCGACACCCCGTGGGAGAGTCGGAGAGCACCAGAGCGGCTGCGACGGTTCGACAGAGAAGAACAAATGTTTTTGTAGTTTCGAGGTCAGAACTTCGGTGGACGAATGGGGAGCTGTCTAGACGACCGAAATGATGTGTTTTGTTGCGTTTCAGGGACTTAGTCGGCGTTTCAGAATGATTTGCGAGGGCTTGTTGCTGGTCGAACGGCGTCAAGAACAGCGTTGTGCTCGCGAGAGCCTCGTGTTGGGTATTTATGGGGGCAAAGGGACCTTTCAAGGTGGATCTGGTGTTGTCTGGTGGAGTGATGTGTTAGGGTTGTGGGGAGGTTATGAGAGGACGCCGGGCATTGATATTGCATGAATGACACCCAGCGGATTTGGGACGGCTCTTATTTCACTTTTATCACTGGGCACTCTCCTTTACCGTCGTGTGCTCAGGGGCACGACTGCGAGACGACCAAATTCGGGCAAATGCAGGATGACTAACAGCGGGCGATGAAGATCACTGGACGTGAGCAGGTCGGGCTTCCGCGCTGCTTGTTGTTGGTTGACGTTGATGGTGTTTCTGTCAGCCCCTCGGACTTGGGTCCTCCTCCGCCCTCAAATCGCCGCCACCCCGCGCCACTAAGCACACTGCCAGCTGTCCAGTCCATCAAACCCCAACTCGAGCGCTGTTGCCAGCTGCTGCATATAATTCTCAACCTCAGCAATGGCAGATTGTGAGCGATCCCGACCTTTGTGGAGAGGCTACCAATTAATACCCTCCAGCGTCTTCTCCTCCCCCGGCTGCTGAGGCGTAAGCAGTGTCAAACGCCGCGTTCAGTAGGACTTGTACAGCTAACAGACGATTAGAGCTTCTGTCATCACTCCCATCAACCTGGTTCTCCTCTCCCTATTTGTTGTCCTGGTCTACTTCCGCCTCAAACCCGCAAAGCCGCAGACTCTCCCAAAAGCCCCGCCGCCCACCGTCTTCCGTACATTCACCCCACCGGAACTGTTCCCTTACAATGGCCTGAACGGCATGCCCGTGTACCTTGCGGTTCGCGGGCGGGTCTTCGATGTGACCGCTGGCAAGAATTTCTATGGTCCGGGTGGTCCCTATGCCAACTTTGCGGGGCGAGATGCCAGCCGTGGCCTTGCTTGCGGTAGCTTCGACGAGGACATGCTGACCGAAGATCTCGATGGGCCACTTGATACTCTGGAGGATTTGGGAGAGGAGCAGATAGAGGCCATGCGCGGCTGGGAAGAGAGGTTCTCGGAGAAGTACCTTGTTGTAGGCAAGTTAGTTGCCGTTGGTAGCGACGAAGCAAAAGCAGCAGCCGCGCAGAGGTGAACAGACAGCCTAATCAGCACCCAGCCGTCGAGAGTCTCGGCCATGTTAAACACGAATTGAGGTTTATGAATCCAAGCGATCGCAAGATATAGCCTCAGCCGTCGTGCGCACTTGGATGGTATAGTCCTTCGGATCGGAAAAGGAAGCAAATTTCCTCCTCCAAGTACTTCCCCTGCTCTTCTTCAATTTTCGAGGCCTTCTTGGAGTTCAAATATATGGGTGACCTGATCCAGGCCATGGAACTTAGGCATGATACAATCTCAATTGAACTGTCTCATACGACCGCGTATGCCCAGCGCATCTTCCGTCTATTATCGTTTGCCAACAAATCTCGCTTTCAGTTCGGTTTGCTAGAACTATATTCCTAGCACGAGCGCTCGTCACTGAATTCTTCCAGAATATGAGTGCTTAGTTGTGTTTACTGTGCGCTCATAAATTAGACGTTCTATCAGGCCAGTTTTTTTCTAAGGAACCCCTTCGAAGACAATTACGAAGATCTCGGTTATCCAACATCACATTTATAGTAGATCAACATGCAAATGTCTCATCCTTACGACTAGGAACAGAAGAGGTTGTCTATTGTTGGTTTTGCTCGTTGGGTTTTGCGGCCAGAGCTCATGCGTTGTGTTTCAGCCTCAATGCAGGGTGCCAATCATCCGTGACTCGCATCTACAGTCGTATAAGTCAGCCTGCATACAGAGAGGTTCTTTGCGACCGGGAGGTAAAGTCTATTATGATTGCTTAATCGGGACTAGCGCAACTGTCACCTCTTGGTCGTTATTGACAATCTCCCACCTCACTCACATCCATCTCTCCTACACCACCATCCAAATCTACATCAATTTCTGTTTATCCATCCACGCATTCTATTAAGAGGCGCATTCGAACTCATCATTATCTTCACAGATTCACAAACTTCAACAATGGCTCCATCCACTACTAAAGCGGGCGCTGCTAAGGCGAAGGCCGTCAACGGAGCTGGTGTTAAGAAATCTGCCGGTCCCAAGTCTGGCAAGAAGGTGAACGCGAGGAACGCAATGGCAAAGATGCAGGCCTACTGTGAGTTTTACCTTCCTCGAGGCCCCAAAAGACGCGTCTGAATCGCCTTCACCACGCGTCGGATGCCACCCCCCTCATTCGTCCACCATCGCGCTGAACATGCGCTAATTGCTGTAATCAGTCAAGGAACATCGCGCGGAATTCAAGGACTTGTCATTCAAAGACCAACAGAAGGAGCTCGGCAAGATGGTGAGTTTGATCCAACGTTTACGTGTTCTCTTGTTGCTGTCACGTGCTGTACCCTGGAAAACCTCTCTCGTTTGCTTTTTCACTAGAAATTTGTTCTTTCCTTAACCTTGACAATTTTTTCTGCTCCCTTCGCAGGGTTTTCAACTGTCTTTGACGGGCGCTGAAACTAACACATTCATGCAGTGGAAAACCGCACCCGAGAACCCAAAGACTCAGACTGCCTAATTAGCTCTGCCATGCATCACTTGCTGGTCCCTTTAGTAAGGGTTACGGACTCGTTCTCTATGCCTGAGCAACTGTCTGCAACCACTCCCCATACAATTGGTAGTGCGCCTCATCTAATCCAGCGCATTATGTCCACCAAGACTCATGTATCAAAATGATGGCTTGTCCCCTTCAATTCGTCTCTATTCCCAAAATTCTTCCCCATGATTATTATTGTATTTTTGGTCTGCCGGGTGTTTAGTGCTTGGGCGAGTCTGGCGGCATTTCCTTGGGCTGCACTATGCAATGGGTTCCGTTTTCTTCTCAGATAGGCGCTGGTGGACGGGAAGGAAGCAAGGCCGGATCCATGATCCATTGGAGGCATAAGCAGTTTTACGGGCAATATGGATGATTTCAACTTCTAGTGCCTTCGCATGTATTGCTTGTGTTGTTCCTGCAGTTGGCGATGCATGCAAAGCTTTCAGGCTAATTGGGTACAGATCGATGCATGATGTCGATGGCGTCGAGCAGTTCGATTCGCTCACAGGTCTACGGAAAGACTCCGTGTGGCGAGATGCGAGGCTCTCCAACCGCACCGGCCAACCTTGGATACCAGAGAGCACTCTTTCTCTGTCTTCCCACTGCGCCTCGCCTATTCCTGAGGCACAAGCCAACGAATCCTATCCCTCAGCAGCTTCATTCGCTTCCCCCTTGATATTCCGCTAGAACGTGCTCGTCTACCTTTTCTTCCACTTAAGTCGTTCCAGCTAACAACGTTCGTGTAAATAGACCCCTGTCAGGAACAACCTCCCATTCAACAGCTACATAGCATTGAACCGCACGACATTCTACTTTGAAAAGGAGCATCTCTGCACATGTATTAGCTACTGTTCAATCCTTCGCTCAACATTCCTCGCCTCCGGGCGTAAGAGCGGTGGGACGGGCCATTATTGCATCCAGAGATGCATGCGGAAGCACGTATGAGAGCCGATGCCGCCATGGTGAACTAAGGGTAAGCCGTTTCGCGAAGTTACCGATTCTGCGTCGCTAACACTATATCTTGGCCAACTGGTCCCAGTTTTGCTCATACCTTCTGCTCATGGCCTGCTGTGAGGGCCTAACCTATTATGTGCGAAATTTTGAGCAGGCTCGACATAATTTGATCCAAAAAACATGGTTGCATACTTAGAGCCTCTTCCTAGTGCTCACAATTGGTCAGAAGATCTCGCACAGCCCGAATATACCGTAGCTTACGCTTCCGTCATTCCTCGTGGCCAGGGCCCGCATGGTTGCACATGCCTCTGAGGCCGAACATCAAGATAATCCGACATGTTAATGAAGACAAGAGAATTCGTCCAGGGATTTCCACAAGATACTAGGTCCATAAGAAAGCAGACTAGAGAGGACAAACGCCTTAAATATGCAATAACAGAGCATCAGGGCTGTCATGAAGCCCGAACGACATAAATAAAAAGCTATACCTCTCATCGTTACATCTCGGTTTCGTTTTCTGGTCCCAGTACAGGCATGGCGTGAATTCGTCCTCCATACGGAAGGCTGTCATTTTCATGCATTGAACATTTTGCCTAGGGTTGAGGCTGTGGAGTTCGCAACGCTCTCACTCAGCCGAGTATGGAGTCACCAGTAAGATGAACCATGTCTGAAAGCAAGTTATAGGTGAGAGCACCCGAGGATAAGGAGATCTAGATTCCCATGAGTTAATGATCGTGACCATAATGTTTACCAAGGTCATACCTGCACGACGTTTCTAGCTAGCCAGCTTCTATCTTGCTCTCCCCAAGAAGGTCCGCCCCAAATCCGTCCAATACACCCATTGATGCCATGTCTGCCTAGTATGATTCACCGAGAATGCACGCGACGGGCTGGAGACGGGGATTCACGTGATCGCTTAGTCACTTCGCGGTCCAAATTCGGTTGACTTCACTTTTGACCAACGCACCTCCCCCACCTCCGTCCCACCTCCTCTGACTTCATCTCGTCGTCACCTCGCAATCTTGGCTCCACGATTATATCCTCCACACGCTCCGCTCCTGTCTCCTCTTGCGTCCCCGACTGCCTTCGCGTCGCTCCTTTCCTACCACGGGAGGCTGAGTGACCCGAAGTTGCAAAGGGCCGAGAGGGTACACAGTCAGTTCCAACACACGCTTTGACCCCCGCATCAAGAAGAAGACTGACGCGCTGTTCTTGAAACATCATCCCAGGAACCTCTCTACTCTTTCATATCACATCACCTCAGGTCGACAGCAAGAATGGCCTCTCAGCGATACAAGGCAAATAGCTTGCACCGCTCCCGCGAAACACCGATTGACAGCGCCCCTAGAAATGCCGCTCCCGCTCACTGGGAGCGAGGTTGCTCCGGCAGAGACACCTCCAGTCACGCCTCCAGCCGCCAGCAGCAAGACCGCAACCGTCCGCGAGACCGTGACCGCAGCCGATCACCCTACCGCGCTCCTCGCGGCTCCGAACCTGAGCGACCGCGCGACTCGCACAGCCATAAGCGGAAAGCCTCTCGATCACCATCTCCTTACCGCCGCCCTCGCGGAGAGGAGCATCGGAATGACGATGATGAGAGTAAGGACGGACGCCGACACGAAAAACACGCTGATGATCGGGGTGCGTCTCGCAAGTACAATGATGTGAATCGCCGTTCTCGAATCTCCTATGCGGATCTGGCAAACAATGACAGTAATAGCTCGTATGAGCACACTTCACAGGCCACCTCAGATAGGAACGGTGTCGATGACACCAAAAAGTAAGACTTGTTCCCCACTTACAATATATATGTACTGACTGCCGATATCAGAGCCGCCAATCGTTCTCAAACACAGTCGACCGACACTCGAGAGCCAGAGATAGAGGTTGCCCCTCCTGCGGACGAGGAATCCGAGATTGAGAAGCGAAGGCGGAGGCGAGAGCAACTCAAGGCCCGCTTTGGGTCACAGCCACAGTCTGCTCTCCTTCAGCAAGTTCTTGTTCACAATGCATCAGAAAGCAGTACTCCAAATATTGTCTCACCTGTTGACACGCCAGACAAGTTCACATTGTCACCCACCATGTCCCCCATGTCTCCAGATGTTCGGTCGCCGGATAGTCAGATGCAGGATTCGCCGGGTTCGCCGGATGTAATGGTCCTTGACCGAGAAGAGGTCGCCGGCGGATCCGATGGAATCAGCCCTACGGCGGATAGCCCGTCGGCTGCTGAGTACGATCCGACTCGAGACATGCAGGAAGATCAGGCCCGGGCCGCCCAACAAACGGGAAGGCCAGACCTCTTCACCGGTGCTTCGAACAATAACGGTCCTGGACAACAGGAACAACTGGCGCCACCGAAGAAGAAGACTAAGAAGGAGATTGATATGTTCGCCGACGACGATGAGTTCGAAGATAATGAGGACATCCAAGAGGAGACACATAAACCAACAGTTCTCGATGTACGTCTGCTTGACAATTGGGACGACGCGGAGGGCTACTACAAGGTCCACCACAACGAACTCGTTGGCCCAAGCAACCGCTACAATATTGTCCAAACTCTTGGCAAAGGAGTCTTCGCAAACGTTGTCCGCGCCTCCGACATGGCCTCAGTCGGAAATCAAGGAACGGTTGCGATCAAAATTGTTCGCAGGAACGACTTGATGAAGCAGGCCGGTTTCAAGGAAGTTGGGTTTCTAAAGCGCCTGAACGAGGCAGATCCGGAGAACAAGCGGCACCTTGTCCAATTCCTAGGCAACTTCGAGCACAAGTTCCATTTCTGCATGGTCTTCGAGGATATGAAGATGAATCTCAGAGACCTTCTGAAAACTGTTTCCGGCGGCGGTTTCGCTCTGAAAGCCGTCAAGTCGTACGCTCACCAGATGTTTACGGGTCTTAAACTTCTAAAGGATTGCCAGATTCTACACGCAGATCTCAAGCCCGACAATATCCTCGTCTCCCATGACGACAAGACGGTCAAGCTTTGCGATCTTGGTACTGCTATCGACATCCGCGACAACAACGAGCCAACGCAATACCTTGTCAGCCGCTTCTACCGCGCCCCAGAAGTCATTCTTGGGATGGAGAGGAACTACGGCATTGATATGTGGGCTATTGGATGCACCTTATTTGAATTATGGACGGGCAAGATTCTTTTCACTGGCAACAGCAACAACCAAATGATCAAATCGATGATGGAAAATCTAGGCTTCTTCACCGAAAAGTTCCTCAAGAAAGGCGACCCCAATATGGTTGGCCAGCACTTTTTGTTTCCTCCGCTCAAATTCGCCAGCAAAGAAGTTGATGAGTTTGGGCAACAACGCCTTCGCGCCCTCGACCCTTGGAAGAAACCTCCTAAAGACCTCCGAACCCGAGTGTTCAACGCAGCAAAAAACATCGTCAAAGACCGACCGATGGATTCCGAATTAAACGATTTCGTCGACCTCCTTCTTGCGTGCCTGAATCCGAACCCTGATAAGCGAATAAGTCCAGAACATGCACTAGACCACAAGTTCTGCAAAAAGGCGAGGCTGGCCCCGTCGAATCCGAATACCAAGCTCGGTAGCTCAGGAGGCACTTTCAAGCCCAAATCGGTCAAACCGTTGTCGGCGAGACCGACAGTGGTCAAACCGAATCCGGCAAAGTATGGGTTTTCCCTGAAAAAATAGGTGCTTTTTCCGGTAATTAATGGATGGAAAGCAGTAGATGGGAGGTGGGCTTTCATCTGTGCATATCTCTTCACTCACCGAGTTCATTGGTTGGTTGAGGACTTCTCTTCTACATGAAAGGCTTCTGGAGAGTAGTGTGTTTTCGGATCGACGGCGGAAGGCATCGTGTGGCCAGACGGCTTTTGCGTGATAGAGCTACGGCTCATTGTTATTTGGTGCTATGGTTACTAGACATGACAGACACTATGTGGTAGTGGGTGGTGTGATCATTTCCAGATCAGACGGATGCAGACAGTGTTTAGTGGTTAGTTAGCAAATGGTTTATCGTAGAGGTGGTGGATCGAATATACCCAGTGAAGACATGTTATATACACGGCTTGATTTTGTGATTCATCGGCAATGTGATTTGAGACTGATGATGCATGCTTGATCCTAACTGTTTATAGAGAGAGAGAGAGAGCCAGAGTCATAGATTAGTATAATAGATTAGTACATGCACCAATTATCGCATATGAGAGATGTCGCCAGCTCACAACAACAAAGTCATATACTTGGTGCTCGAGGAACGTAAGCCTGGTTCTTCAACAATTTAATGATAGACGGATACTGTCGCATTACACACTATTTATATATCCTATTGAAACCCTCCTCTATTTGCCAACGAAATCAACGCGAACCGAACCAAACATATTGGGTATCCCTTGAAGATAACAAACGACCGACTAGTTCATCCTTACTTTCTCCCCTTACACCTGATAATGCTTCAATAAAGAGAAGTGAGCGAGTGAGCGCTGCGCGGCCTTGAAATGAGACGAGAATAGACCGTAACAGAGTATATATCAAAACATCTCCCCGACACCAACAACCTTCCTCCCCCCTCTCCCAAAATGTCTGCATCCGAGCGACCCTCCACTAAATCCCTCGCGATCCCCAATAACGTCGTCGATGCTGGTAATCCATTCACTTCCTATCTTTCCATTCCCATCCCCCTCAGCGCCCCAGCCACTATCATCTTTGACCCCAAAACTGCGAGCCCGGTTTCTATCCGGTTTAATCTCGTACACAATTCCACTATCCAAAGTCCCTAGGAATCCATATACCGTCTTATTAATCCTCACCGCGCCTTTCGGATCTGTTACTCTGAAAACCATAAACGGAACTTTCCTACTCGCTAGAATTCTTGCTTGGGCAGCGAGACGGGATTGTGCGGGACTTGCAGCCGTTGTGATGGGGAAATCGAGATTGGGATGGGGTTTGCTGAAGCGGGGAGATGGGAACGGAGAGTCGATACGTGGGGAGCTCGAGTGCGGAGCTGGGGGTTGCGACGGATGTTTGGATATAGAGCTGGGGCGTGAGGAAGCATGGTATGAGGCTAGAGGATCGACAGCCGCGGCGATTTTGTTCCAGTTCCAACCGCCATTCTGAGTGTGGCTCTGGTTCTCGTTCTGATTTGGTGTGGAAATAATCGAGTTCCTCGGCGGACTCGTTAGAAGCGCAGTGTCGGATGGGAGCAGCGCCGTGGCACGCGGTTTGCACAGTGCCTGGACCAATCCTTGCGGATCATGTGGTATTCTCACTTTCTTGAGTTCGGGGAACAGGCCTGTTTTTATGCTCATCGCCAGTAGATTCGTCGCTAGGCAGCAAAGGGGTTCGGAGTCGGGGAATGGAAATCTGACCGTTGGTGCCTGTGGTGCAAATGGTGAGAGGAGGGTTGATGGTGGGCCGGCTTGGGATTTGATCTCCCAGTGGAGGTAATTCAGGGTAGGTGATTGGAGAAAAGGGATAGGTGCATCCTGTGGTAGATTGGGCGCTTTTTGCTGGGAGAATGTGAAGCGCTTGATGGCGGTTAGATGAGGGCTTAGAAAGTTAGATAGAGTCACTAGATTGGAAATTTCAAGGTCAATGAGTGTGAGGTTTTCGATGGTGGTCGGGATATTCGAGGTTGCAAAGCGTTGGAGGCCTTTGTCGTTGATGCCTGGAAGGTTTTCGAGACGGAGGGATTGAAGATTCAAGGGAAGGGCGTTGAGAGTCATGCTCGTGAATGAACTAGCTGGTAGATTCGATATCGATAAACAACGAAGCAAGGGAAATTGTCGGAAGGCTCCAATGACGGCGCGGAAAGTCAAGGGGGTGGAAGCGCATGATTGCTGATGAAGAACTAGCGTCGTGAGATTAGGGTGGTTGGAGTTAAGATCGAGGAAGCGTTCTGTCGGATCCAATGCAGCATGATAGTAAATGTTACTTGGGTCGTCTTCCTCGTCGGAATCTGATTCGATATCGTCCTCAGAAAGTATCCACATGCGCTCTTTCAGACTCTCCCTCGTAGAAAGTGCATGGGACAGCCGATCAAACGTGTGGGTGAATGGTGCATGAAACCCGTCCAGGCGCTCAAGATTTGGACACGCCATTACAACTGACGCGACCAAGTTTACAATTTCCTCTTTCTCGATGCCTGCGTTCTGATACAAGGTCTGGATGTCGGGCATATGGAGCTCCCGTACGCATCGCGCCAGTGCCTGGCGTTCGCGGAGAGTGCGTCGAAGAAGCTTAAGCCGGCTCGTGCCTTTGATTTTGAGTTTAGGCATTTTGGGGTGGTCTTCATTAGTTAAGACCCAGACTTTGCGGTACCTAAATTTCGGGGTCAGTTGACTTCATTGCTTTTCAACGCCTTCAGAGTCTACACCCAACGCGGGCCGAAGAAATAACTGGCACAACTTACAATTGCAATGTAGCCGCTCGATCCCAAGCCCGACTCGTCAACGAGAGGTTATATAGATCTTTCAAATAGCACGATGAACACGCCTGGTTCTGTCCAAAGTGCAGACACTCCAACTGCTCCAATATGCAATCATACACCTCTCGGGGAAGTTTCTTGAACACATGGGCGGGGAAAAGATACTCAGGCCTAGAGCGTCGCCATACTGGGTTCTTCTTGTTACGTTCCAATTCCCAAGGCGTCTTGGTAAGGCGGGGTATCTCAAAGCCGGCTCCAGAGACGCTGGTGCATGTGGTCACTGAGGAGGTCCGTGACCGGGCTGAATGGGTTGTGAGGAAGGTGAAATGGGAGGATGAAGCCGTAGAGACAGAGTTACGGGCTTCTATTTGATTGGTAGTACAGGGGCGTGGAGCATCACATCTGAGAGCAGTGTTAGAAATCCATTGATATGGTTATCTAATATCGACGTGCCCTCAACGGGCAGCGCTTGAAACAATTATCGATGATATTGGAAGAACAGACAACTCACATGTCAATAGCATGCTCAGCCGACAGAAAGTCTCTCTGAGGGGAAAGGAGTCGCAGCATGGTGAATGAAATCGCAATGCAGTACTCAACAGACTAAAGGGCGGACTCTAGGTGGAGGTATAGTGCTCTCCTGGTGGCGAAGAGGGGTGAATATGGGAAAGAAGGAAGGAATGAAGGAAGGAGCGAACCACGCTTTTGCGCCAGACAAATGCAGAACGGAAGACAGGCAGGAGGAGCAATAGCAAGACATAAAAGGCTTCATGGCATCCTACGCCGCGCCTTCCCCATGGGCGGCAAATCTATCAGAACCCTGGAAGCCTTCACACGCACGCCTCCCACGCACGCACGGCCCTCTCCCTCTACTCTCATCCTTCCCCTGTGAACCACCAGCCTGCCGATCACCCAGGGAATGACGAGTTCGTGCAAACGCTAAGATCGGCTCTAATCAGCCTGGTCCAAATCTGCGAGCAATCATGAATCGATTCCCTCAGCCACTGGGCGAATCGTGCTGGCAACACTAATCCTGTCATGGTAATTTTTGACAGGCGCCAGGCCTGCCCTCAGGAAATGAGCGGCTGGGCGGTGATCTTTGAGAGTGTTTGTCGCCGGCATGCATGAGCGAGAGGCGTCGCTGGTCAATACGCCACCGGCGTAGGTTTTGACGCCGTGGTGTGCGGGTCTCCGGAGGATTGAGGACACACTGATGGTTCCTGGTGGATAGCGGCAGAAGCAAAGAGACAGCTGATGAGGACTCAGGGCGGGCGCGGAAGAAACATTAGGGCTGGGTTGGTGGTGTTCTCGTCGTGCATCCACGCCGCAATTTCTACATGAGACAACATCAGACGTTGTGCAAGTCGCACGGCAGCCTTGCACGACTTCGGTTTCCATGGTTAATAGATCTAGCAAACGATGAACCACAGGTCACCCTCTCGGAGTTAAGATAGCGCTGATACTTCGGCCAGTTTCCTGGTCGGCGATCCATGGGACGATTCATCACGGGAGAGCTGACTTGACGGAAAGATGTTCCATGAGATGAGCGCCACGAATCTCTCTGCAACCTGACAGGTCAACTCGACAGCAACCATATCCCGACAAAGTCTGCACACATCCGCCTCAGCTTGCAAGTTAGACGCATTGTGCATGCCCACTGTGCTGCTTCCTTTCCTTATCCACCATGCTATACATGCCCACAACCTTGAACAAAAGTCCGTCCACTCATCTCAAAAGAAAATTCTCCTCAGCACATCCATCACCAGCCAAACCAATATTCCTTCTTCCTCCGGACAAATCGACAAATCCCACGCACGAGCCCCTGATCTCACTTCAAACCCTCCTGATCCTTCCCATTCCTCCCAGCCTGTCGGGTCCTCTAGCGCTCCAGCCCTTCCGCATCCATTCCCAAGGACCAAGGTAAGGTTCACCGCGCCAGTTTCGCAAGCGGCGAAGACACGCGGTGGCGAGTTCCGCCTCTGTCTGCTGTGTTCAGTGCCACGGATCCATGTGTCGGCATCCTGGAGAAAATGTGCCGTGAGCTGGGCTGGACCTTCTGGTCGCATGAGCAGACTCCAGGTACCAGGCGCCAGCATCCGCACACGGAGACGACGGATTGCTTGAATGTCCACCGACGTGATTTGCATCCACCAGCCAGCCCACTCATTTGACCTAGCGTGCGAAGGGAGTAAAAATAACATCCTTGATCAGTCGTACTAGGGGAAGCTGGAAGTCGTGCAAAGAGCCAGTCATATTCCGCCGAAGTATCTCCTCCCCCTACCCACCCACTAGAGCCGGCTCGAGCGCGCCGAAGAAGACTCTACCCACGAAGCTGAGATGGCTGGCAAAAGGGCCTTTTGGCAACCTGCCTTTTCGGGAAGGAATTTCCAGCGAGCAGGATTCATGTGTAGAAACCTGCACTAAAATGTCGTGAATTTTTAGCGTTGACGGGAGGCCGGATTGGGGCATTTGCCAAGACAGTGTGGAGAATGCTGGCGTGAGGTAAAAGAGAACCAAAGAATGGACTGGTGGGTGTGATGTGCAGGAGATCTTTTTTTTATGACGGCTGGGATCGCTGGTTGAGAAGGAGAAATGTTCTATGTGACTTTTGGTATCGGTTATCTATAGTAAACACTTAATCGTCTTGTTCTTCCATGAACGCCTGTCTGGAAGACTGTCAACTAGCCCAATCACACAGCTCCAGCCTTACTCGTTCAACTTGACAAGTCCACTCTTGTCCTCGCCCGGCCATACATCATATCCAAACGTATCTTTCATGTTCACGAACCTCGTGTGCCTTCCCTTGGCTACATTCTCAATAGCCTCAAAGTCCTCCTCGCTCAACTCTGGAACTTGCCAATTGCTCTCGATCCTCGAAGGCGTAGAGCTCTTAGGCAGGACAACATATCCCCTCCTCAGACCCCACGCAAGAAGCACTTGAGCAAGATCGTATCCGCTCCGCTCAGCAACCTTGTTTAACGTAGGATTCATCCGCACCTTCTCGCCCGTACTCGGAACCTGATTCTGGGATCCCAGCGGCGAGTACGCAGCGGGCATGATACCATTCTGAAAGCAGTACAACACAAGCTCGGCATTCGGCAAAAAGGGATGAATCTCAACCTGATTGACTGCCGGCTTGATTTCCGCAAAACCCAACAACTGCTGCAAACCCTGAATCGTCCAGTTGCTCACGCCAATTGCTCTCGCTTTACCCGACCTGTTAAGCTGCTCCATTGCCCGCCATGTGGGTTCTGGGTTGGACGTGAGGGCCTTTTTGATGACATATTTCCCATCTTGCCCGATTTTCGGCATGTTTTTCTCATTTTTCTCGACTGCAACCGGCCAGTGCACGAGCAACAGATCCACATACTCCAGTCCCAATTTCTGCAGTGAATCCTCACAGCTCCATTGCACTTCCTCTGGCTCATGGAGATGGTTCCAGACTTTCGTCGTGATAAACAGATCTTGCCTCTTCACGCTCGGGTTCGATTTGAGGAAGGCTTTGATTGCCTCGCCGACTTCTTCTTCGTTTCGGTAGAACCATGCGCAGTCGAGATGACGGTAGCCTGTTTGGAGGGCGTGTAGGACGGCGCGGTAGGTCGAGCCCTTTGCGCCTTCGTTGGCAAAGGTACCGAAGCCGATGGCGGGGATATTGATGCCGTTGTTGAGGGTGAAGGATTTAGTGTTGGCGCGGGGAGTGAAGGAGCCCATTTTGACTCAAATGATTGAGAGAATGAAAAGAAGAAACTTAGGTAAGTATAGCAGAGGTCAGCTTAGACAGATGTGACACAAGACCGAGTTTGCGCTCAACCCTCTGAATAAAAAGTGCGAAAGTTATATGAATAGGGAGCACCATCGAGACACCTTTTAAGATATACCTCATCCACCCCAAGCACGAAAATCCGCAAGAAAAAAAGCCACCTAAAACAGACTAGAAAATGCAAGAGAAACCGAAAAGAACGCTTTAACCTATCTGCTGGACCCGAGTACCCAACATACCCAGGTCTCCATAAATTAACCCTTAGGTACAGTTGCTTTCGCCAAAAGCGGCCCGCTAGCCAGCAACACCACGAAAACGTTCTTCACCGCATATCTCACCTTATGACGTGGGAAAGTGGATCCTCAGACCGGAAGAGCCCGCTTCCAATCCTGGTAGCGTTTCGCATTTGTAGGACAGTATCGAATATATTCTAGATTCTCTCAACGAGTGCAAGTTTTCTGCGTGTTTCTCAGATGCAAAGGCGCAGAGGAGAATTTGTGTCACGGCTGATTTCCAGGAACAAGCGAGACTCACAAGAAGTAGACGCAATCGGCAAACGGGCGTAGCAGACAGCGGAACCAAGCTCACAATTCTAATGTCATAGAAATAAGGTTACTGGCCGGCACAAAGCGAGCTTGTAATTCCTATCTAGAACCGAGCGTTTGGAGACGTGAGATTTTTTCATTTGAAAGAACTTCTTCCGGCAGGATTAAAAACAAGCATTGATAGCCGTTGTGGGTCTTAGGGCGTGTATCATTCCGCGACACTTATACCTACCTTTGATTACGACCTCGTGGCTTCGAATAGCTGCGGCGTAAGATCCTAGAGAAATCCTAATGATCAGCGCCGCGCACGTGTAATATAGATGATGCCGCTATAGACCCTAGTGTGGATCTTGCTCAGCTTGTCGAACTTCACGGCTGAGAGGTGTACGAAAAAACAGAGCAAGATTTGCAGGGAGGCTTTGAAATATTTGGAAGAATGATGGCATTGTGATGTAATTGGGAAATGTTTACCTGGTTGGTGGATGTATACCATCAAAGGAGACACTATTGATCTCATCATCATTCAACAACTATTTTCACCCCCCAGACCACAATCGACAGTAGTTAGCTATTCTAATACTCATCTTGCCTGACTTTGGTACCCAATCTCCTCTTTCACCGGTCAAGTCGCGAGACAGCAATCGACTCGCTCGTGTCGCAAGCCACAAGAGCAGTTTATCTGTTGGAAGCCGTGGAAGCACAATCAGCATCCAGATCGACGGGCATGCGCACAATGCCATCGAAGTGCCAGCCACGCGAAGCTTCATTTGGATGTACCATTGCATATGCACAGTTTGAGCTTGTCTCTATCGATAAAGAACTAGTGAAGTCCCATCTCATTTTTTACTTTGTTGCTTATTCCAAGATCGAAGCGCCAATCAAGGTTGTCATCGATTTATTACCTAGATGGAGGATGGCCTCCACGGCGGGGAGTCCCCTCTATTCAGCCTACTCTGGACATTCTTGCCGCCCAGATACAAGATCCACCTGGGGAGAAGGTTCGCGAAGTAGAGGACATGGCCTTTATTTTCGACATCGATGGTGTCTTAGTCCACGGTGACCGACTGATTCCAAAGGGTAAACGCGTGCTCGAGATGCTCAACGGAGATTAAAAGGCTTGGATAAATATTCCCCATAACTTCTTGGTCAACGGATCTAGAAAGCCCGAGTTGCCCCGAGTGCGGCACTATCCAAGATCTTGCATTCTCTCATCCCTACTGATCAGTTCATCCAATCGCACATGCCGATGCGGGCATCGGGGGAGTTCTACAAGATTGTTCTTTTAGTCGAGGTGACGTCTATAAATGCCGAGAAGTGGCGGAGAAGTATGGCTTCGAAGACATCTTCGCCCCATGAAATTGTTGCCTGGAATCCTACTATTGCTCCACCCTAAGTGTTCACGGATGAGGAACAAGCAGCCTTGAGACCTCGTGATTTCTCTAAGACTAATATTGACACCATTACGGTCTTCACTGAGAGCCGCGACGACGCTACCGACATGCAAATCATCATGGATCTATTGGGGGACGCGAAGGGCAGCTGGAGACTATAACTAAGGATCCTGTCTCTCAAAAGAATTTCCATATATTTCTCTCTGGGAGACCTCTTGTGCCCCACTGAACACCCAACTCCCCCTACGTCGCAAAGCACCTTCCGGATTGGCCTCGAAGCTGTGTACAAGGCTTTGACTGGCGAGGATCTCGGATTGTCTACGGAAAGCCTGAATTGGCCACCTACAGGTACGCCGACGAAGTCTTTGCCAGTTGGATGAAGCTAATCCATAACGACGAACGTCTTCCCAGTAATATTTATATGATGGGAGACAGCCATCTATCTGATATCATCGGAGGTGATATGTATGGCTGGAACACCTGCTTGGTGCGGACCGGTAATTATCAAGGCGAAGGTATCGACGAAAACACCGGTGCAAGCTTTGGTTTCCAACAACGTCCTCGAAGTAGACCAGACTGCGGTCAGGAAGAATGTAGGTATGAACTCCCGGTTTGAGTTTGACGAAAGGATCAGTTTCGTGCTGGACGGAAACGCTGTTTCCGCTATTGAGTGAAGGGCTATACTCTACTATTTGCATGGGTGGCGTTTGGTCCATAAACTTGACTAGGCAGATATCCAGGCTACGATTCTGAGTTCCCATGTTCATAAATAAAGAGTGTTTCCTGGTCCAAAGTTTTTTTTCCCCAAAGACGCTGATTGTGAGGTGTTTGTTTGGAAAAAAAAAGACACATTGATCCACCATTTGCCTCCTCGTACTTAAACTGTATGGTGCAGTAACTGTGCCTGTGATATTGAAAAGGACTATAATCCCTTGCTCAAGCCGGAAGTAGGCGATCTAACATTTCAAGATTTGCTTGCTCGTTCCCACGCTTTGCGGGATGCTTGCGGATTTTCACATCAAGCACCGCGTTCGGCTCCGGCATATCAAGAGTGGGCTCAGATACCAGTTCCGGGAAGTGCTCCTTCGCTTTTTCCAGGACCCATTGGGCATCGGAGTATTTCTGTTCAGCAAGTAATTGTCGCGCAACGCCTAAGTTAAGTTGAACAAGCCATTTTTGGCTCTGGATATCCCTCAAGAACTTTTCTGGATGCTGCAGAAAGGACAGACCTAGAGCTGCACTGGGCTCGGTGGGATGATGCAGCAGTAGTAATGATCGGATCAGGTCAGCAGAGCTAGTCCATAATTCGAGCTCTTGTAGGAACCCGTCATAGGATTCTGGTGTGGCGAGCCATCCTGGGTGTGAGAGGATATAGTCGACAAGAAAGGCGCCGGAAGGCCAAAGAGTAGCACGAGAAACCCGAAGCTCTGGCAAATGTTGCATCTCCACTGCCCGATGAAATGTTGCTATCGCCCTGTCGCTGCTTGCCTCACCACGCGCTTGAAACGCCACCATCCTTCGCAGCAGGTCTGCCCTAAAGGCGCGGATCTGAGTCTCTGGCAATCCAGTCTCACTCATTCTTTGCTGAGGGCTGCACGCAAACCACCGCCACAGGGGAGCTTCTTCCCCTTCTTTTAGGAGCAAAGGGATCAAGTTGCCCAGGAAAGACTTGCGCGGATATTCCAAGAACGCCTTCGAATTCTCCACGCTACTCGACCAAAGCCACTCTGCAATTTTAGCACCTGCATTACTCTGATGCTGCCCGTCAGTTGGGCGTTTGATCTCAGCTGTGGTGGCGTTGCTTTTGAGCATATTGAGAGTCATGGCAGCCTTCGGAATGTCGGCGCCTCCAGCAGCTACCTGGTCCAAGAACCAGCCCAGGGGATTCTCGAGTACTTGCTGTGCATCGAGTTTGGCAGGGTCGGAGGCCATCCGTCGGGGTCGGACAGAAAAGAGTGGGTTTGTTAGAATAGACTCGACATGTTGGTTTGCAGTGTTGCGAGAGGACTGCAAGGGTCGATGTGGGGCAGGATTTCGGCCATTGCTTAATGAATGCTTGCGTGGACGCGATTTTTGAGTGTCCTCAGCTAGAGCCACGGGGTGCTCACGGTCGAGGTGTGCTCTGAACGAGGATGTGAGGAGTGCGAGGAGCTGCTCGCTTTCGCGGGGTGACAGTGGAAGCTGAGGGTGGATCTTGGATGACAATAAGGAGAAGGCGCGTCGAGTGGCTATAGAATTCATGGCTGGAGAGCCAATGCGCGGGAGTGGTGAAGGATTGAGGTGGAGGGGCTTGGATGGACGTGGATGGACTGGGGAGGCACTGGCGAGG
Source organism: Lindgomyces ingoldianus (assembly GCF_010093535.1). Classification (NCBI taxonomy): domain Eukaryota; kingdom Fungi; phylum Ascomycota; class Dothideomycetes; order Pleosporales; family Lindgomycetaceae; genus Lindgomyces; species Lindgomyces ingoldianus. The sequence goes on from NW_022985170.1 coordinate 1,508,341, forward strand.
GAGCTTGGTGGTGGTGTGAAGCGCGAAACTTGGCGGGAGGGCAGGCCGAGGGCCACGTGACGTTGGCCCAACACGCCCGCGCTCAAGCTGGACAACGGCGGCAAAACCGCGAAGCAGCCGCCAGCCGCCCTTTCTCCTGCGTTTCCCCCAGCTCCCTCTCCCATGAACACCACCCGCACCTGAACCATCCAACCGCGCGACCGACGCTGCATCTTGCAAGCCCCGGAGCACTCAGAGCGCCAAGCGTTTGCTCTCCCTCTAGCTGCCCCGTCCTTGACCTCCTAACCTCGCCCGCTCCACCACACCGTCACCCACACTACCACTCCGCGCACTCTCACAAGTCCCCTCACCGACTTGCATACAAATACACATTCCGTCCTTCACATGTCTGACGTACAGTCTAGGCCCGCCCCGCGCGGCAGGAGCTCCGCTCGCGGTGGAAGAGGCGGACATGGGTCTCGAGGGCCGCGATCGAGCAAACAGACCAACGGCGACCATCAAGCATCAACTAACATCGACACATCTGCAGACCAAGGCGAGCTCCTCGAGCTGAAGCGGCGACACAGGGACCAATTGGCCACATTGAAAGAACTTTTCCCAGACTGGACCGATGTCGATCTCCTGCTGGCTATTGAAGAATCTGCCGGAGATCTCGAGGCCACAATTGGGAACATCAGTGAAGGTATGTCCCTGGCACTTGACTGCACCAGCGACCGCTTTTATTGTTCGGCCTGTCGAGATTCCTACATGGCGGCCATTGAGTGCATCTGCTGACGATTTTTCAACACAGGCAACGTCTCTCAGTTCTCCGAAGTCAAGAAGACAAAGGACCGATCCCGTTCCAAGGTGAAGGAAGCAGGCACTGCGCTGGCAGATGCTGTTCCGACCTCACGCGGGGGTCGCGGCCGTGGTGGCGACAGCGTTCGTGGCGGTCGCGGACGTGGAACCGAGCGTGGCCGTGGTGGTTTTCGCGGCGCTCGCGGAGGAACGACAAATGGCACGCGACCAGCTGCTACAATCCCGGTCGCCTCCAATGATGTGCCCGCATGGGATACTCCAGCCACGAATGAAGAAAAGGAGGCTGGCCATGCCGCGGCGGGAGAGCAACCTGCTGCGACGCAGACCCCCGAACCCGAGCCAACGAAGCCTGCGGCGGTGCCCCAACCGAAGAAGACATGGGCCAGCATGTTTGCGAAGCCCAAGCCAGCACCTGCCCCTCCAAAGCCTGCCGTTCAGCCCCCCATTCCTCACGAAGAACCCTCTCCCTCCCCAGCCGAGACTCCTGCACATGAAGTAGCTCAAGAAGCCACAGTAGAGGCAGAGGAACTGCCTATACCCCCAATTGTGGATGAGATTCCAGAGGAGCCCCCGGTTGTCGTCGAGGACCCAGCAGCTTTGACCCCAGACAAACCACAAGAAGACCTCAGCCCCCAGCTGGAGATTACTCCTTCTAGGGACGAGCTCACCAAGGACAATGTGGAGCATCTCCCAGATGTATCGCATTCGGCTCCGACGGAGACAGCTGCTAGCACTGTAGCTAGCTCGAGAGACATTGGTAGCATCGCTGGAGTGGCTACTCCTTTGAGCACATCTGCTCAGGCGCCAATTGGTCGTCCGGCTATTGGTGGATATGCAACGACCGCGCTCAAGGCCACGGGAGCACCCCACCGTAGCGCAAGCTTCCAGAGGAGGCTTATGGAACAACAAGAAGCCGTAGTCATGCCCGGCAACCACGCGGTCGATAGAGCAGCTGTCCAGTTTGGAAGCCTTGGCCTAAATGGAGATGTGGATGCTGATGCTCTGGACGTTGATGAGGATAGGGAGGAGGCCGAGACAAGGACCCAACCACCCCAACATTCCCCTGTCGCGCAACCGAGGGCTGCTCTGCCTCCGGCTCCTCGGCATGCTCCTCCACCTTCTGAGACTCAGCCTCAAGAAACAATGCCAACCCCGAAGCAAGCTCCAGGACTACCTCCAGTACCCCAGCAACAACCACCCCTTTCTCAGTCACCCTCCAATCCGCTTGGTGCGCAGGCCATGCAGAACCAAGGCTCACAGGGCAATCAGCAGTACGGCCAGTTCGGTCGCTATGGGCAGAGTGGCATGCAGTCCGAGCCATCGGCGCCCCCGCAGAAACCATATGACCCATTTGGTCAACAGGCCCCGCAGCCCACCCAGTTCGACTATGCAAACCAGCAGCAAAGTCAGAGTCAGACCCAGCAGCAGCAGCAGCAGCAACAACAACAACAACAGCAACAGCCTCCGCAGTCTCAGGCTGGAGCCCTCTCGTCGGCGCCGGATAGTTTCGCCTCGCAGTATTTCACCTCAGACCAACAGCGAGCGGCGTACCAGAACTACTATCAAAACTACAGTCAGCAAAACGCCTCAACTCAACAGGAAGCTGGCTCCACACAGCCACGCACAGGCAGTGCATTTGGCACCGGTCCCACTGACTCGACTTTCCCTCCGAGTCAGCAACAGCAGGTAAGAAATTTCACTTTCGACGAGCTTAGCAGGCCACCTCCAACGAGCAGGCCTGGCGATCGCCGTCACGAAAATAAATACGTTTCTACGACTATTAGAAGATCGGCTTCTGACAACCACCAACAGTCCCAGAGTCGTTATAACGAGGCTCAGAACAGCGGTCATACTACACCAAATCCAACTTTGGGTGGGCAGCATCCCAGTGGACCTGCTTCGCAGGCACAGCACATGCAACAGCCTCATGCTCAGCCTGGACATACCGGTGGATATCCGTACAACCACCCGTACTACGGCACCCCATACTATGCTAGCTACATGAACCAATTCGGTAACTACGGACAGGGAGGTTATGGCGGTTTTGGTGGTAACAAGGGCATGTACGGTCAGCCTCACCACTACGGCATGTCTCCCCAGACATCATTTGACCAGCATTCATCCTCGCCTGCTAACGCTGGTGGGTTTGGAGGATCTTCGATGCATGGTCGTGAGAGCGGACTCGGAGGCGGACTTGGCGAATACGGCAGGTCAGTATCAGGTGCCTCGCAAAACCAGCATAGCGCAACCTCTGGTGCTGGGTTTGGAGGCCTTCCGGATATGTTTGGGCGGTCCCAGGGAGGGTATCCGAACCAGAGTTCTACTTATGGCCAGCAACAGACCGCTCAACAAGGTGGTAACGAAGATTCGTTAAAGCCTTTTAGCGACTCGAAGAGTGGTGGACCCAGCCCATCTGCTCTCGGAGCCCAGCCTGGTCGACCTGGATCTGCCACCAACAATGCCCCTGGCCAGAGTGCGCAAGGGGGACTTCCTCCACAATCTCATCAACAAGGCTTCGGTGGCTATCCGAGCCATCTGAATCAACTGCAAGGCGGTCAGGGTAACCAGTACGGCGGGCTTGGAGGGCTCGGTCACCAGGGTGCTGGAAGCCATCAGCAGACAGGCGGCTATGGTGGTTACGGTGGATTTGGCGCTGGCGGATATGGCAGCTACAATCGCGGCGGATGGGGTACCAACTATGGGCAGCATTAAGCAAGCCATTTCACAAGTATCTTGTGAGAACATTCGGTCTGGGCCCACTGCCATTGCTATTATGGAAGAAACCAAGTCAGTAAACATGGCGAGGGGTTTCTTCTACTACCACTTTTCCGAATTGATGGCAGGCATACAATTTTGTTGCCTTGTATTATGACGAACGGGTCGTTTTCCACACTTTTCCCCTCTTACTCCTCTCTCTCTCTCTCTCACACACACGCACACACGCACACTTGCGTCCACTCTCTTCTCCAATACTTCAGGTTCTGTGTAATGCGAAATCAATGGGCAAGGGGAAGGGGATTCTGAAATCCAAAAAATGTTTTGCGTTTTGTCTTTGTGCAAATTTTGTTGCGATCAAGCAATCTCTCGGTGTCTAGGGTTCTCAGGGAGTCTACAAAGTTCGAAAGTTCGAGTCGAACGGGACGGGTCTTTACACTGTCAGTGTCCTCTCTGAATGGACAGTTATTTGAGGGGGAGAATGCGGCTTTGGGTTGCGATTTGGGCTCGTTTCAAAAGTCCGGGTTTGCTAGCGATTAGTATCGTGCAATTGAATCGAATGGAGTGTAGCCCAGTCACTCTCTTCTGGGCAGTGCATGTGGTCAAGGTCGTTGGTGTTGGTGCGTTTAAGCTTATCTTGTCAACGACTGTTAGCTTGGGTCTAACGGAGCTGTCCGTGTTCAGGTTGACTGATAATCGAAACAATAAACCTCACCGCTTCTTTTCGGTCACCTGTCTGTCTGGCTTCCGCAATTTGTTTCGTGAGCTTCTTAAGATGATGGTATGATTATGGAACCCATCTGTGACCTCCGAGTCTCCTCCGACAGATAATCACGCAGCTGCGGCTCTTTTGAATAGACGATCTCTCCGAGATTAATGATCCCGATACTAGGATCGGATTTCGCCTCTTCCATAATGCAGGTACGTACCTTTGGGAGATACTTTGATCAACACATCATTTGCTCGGAAGCTACATTCCCATGGTTTCTTGTCGATACACCAATGTCGCTAGCGCGTCATCTTCGCAACAGATATCCTACTTCCATGTTTTGTCAGTGCAAGACACTTGCGACATGTTTCTTTCTGTCGGAATTACTAACGGCTTCCCCCCTGCCCTAAACATAAATTCTTAGCCTTTTCACGTGGGATTACAGCAGCAACTACGGGCCGACTACATCACTTCCTCGAAACAAGTGGGTACCCGAGATATTTGCTCGTTTTAAGTATTAGGGCTTACGTCCAGCATACCTCAAACTTCCATCCCACCTTGAAATCCTCCAACCTACCCTAGGAAGATTCTCACCGCCCTGCTTTCCTTCTGTCAAAACGCGCCAGATTAGGCTTCTGTCTAGGATGCCAAGGTGGGAAGTGGGTAGTGGGTCCATGACGACCACCCGCACTACTGCACGTCGGCACCCACCTGCATCCACAATTTGGTCTATGCCTCGATGAAGTCTAGTCAATGCAAGAGCTGCATCACGGCCGACGGCATTGTCGGAGGAACCAATTTCTCTTTGGGATGGCTTATCAGCGACTACCTTGATGGTTGGGTCTTTGAAGACCTGAGTGGTGAAACATTTAAATATGGCGCCCACGCTGCTTCTTGCGCCTTTGCTTTTGGTCGTTTTTCACTGGCGCGGATTGGAGACACGTACAGTACAAATCTTGGTATACTGTGGGATTGTGGTCGCGTGGACTAAAGTTGATCACTTGGGCTGGCTGAAGTCGAGAAGTGTTAGGTTTGCTTATTTGGGACGAGCTGGAGAGAGGGTGTGTCCCCTCGACGGATTTCTGGAGTGACCCAACTCAACTTTTGCATTGCGGCACTGTTGGATTGGGATTTCTTTTCTTCCTTTTGTTTCTTTACATTTTCCTCTATTCAAAATTTCGATCGATCAAAACAACTCCACCAAAATCCACAACCTGTCTCATTTCTCCCAGAGAGCATTAGCCAACACCTCCAAACACATGGATACCAATACTTCTTCACCCCTCCTCCGCCTCCCGCTAGAAATTCGCCTCATCATCTACGAATATCTGCTCTTTCCTTCTGCCGTTCCATCATCCTCGCATTCAACATCGGTCACGAATCTCCTTCCAAATTACCACACGTACTACTCCTCAGACACCAATTATGATCCTTTTACACTGTCTGTACGAACCGTAGATCCCTACCTTACACCGCAGACTTCGCAAGGTTGGAGACGTCGAAGCACATATCACGTCCGGACCGGTAAGTTCCAATCCCCCTTCCCTGCACTGACTTCCTCACCACCAAACCCCCATTCCATATCCATATTACACCGTTCTCAAAAACTCTCCAAACTAACCTCACCACCAAGGACCATTCCTAACCACTACAACACCCACAACCTACCGCATCCTCTTCTCCCCCTATACTGCCCACCTGCGTCTTACTATCCCCTCGCTTCTCTCTCTAAACTCCCAAATCCACGCCGAAGCGTCCAAAGTGCTCTACTCAACCTACACCTTCGCCTTCAGCACTGCCATCGAAGCCGTGATTCCATTTCTCTCGGACCTAACCCCGATCGCGCGTTCCGCAGTGCGGAATCTCAGTATCACAAAAAAGGCGCTACCGTATGCCAAGGAATTCGATCGCGCGGAATGGAATGCAGCGTGTGGGTTTCTGGCGAAGGAGATGAGGATGGGGTTGGGGCTGAGGCATTTGATGCTTAACGTTGTGGCCGGGAATCCAAATACCCTGACCAATCCAGACGTGTCGGATGCTTCAGACACTCCCAGCACAGAGGCACAGGTGGAGGAAGAAGCAGACTCCGTAACACCACTCTCAGCGCAGGATTTCGCGCTCCTATCGCGCATGCGGCGGGAATGGGGGACTGCTTACTCTTTGGGGGTGGATTTGGAATGGGCCGAGGAAGTTATGGCGATACGCGGACTCCGCAAGTTGAGTGTGAAGGCATTGGTGGAGCATTGTCCGCCGCCGAAGAGTGAGGGCATGAAGTTCTGGGTTGCATTTTCGAAGAGCGTGGAGCGGGGATTTGCGGAATGGGTGCGCGGGGTTATGGTAGAAGGATAGGAGTTGGGGTAGATTGAGAGGTGGTTGAAGGAGGTCCAAAGGATCTACCGCTTTTAATGGGTTTGAGTTCAGTCAGATCGGGGCACGGTTCTTGCTAGGTAGCGGGCAGATGTGAAAATAAACAATCCATGTAAGCGGACGCATTGTGAGAATTTTTACGTCGAAGGAATGGTATTAGGGCAACCAGGTCCACGGGTGCAAGACTAGGGGTAATGATACATAATACTCAATCAGTCCTTTTCCGAAACATCAACCATCCATGCATGCTGTTTCTCAAACCATGTTATCCCGAATGTTCATCCAAACCTCAAGACCTTTTCATGAGAATCCGACCGACGGTAGCTCGCTTCTTCGGATATCCCGAGCCCTTTCCCTACAGATTACAATCAGTACATCATTACAACGAACCCAGATCCTAAAGCGAGAAGGGTATAAGAGCAAAGGAAGTGAAGTAGACGCAGCGGTTTCTCGCTCACTACTGCACCTCCTTCGCCTCTTCGAATTCCTCATCGCTATTCCCCTCACTCTTTCTGAAAGGCGGTTTTGCAGCACTCGCCTTCTCTGCATCAAAAATCCACACGCCACTTGTCAAATTGTCATTAATCTGCTCGCCAATTTTCGCAGCCATTTTCTGTAACAGCGGATACGTATCAGTGCGCGAGAAAAACCTGCGATCCCATTCGCGGCCCTCTTCCCGTTCTTTCTTACGAAGTTCGCGCTGGCTGTTTTCTATGATTGATTTCTCGTAAGATGTTGTGTCCATGTCGCCCTTGGCGATGGCATCGGCAACTTTCTTCCATGCACGTCGTGATTCCATTTCATCCTGGTCTTCGAGCTCGGCGACGGTCAAGGGTGTAACTTTTGTGATCTTGGGATCATACGTGTCGAGCACTTTCTTAGTTTTGGCGTCCTTGATGGTGAAGCCTTCGTTCCATTGGCCATCTACGAGATATATGGGTTCTTTCTCCTTGCCTTCTGGGTAGAGGGTGGCGGCGAAGGTGTTTTTCTTACCGGAAAGCCAGCCTCGTCCGCTGTAGTCGATTTTGGCAGTGTAGCCGGAGGAGGATTGGATGTAGGAGCAGCGGTTTAGCTCGACATAGGGGGATCCGGTGATGAGGCCTTCAATGTGGAGAGATGGGAGGGTGATGAAGTAATCTTCGTCGTATTCGTCGATGTGGAGGATTGCGTGACCGATTTGCTGTTCAGGATTAGCGATGCATATTGGAGGGAAGCTTACTAGGGGGAGCTACCTTGACGTTGATGGTACGTGAGAACGATGCTTTCTGCGCATTGTATCCCTGTAACCTTACGCCTGCTTTGCTGTTCCAGATGCAGTACGCTGTGACAGGAGGATGATGGCTGTACCAGTTAGCGCTCAGCTCTCCACTAAGTCAGCATCGAAAGCATACCTAACTTGCTCGCTCACAAGCTGTGTCGTTCCCGCCTCGTCTTCCCACTTCCCGAGAAACAACTCCCCCAAGAAGGGATTCAGGGGCTTCTTCTCACTACCTAGCTTCTCACTCCGACTCGCATACTGTTGTTTAAGAGTACTCAAGAACCACTTCAACACCAACACAGCACGCTTTGCATGGTCTTTTTCGGCAGCTGGCGCGACGAAGACGGAGGGGTGTTCCGCCCAATAGGAGGAGAATTCGACAAGGGAGGTAGTAGAGAGGATGAAGGGAGGCGCAGTCATAGACGACAGGTCGCCATTGAAGGATGCTATTGACTGTCGGGGCACGATTAGCGCGCTTTCTACCTAGGGAGGATACAAACAAACCTTCAAGAAACCCGACCATGAGGTCCTGGCCTGCGGAGGCACCGCCGAGCCTTCATCTTTCGGCGTGCTGGTCCCACTCGTGCTCGGCGTCTTCCCGTTTCCGTTCATGTTTAAATCGTAGAAATATCTCGCTGTGGAGCTGTGTGAAAGAAGGAGGCGGTGGAAGAGAATAGACGACAGTCGTGAAAAGGAGAGCGGGTTGTTGGGGGTGGGGGAATATTAAAGTAACACCAGCACCAGACGTAGGTCCAAAACGGTGGGTTGGGCGCGTGTGTGGCTAAGTTGCGACGTCATTCCACAAGCAATCAGGCCCCGTTCTAGCGTCTTGGGTCGAAGGTTGTTTCAGGGCGAGATTACCTCGCTTGTGGGGGGCATGATCAGGTGGACCTGCGGCCATCGAGCGCGACGACAGGAACGGCTCATTATCAAGAGCAAATAGGCAAGCCGCCAAGGTGTGGCGGTGGCACTCCTCAGTTCAACACCATAATCTTGGGTGCGAAGGGCATATTTTCATGAGCGATCGTTGATGATATTAGATATAGGCAGTCTAGGAGGGCTTCCTCCGGCTATATACATTCTTCTCCCTTCCATTATCAAGCCCTGTGTATGTTGAACGAGAACCGCTAAGAAGCATCATATGCTGCTTTTCTCATCACCAAACGCCAATCCTATGCAAGTTGATTCCGATACCACCACGTAGGCCAATGTAGAGTCGCGAAGGAGGATGATGCGGCGGGATGATTAAGAATCGAAATATTGAGCCTCGTTTCCAGATTGCGATCAGGTTGCCGCTTTCATAAACCCGAAAACCCTGAACCAAAGCAGCCTACTGCGCCTTCTTCGCCTTTGCCATCTTCCTTTCCCGCCTCTTCTTGGCGGCTTCTGGACCAGCCTCCGTGTCAAGGAAGTAGTCCCACCACCTGAAGCTGCTGGCATAGTTGCCGATGAAGCGCTCATGATGGATGTCGTGGTGCTCAGCGCCAGCCCAGAATGGGATGAAATGGTGCAGACTCCAGGGGAACTCGTAGCCGCTGTGGGCGTCGATGGCTTGGAATAGACGAAAAACGATCCACAGGTACATAGTCAAGATGTGCAGATCCTTGGTGATAGCGCACCAGGCAATGGGTACGCCGACAGTGCCGAGACCGAGAACCATGACTTCAATAGGAGAGGCGTATTCAGCGGCCAAACCAAAAGGCGCAGAATATTGGTGGTGGATCTTGTGGATGTTCTTATACAGCGGACCCCAGTGCATGGCGCGGTGTATCCAGTAGTGCCAGGCATCCTCCAAAACGAAGAAGACAGCGATTTGGAAAGCCATCTTGTACATGCTAGGGAACGGGACCACAGTGCTCATGCCGAAATATTGACACATGGGGTGGAAGAGCCAGATTTGCGGGAGTTCGACGGTGACGTGGGAAATGAAGACGAGGAAAGCGCATTGCCATTGCTCGTAGGCGGTGGGGATTTTTTGCTGCAAACAAGCCCAGTTAGCCCCTAATCCTGAGAAAGCTGGGTCGGCGGGTAAGTACCTGCTGCAGTTTGTACCGCCTGAACCACGGAATTGCGTCGATTATGATCCAGGGCAGTGACCGTCCAAAGTACACGATTTCGTGCATGGCGAAGGACATGATACCGGTGGCCAAGACATCGTTCTGCATGTACGTGTACCACGCGAGCCAAAGGCGTTCGAAGTAATTGAGAGAGACATTATACTTGGAAATCTCTTCAAACGAAGCCCAATACGAGTCCAGCGCCATTGGCGACAGGATGGACGTGGAATTCCTAAAAGGAGGGTTAGCAAGGCGGTGAGGAAAGACAGGGACAAAATCCGTACATCTTGGATCGCACGCGATGACAACAAGTCCACGCACTCAATTGGAACAAAGACGCTCTCGCAATAAAGGAATGACTGCAGGGACAAGATACTGGAAAGTCCAGGTACAGTGGAAAAGAAGAACAGGAACAAGGAGGCGGTTTATTATCTAGATTTGTTGAAGCGACGATCCGACAACCACACCACTTTGGGGACGAAGGAACAAGCCGTTCCGAGCACCTAGCGCCATCACGTGATGTTGCGCTAGCCCTTTAAAGTTGACAACCCACCCAATCAGTCTCTGCTATTCGGGTTCATTTCACTCACCGCCTTCGCTGTCGTGCTTGGAGCTTCCCGTGGCCAGATTTTTTGCCTGCCGGATTTCTTCCTGCCGACGAGTCTGATCGTACATGGTAAAAGTCTTTGTTTGCGTCACGTCACCGTGGTCTCAAATGACCGGTCTGCAAGGCCAGTGAATGTCCAAAAATCCCTCTTGCGGCACTTGGAACAACTAACCTTGTACCTTGTGGCAGTGCTGTCGTGGCAACAATGACGAGGCGACTAGGGGGAAAAAACTCCATGTCGGTTGCGAATGAGAAAAGAAAAGAGACGCCATCGGCATGAACAGAATCATCGCTGCTTTCGCTCTTGCGCTCGACGTTAATGATCCTGTAAGCCAATTCTCAAAGAAGCTAACTCAAGGATATAGAATTTTATGTTTTATACACATCCTCTCCTGTGTGTCTCAATCTGCTGCACTTTAGGCTTAGAGTGTACCTCCTTTTTTCTGCGGTATTGGCCAGCTAAGGAGTGAGGCTTCAGCATTTCTTCGCCCTCATTGGCATATTTGCTCAGCCTTACCTACTGCCAAGACCCATCCTTGTGGGAGGATGGAAGAACCTCGTCAGGTTTGCACCTTGATGTCAATTGTTCGCCTCTATTACTCGCCTCTATTTCTTCCTATAAATGCCTCCTTGTTGGGTCTTTCTCCAAAGTCTATACCTCTAACGACAGCGGGCAGTCCCAAAGTGCGCCATAGCTTACACAAGGCTAGAATGAATAGTTCTCCCGGCCGTAACGATCCACTTCGGCCTCTGGCACCGAAGCACGAGTTCGTTGAAGGCAAGCACATCGAGTTTAACGAAACCGATGAGCTTCCCTTGGATTCCAGAGGAGCCCTAGGCCGTGGAGGCGAGGGTGAAGTCGACATAGTTGTAATTAAGACATCGGCCACCTATGCGAGAAAATGCTGGAAGCGACTGAATCCCAAAACCCGAACAAGGCATCTGAAGGAAATTGAATTAATGAAGCGTCTCAAGCCCCATCCACACATAGTGCAAATATTCGGGACGTATTCCAAAGGCAACGAGCTAGCAATTATGATGTCTCCGGTAGCCGAGTCAGACTTGCAGAAAGCCCTGGAAGTGGGCGCCATTCCAGAGAAAACCCTGAAGCAGGCATTCGGATGCTTAGTCACCGGCCTTGCTTTCATTCATAAAGGCAAAATAATACACGGAGATATTAAGCCCAGTAACATTCTATTGTCTGGGTGCCGATTTCTTTGGACCGATTTTGGGTGTTCCAAAGATATCTCTGGATTGCAAGATACGATGACCGAGGCCACAATGCGGGGGACTCGAGGTTATTGGGCTCCAGAAGTCTTTCGACTCGAGCAACGGGGACGGTCCGCAGATGTTTTCTCCCTGGGATGTGTTTTAATGGAGGTATGGAGTGTCTTGAAAGGGCATGCTTACATGAAGGACAACCCAGCTTCGTTCCTTTCTCTTAGCCCATACTTTCTCCGTCTTGAAGGCTCTCAAAGTCTTCAGTCGTGGGTTGAGGCTATGGAAAAAGCACATGATGAGCCTGTGGACAATCTGTGGTTAAGCTCTTGTATCAAAATGCTTCGGGTAGATCCAAAACAACGGCCTAAATTAGCGGAATTCCTGAATGGATTAGGTCGAAGCAGCCAACGAGAAAGTTTCATGCATGCACTCTTCTGTGTATCTTGCGCGGAAGAGAGAAAGAAGATTAAGTCTATCTCAAGCAATCCAACAGTTGCCGAACCAGTAGAGTCTCGAGCAGAAGCAAGCTCAGGTGAGGATACATCATCGAAGGGGTCTGGAAACGAAGCTTCATCGGAGGACCTAACCGCTCCAATTGATTCCTCTAAGATACCTTCAACTAATAAAAAGGTCGACACCGTGAGTGAACTTCTTTCTCACCTAATTCACAGTAAAACATTACTTAAGATTTCTCCTTAACTATGAATGCTTATTCGCCTTACAGACAACACCAGTTGGTTCTGTCCAGCTCTCACCAGCATTCTGTTCACGTCCTCCGAGCGTTGCCGACAGCATTCCATTTTACCCAAAATTGGCATGGCCTAATCTTCACATCTTTGACTCCACTCCCCAGTGGGGATCGCCATTGCGGAGAAGGGAATCCCTGCTCAAACTTCAGTCGTATCCATTAGCTTCACCTCTGACTGAGAAGACAGTATCTAGTGGCAAGCGTCTAGATACCGAAAATTTCGCTCCTACCGTTATAGACCCTGCTTCATCGGGTCTCCTGGCCACGATCCCCGCAAAAGCGCAGACAAGGTCGACTCATCAGCTTGATAATAGTATCCCCCAAGATGGAGCTCCAGGTAGCTTCGAGGAAACAACGTTGCTGCACGACTCAGGACTTCTGCAAATCCACCAGCCTCCTGCTAAATTCCACCACCCGGGTGTGGCTTCTAACCCCCATGTTGACGAACATCTAGTACCCTTGGAATCGGCTGGCAACCGCCCGTCTACTCCGCCTCCTCCACCCACCCCAACCTCTCGCACACCTTCTATAAACTCATATCTGTCAATGGAAGGCCATTCTCTATCAAAAGGTCTAGAGCATGAAACCAACAATCACCGCGCAAAATTTCCTCTGCCGATCCTACCACCATATCCCCTTCCTCTACCACCATCGCCATCGTCATTAGCAGATAGCCCATACACTCCTGTAAGAACACTCAAAGTTTCAGCCTTCTGTCTTACCAATTTCTGAGCAGCCATTATGTGAACCAAACCACCTCCCTTTCCAGATGTATTCCGTCCCCCCTCCTCTTCCTGGACTAGCTTTAACGGAAGAGGTTCTGCAAAAGTCTCATTCTATGAGTGTGCCAACATTCACTCATACCCCCCTCTATGCCCCTCCTCCTCCTCTTCTTCCTCCTCCTCCTCCTCCTCCTCCTCCACATGTTCACTCGTCATCAGCGCAAGTGCTGATCGATGAAGTCCGACCAACATACACACCTAATTATACATACTCACCTCCGCCCCCATCTCCGCATCCCGCAAACTGTCCGCCATCACATCAGATACCATACATTACCAATAGCCTCCAAACATATGATTATCCTGTCAATCCGGACTCGCCTCCTCCACCTCCCGCAAGCCCTCCGCCATCACATCAGATACCATACACCACCAATGGCCCCCAGTTATATGAATATCTAGTCAATCCGGCCCCTCCACCTCCACCTCCACCTCCCTTTAGTATGTCAATCCAAAGCCAGGAGAAATCGAACAAGCCAAACCAGAGAGGACACTTCAAGAATGCCGTGTCATTCGCTAGTGGAAAAGATGGACTGCCAGCCCTTGTATCACAATATTCTAATCGACACCAAGCTGATCCTCCGCCACCTCCACCATCGCTACATGCTAGCCAAATCCAGACTAATCCTCCACCGCCAATAAAACCTTCACACACTCTACTTATTCCCCCACCTGGACCAACGAACAATAAACCCAACGACGGCGATATCGCTCTGGGCCCTCTACCGGCCCCATATCCACCACCTCCTGGTTATGAATGGTGCCAAGACGCACCCCGACCTGGGCTGACTCCCCGTATATGGCTGCAGCTTGCGAGAACTACAGCTATCAAATGTCGGCTTTGAGTGGGCTTTCAGTGCTGTAGAATCTAATATCACTTATATTTCTTATATTCTTAACAAGAAAACTGTTCATTTCATTATGGTATGTTAATTACAAAATATAACTATTGTCATTATTTTATTTTTTTCAAGCCGCTATTCCTTTCTTTGCCCAACTTGTTTCAAGGAACCAGTTCCGTATATTTCTCTAGCCAATTTCATATTTCCCATTTACGTGATACATTAAGCAGGACGCATCCGGCCAGTAGGAAGAAACGACAGGTGGACACAACTCTCTAATACCGCGCCCTCCACCCACCTACCTATATCCGAGGTATAACATGTCACCAAGAACATTATGCGGAGCGAGATTCCCAAAAAGGAAGGAATATACATCTTTCAGCGTATATAAGAGAAGGGCTACAGTGCGCATGTTGCGCGAAGCCTAGCTCCTCTGGAGGAACCGAGATAGTCCACTACGAGAGTGCAGGTCAAGGACAGGCCAAGCCAGCAAACATACATGCATCCATGATCTGATTCTCAAAACAACTCCAATCTCCAATGCAACCACCCATTTTACCATTTATGCGGCCCAAAAATTTCGCCAGCAGGTACCGTTTTGTAAGGGCAAGCCTGCCAATCGCAGCCCTGAATATCTTTAGTACACCTGCCCATCCTAATATCCCATTCATCGGCAGGTCATCACTCACCTGTTTATACACCTCCGTCCCCCACCACTTAAACCCGTTCATCCATCCGGGGAACACAATCCCAAAAAAAATCACCACCACTCCGACTGCCAACCCGCTATCCAAAGCCGCGCTCAACGTCATGTTATATTTCTTCCACCATGCCATCTTGCGCTTCCGGATCTCGTAGTTGAAAATGTAGCACACAATAGCCCAAACTGAGAAATTGAGGCCAGTGGCGGGAGGTATCCAGCTTAAGGACCCGAACACAACAGCAAGATTGACCTTCCGCAGAATTGATTTGCGGTTATTTCGAGCGAGGGACCAGAGGATGATGGGAGCTACAGCGCCGACAAGAAACGCCCACACTAGGGGGCGGTAAAGTGTACCGGGACCAAAGAAACGGCGGGGGCCAACAACGCCCCAGAGAATACTTCCGTTAAAATGGACGCGAGCTATAGGGCATGTGAAGCCGTTGATTGCTTGGGGTGTACATATGCCGGGGATGAAGGCGAGCATCCAATTCAAGACACCAATCTGTGTAAGACTAGAAATGATGGTTGCGGACAGCTGAAGGTTGAAAAGAATTCGTGGTGGTATTTTCATATAGTGGCCAAGTTTGAGATCCGACGAGAATTTAAGACCTTGGGTTGAGGTAATGTAGCCATAGGTTGTGAAGACCATATTTGCGACTGGACGGCCTGGAAAAGCAACGCCGCAGATTAGTTGGCAAATAAGGTACAGACTACTCTGCTGGTTTGTGATCGCCATTACAATACCAATTGGAATGAATAAGGTAGCGCCTATGCTTAGTGCGAGCAACAGGCCGTACCACGGCAGGTGAATAGGGTAGCTGGACTGTTAGCAATTGCAGGGAGCTGGGCATGGTGCACGTACTATTCGACTACGAATATGCCAATCGCAGTCATGCTTACACCAGTCATGATATACCAGAAAATTGGCACATCGTCATATCGCCGCATTAGCCGGTTATGGACGTCCTCTACATTGAGTAGATCCTCAAGTTCGGGTTCTGATGCTGTTATGCTTGTCCTGCGCAACCTCGCCGAAGTAGCGAAGCCATTTCTTTCAGGGCCACTTGACAGTGGCTCATAGGCTGCGCTTGGCCTTCTTCGAACCTCTGCCCAAGAGCGACGCCATTGCCTCCAAATGTCCTTGCCGTGCCAAAGCGCAGTGTGTGAGATCAAAGCTGTAAGAGCAGCAAACTGAAGCGCATAGCTCAAGACGTAGGTGATAGGGAGAAATACTCGGCTGTAGTTCTGATATGCCTCCTTATCAAACATGAAGTTGTCTGTCAAGATCTTGCTGACATCATACGGCTTCCCTCTATTGTCGAAGACTGCTGCAGAGAGGATAGGCATATATGAGGAGAACATAACGTTCGCATAATCTAATTCTTGTTAATTTTTCATGCATACGTGCCGTCAGTGGGGAACATACACATCAATGGAGCCATAATCCACATGACCAAGACGAGCCCACCAACGATGTTTAGGGCAGCCCAAAATGGTGTGACGAGAGGGGAGCCAATGTAAGCAATTTGCGCCCAATCGAAAGTTAAGGGGAATAATCCAAGCCCAGATGCTATCCCAAACTGCAACAGTTAGCCCCACAGACTTACACGCGGAGTATGTACCTACAAGATTCGCAACGACGACATTCCTCGGCGCGAACCATGTGATGACGCTAAAATAACTCAAAGCAGGCATAAGTAGTCCGGGTAGAAAGTAAAAGGCAGCCGACCCGCTGAACACAAGGACAAAGAATCTGGAACGAGATACAGTCCAGCCATCGGCGGGTTTATTCTGGTCTTTGTGTAGCGCAGTGAACATGGCTGTAGAGACGAGGGTGCTCGGCCAAATCATGCCACTCGGTCGAACTAGAAATTGTCGAGTGAGGCCAGCGAGTGCATAGCCCAGAATCTGAGTCGAAAGAGTAAGGAGGATCTGGTAGGTGACTCCGAGATCCTGATGATAGAATTTAGTTTGTTCCACAATGACCTATACGACTATTTAGCCCTCATGACATCTAAGTTGAGAACTGTGAAGCGAACATCTGTAGCGAAAGCAAATCCAAAGGATACATTACTGCTGATATATACACAGCAATGTTCCTTTTCGTTCCAATGTCCCTGCGCGAACCAAAGCCGAAGTCGTCGTTTCCAGGGGTCTTTTGGTTGGAACCTTTGGGACGCACGGGCTGAATTGGGTCGGCCTTCATTCTCATATATGGTACGATCTGAAAGAGATGGGTTGCGTTGGATAGATCCATGTAGAAAAGTTTCGTCGGGGTCACCATTTCGTTTAAGAACTTGGTCCCAGAGGAGACCAAGGGGATGAACAAGCAAAAGAGCAATAATGGGGGTAATGCTAACGCTCGGGTATCTCAACGAAAAGAACAAATTTGTGGAAGAGCCTAATATTGCGAAAAAGATTGAGAGCGTCCACATTCGAGGTGTGTTGATTGACAGTGAGATGTCGTCAGTGGCGGCGACGGAAGCACGCACTTGAGCGTAAGGAGAGTTATCGGACGGTTGGCCATCTATCTTCACATCGTGCAAGCCATCGCTTTCTGAGGTTTCTTCGTCATCTTCGTCGTCGTGGTCCTCCTCCAGATGGCTACTGCTTGAGGACGACTGCAGACTTTCGAAGATGCGCGGCACGCCAGCTGCCGGCGCAACACTCCCGGAGGTGAACCGTGGTTCCAAGCTAGATTCTTCTTGCCTTTCAATAGTTTCATCGGGTGTCCTGCTACTGCTCCCGTCCTTCATGCCACGTCGACGGGTCCGCGATGTTGTGTATGTAGGCTCACTCCGGATTGAGTCATCTTGGCTGCGATTAAAGGATGCTCGAGAATGCCCCACCGCCGGCTCGCTGTGTCTAAGTTTGCTCTTCCCTTTTCTTTTGCTTCGTGACAGGATCCGATTAGTCACATGATTGTCGTCGGTATCAGAATCACCTGGACTGGAGCTTAATGAAAGGATTGGAAGACCGCCATACGACCCAGTGCCCTGTGCTGGTGATGAACGCACTAGTAGCGGGGCGCGGGACATCTCTTTCTTGTCTGGAGGAGCGGAAGAGAGCTCTGTTCGGTTCTCTGTCTGATTCTGATCGCAGCCGTCATGAGGTGTCGCTTCGGGTGTGGCTATGTTCCTTGCTTTTTCGGGAAGAACATTGAGTTCGTAGCTGCCTTCGGAAGGGGCCAAAGCCGCGGGATTTGCGTCACTAACACGTGCGCTTGAGGAAAGAACACAGAGGTTCAACTCTGGCCGCGAAGGGCGGGCTTCAGACCCCATATGTACGACGTGGCGGCATGGGTGCCAACAATAGTTGTCCAAAGAGGTCCAGTGAAGTGCGATGTCTGCTGGCCTGGTGACTTATCAGATCAGATAACGGTTAGATCCGTGGTCCCAGGCTACATCGCCAAGGCCATCACGCTGCATGCATGGCCCGAGATCGGACGATGCAGGGCGGGAAACACCTGCACATTATCCAACACTTGTTTGTTCAATATTCCACTGTTCAACGTGATACCTAGCTTTTGTCTCACCTCTACAGTATTCGTACAATATTTACAAACCGGTGCTTCATCCTATCTACAGGAATGTAGCCGTCCGATTAGCTCACATCCACATGAGCTTGGCGTTGGCTAGGATCGGCGGCGATACTAGCCACCATTTTGATGGCACCCTCTACATCATCCTTGTTGTACAGAAACAACCCTTGTAGGGCCGCCGTGCTCACCGTATCTACCAGACCAAGTTCTTTGACCTTCGCCATGAACCTCAGTTTTGCTTCACCGCCTTGATCAAACTCCGCGTAGAAGCGATCCCAGAGCTGTTCGATCTGGTATGCAGTTGCCTCACCCAACCGAATGGTCATGTCAACCCGACCGGGTCGAACAAGGGCCTCATCTAATCTTTCGACATGATTTGTTGTCAAAAATATGATGCGCTCTTCAGCGCTTGCCACCCCATCCAAGGCGTTCAGTAACCCTGAGAAGGTAACTGTTGCGCCGGCATACCCATCCTCGTCCGGTTTCCTGCGGTTGACAAATGCAGCATCGGCATCCTCCAGCAGAACAATAGTCCGACGTGGGACCTTAGTTAGCAGATGATTCAGCCGATCGTCTGTCAAACCTCGCTCGCTTACATTGAGGATGGCTATGTTAAAATCCAAGTGGCCTGCCAATGCTTGGATGAAGGAGCTCTTTCCTGTTCCAGGGGGCCCATATAACAGATAGCCTCGTCGATATGGTATCCCGCGATCCAGATACCAGGTCCGCGCAGCGATGAATGCCTGCACATCCTCGACAATTCTCTCTTTTACGCCGCGTTCCAAGACCACCGAGTCTATAGGTCGCTTCCTCTTAGGCTCGCCGAAAGGTATCCAGTCAGGGCCCATAGAGTTGAATATGACGGTCTTGCCTTCCTGCATCTGTTGAGCCAGCTGGTGTGCTTCGGCGAAAATCTCTTCAAACACATTACGATGCGCATATAGCGTTGTAAGGGTTATTGTCTCGAATGGGTCACCCTTTGTCATATCGAACGCCTTCTCTCGTTGCCGATTGACCCATATGAGAGCTCCGCCATAACGAACCATGTGTTGGCCGTGACCGGGGACGAAGGAGAAATGCGCCGCATGCGAGGGGCCATTCTTGGGCTGGTAGGTCCGTACTTGGAGGTGGTGCAGGCGTGGGTTGAATCGCTGAATCAAAGAGGAGAGAATGCCGCCCTTGACACTCGATTTCGCGCCCGGTGAGAGCTGGGCGCCCGCGAGCTGTGCCCTCTGGAATGTCGTCATCCATTGGAGCAGCCAGGGGTAGGCATCATCGTGCCGAGTTATTTCCAGATCCACCAACATGCGGCGACGCAGCAGCGCAGCACCATGTTGAAGACCCTTCTGCCCTATTCGCGCTGCGGCGGCAAGCGCTGCCAGGCCAAAGCCCTATGGTGACGGTGAGCAGTCTTCCAATTCAGCGCAAAGACCAGTGCATACGGCGGTAAAGAAGGGATTGCCGGTCAGCTGCGCAAAATATGAGCTGAAGCCATCGCCGCTCTCGACATTGGCCTGTTTTGCCAGCTGGTGAGGGCTATGCTGCGATGCGGCAGGCGCGTTGTTGGAGGCCATGAGCCTTCAAAGTACGATCGCCGCGGCAAATTCTGGCGTGGCTTCACAGGTGAAATAACGCTATACCAGATTGAGCGCCTGCGCCAAGCAGGCGTTTACGCAGGAGCTGCACGGAGAGCGTCTATTCCGTCACACAGGCCTCGTTTCGGCTGTAGAAGAGAGGGCATGCGGCGTGATCCTGCTGAGAAGCGCGTATTCACGTTGAAGTGTGCCCTCTTGCTCAACTCGTCAGGGAGGAAAGCGCGCTGCAGCTGCAGATGGCAAAATCCGGGGTCGAGCCTTCCCAATGCAATGGAAGCGCTAACTCAGATGCACTGCACAGAGCTTGGGAAGCTTGGGCCATCTGATAAAACACTCCACGGCCAGGCCAAGATTAGCCTCCCACAAGTCGCCCTCCACCTGCATCAATCACCTGTGCCCCAAAAAGGCTTCACTGCCCCAACTTCCTTTCCTTCGTCCCAGCCATCATGGCCACCGTCACCATTGGCAAATCCTATTTTGACGCCCTTCTGCGACGGTGAGTGTGACAATTTGCTGTGCACTGTGACATGGTAGCTGATCAAACAAACAGAGCCGAATTCGTACGTTGTTCACGGCAATTGGCCCGATTGCACGAATGCGGGACTGGAGTCGCTGACAAGAAGCATAGCACACGTCTGGATCCGAATTCCTTACTACTCCTAACCTCTCCAACAATGTCACCATCTCGAAAGCGGAACATGAATACTTGGTATGTCCCGAGAAACGCTTCCATGGAGCCTTGTACCGTTCAGCCAGGCCTTTAGCCGAGACAGAACCATATTCTACTATCCCCCATATATATCAAAGCTTGACCAATAGCTAACCATTTATTTCTCAACAGCTCCAAGCAGTGCGAGAGTACCGTCCGATTCCCCAAGCGTCCTACGCTGTCCCCCCGCTTCTATTACTGGAACCTAACTCCAAACCAGATCTACTCAAGAATGCACTGTTTCGAGGTGGATTGACTGCGGAAACCCTTGAGACCCTTCTATCTGGCGAAAATGGCATGAGCGAGGACCCTGCAGCATACAGCAACACTTGTGAAGAGGCGTTCAGGAGGCCTAAGCCCGTCGCGGTCACGATGACTGGAACACGCTCCAGCGATGCTTCCCCAGACTCGGAAAACACAGCCGTTGCCGATGGCCTTCAGCCCAGGACTCATTCTAACTCATACAATAGGGTCTACAGCTTTGGCCAACCCGATTCTTCTATCGACACACCCGACAAGGATGACGACTTTCAATCCTTAGTAAACCACCGTGTTCCCACTCACGACCAACGTACTGTGTTGATTACAAACCTGTCAGACCGCACGACTCACAAGGATTTGACCAATATCATCCGAGGGGGGAGACTTTTAGATATCTTTCTCCGCAATGATCGATCAGCGACTGTGTCGTTTGTTGAAGGTGCTCAAGACTTTCTGACTTATGCTAAGAAAAACGACATCTACTTGCACACAAAACGGGTATGTGTCACAGCTTGAGTTCAATCGAAAGACCAGTTGGTCTAACATAAGTCAGCTCGAATTCCGCTGGAACGACCGTCAGTTTCATGTACCATCGCATGTGTCCAACAAGATCGCGAATGGTGCAACACGGAATCTAGTTGTCCGAGGCGCCGCAGGGAAACACACCGCCACGCAGATCCGAGATCACTTAGATCATATCCATAACCTTGTTGTGGTCGACATTAGTTTCAGGAATGGCGATGCATTCATTTCTACGAACTCGATTCACAACGCTCTCTTTGCTAGGACTTGTATGATGTCTCGCACCATATATAAAGGCCTCCGTATTGATTGGTACCCGGACGAATGCGCCGCGCCACTGCCAAAACCGAGCCTGAGAGTTCATACCCCTGCTCAAGCCCCGAGCAGGCCGGCGCCAGTGACCAACCGATACACGCTTCTCGATTTTGAGGGGAACGATCTTGACTCTGACGAAGAAGACGAATCGTACCTTAGTAACGGAGTTCCTGTGAATAATTGGGCAGATGCTACGGCGGCATGACGAAGTCAATCATCAACCTTGTCCTCGCGTCCTTTCCTTTCATTCTTCGCCTAGCATTCAGCATGGACACATGTTGGCTACAACAATCACAAGCCTCGGGTCGCGAATATTACAAGAACACAGAGAAATTGAGGACTGATATGAGTCCCATGTCTTGTCCCAGGCCAGCTGGGGCAAGGCCCTTGGCGGGCTTGCAATGTCCAAGTAGATAGTGTAAGTTGGTTGTTCAGGGTGGTTCTTTCCAAGTGGTTTTCCTCTTAGTGGACCCTATACACTGTATTCATTCCAAGCGTCGGCGATCTTATCCGGTGGTAGTTCACGCACTCTTCTTCTACATATGTTCTGTGGTGGTCAGATTGGGGCTACCTATAGACTTCCTGCGCGTATCATACCCCTGGTTTCTGTAATGTCTTTCATCCTACAACTCTTTCCGTTTTCCATCATGTGTAGATACCCCATCATTCGGTCGCATTGGCAAATCAATGTGCACTTTTCCAAGGTTGGTATATCTTCGCGCCCTGAGCACGCGCATAACGCAAGTATTCGCCTCAATGGCTTGTAACGACCCCGGACCCCTCTAACAACCCAAAAATCCCCTCCGATTTCGTTTTTTATTTTCTCTCTATTCGCTGGATATCTTCCTATACGATTACAGGCAATACATCCGGGCAGTGAGGCCGGCCCTCGGCGGCATTAAGCGATTGTTAAGTCCGGGCCATCATAGGACCACAAGCCAATAGCCTCATGTCTATATGAGTTAATGAGAATCCCTTATCTATGAAGATCTCCTGGTATGTTCATTCACTTTCTATCCATGAATCTGATTTGACTTCATTCGCTGGCTTAGCTCCAAACATGCCATTCACCCTTGTTCTCCTTGTCGCGCGTAAGCCGGGTCTCTCCCTCTCAGCCTTCAAACATCACTGGGAAGCGAAACACCTACCTCTCCTCAAATCACTCGTGGGGCTCGATTTCCCTCTCTCGCATACTCGTCACTACCTTGATCGCGATCCCGAGCTTGCTATGACTCCAGCCAATATTCTCTTTGGCACTCAAGAAGACTTCAATTTCGATGCCATTGCAGTGTTTACGTTCATCGATAGGGCGCATTGGGAGAGGTTCTGGGAGAAAGTTTCGAGGAAGGAGGCAAAGCAATTGCTAACCGAAGACGACGAGAAGTTTCAAGACAAAGAGAAGTTGAAGGCGGTGTTCATTGGGGATACCAAGGCTACGGGACGGGATGGGGGCGCTGTGGGGTGGCGTTTTGTTGGCAGCGTTTAGGGAGATATCACTTCCTGACCGGGCGGCCTCGAATTTTGGAGCTCTGGGCCGTGCGATTGGTCGCTTGAAGAATTTGAAAGCTCGCATGTGCAGCAATGGCTGGGCGCTCATACATAACATATGTGAAGTCGTTTTGTCCAATGAGAAGTGCTATATTAACTCCGTGACCTAACCTAACCCCGATCACTAGAGCTGCAGATTTTGGATGTCTTGCCTCGCCTTCGATTTCAGGCTACTGTCACTTTCCAAATCAAGCCAATTTCAGTTTCCCGGTCCTAAAAAAATGGCGCCTATAGTAAAAGTTGCAGTAATCCAACTCTACCCCGAAGTCTGCCTCCCCCTCAGCCTTCCCACCCCTACATTCTATATCCTCGCCTCTTACACCACTCTACAGTGTGTGCTGACATTCCCTCTTTCGCCAGCCTTTACAGCCTGAACAAAACTTCGCAAAAGCCTGCACCTTCATTCGATCCGCAGCCTCACAAGGCGCTGACCTCGCCGTGCTGCCAGAATATCACCTCACGAATTGGCAGCCGAAAGAACCTTCTTTTGCCACTTTGTGCGAACAATGGGAAGTCTATTTAAAAGGGTATCAGGCGTTGGCGAAAGAGTGCGAGATTTGTATTGTTCCTGGGACGATTGTGGAGAGTCATCAAGGGGAGGGGGAGGGGGAGGGGGAGGGCGATAGATTGTTGAATGTAGCGTATTTTATTGATGGGGCTGGGGAGGTCAGGGGGAAGTATGTTAAGAAAAACCTTTGGTAGGTGTGGTTATTTTTTTTTTTTTTCCTTCGGCTTCTTGGATGTGTATACGTACTCATCTAAGCCTTTTCATTGGGCGTCTCTTTGTTCAAGTAACTTCTCTCCACCATGGCTTCCTTTAACCTTTTGCTAAGCACTGCCTACTCACTGTCGAAATCTTTAAGAGTCCCTTTCCATATTATGCCACTCTTTCAGCCTTCAAATACCAACAAGACACCCCTAACTCCTCGCTGACCTAAACAACTAGGGGTCCCGAACGCGACCATCTAACTGGGTCCGGGCGGGACGACCACCCCGTCTTCGACACACCCTTTGGCAAAGTCGGAATGCTAATATGCTGGGATTTGGCGTTTCCGGAAGCGTTCCGGGAACTGATAGCACAAGGCGCGAAAATTATCATTGTCCCGACGTTCTGGACACTAAAAGATTGCAACGAGGCGGGGTTAGCGCTGAACCCGAGTTCGGAAGTACTGTTCTTGGATAGTATTTTGACGGCGAGGGCGTTTGAGAATACATGTGGTAAGCCTCTGTTCACCTCTTCTCAGTTGTTCTTGGATTCAGGATGTTGTGGTGCTAATGGAAATTGTAGCGATTGTGTTTGCGAATGCTGGTGGCCCTCCTGGACACGGTTACGCTGGATTATCTCAGGTTACGGTGCCTTTTGTAGGAGCGTTGACTAGGCTCGGCAGCTGTGCGGAGGGAATGAGTGTTGTCGGTGTGGATATGCAGATCTTGGAAGATGCGGAAGAGAACTACAATGTAAGGGGTGATTTGGCGAGGGATGATTGGCATTATGATTATCGACACTCGACTAGAAAGGAAAGCTAGCAATAACAAAGGATAGCTTGAGGCTCCATTCAAACATCTACTTGCATGACTCTGATATGCCTATGCTGCAGCATTCAGCGTACTCCGAGTCTCAAACATGCTTTGCTCAATGGTCCTTTTCGGGTGTCTAGTCCTAGAAACCATCATGTCGTCAACTATGTTAGAAATATCTCGCTTTCTCTATGTTATCGTAATCATCGTTTCTCCAACCGCGACAGCTCTCATTTTCCCACTATCAAGAAATTGCTCTTTATCTGCTGCTAGTTTCGCTGCCTTGCCGGTTTCACAGATGGTTTTGTAGAATTCTTCAAAGGCCCTCTCATTCTTAAAAGTCATCTCTGCAATGTCATCGAAATCGAAGTCTCCAGGGCTTCCTCTCAAGTTAAGTGGCGGATGGATCGGATTAGCTAAGCTTCCAAACCCTTTCCGTCCCGTTCGAGCGAGATAGCGGGGTGTATGTTTGAGAGGGAATAGTGGGTCGGTGAGCGACTTAAGAAGCGGGATATGTTTATTCTCCCAATGTTCTTGAGCTGACCCGAAGTAAGAGGTAGCTTTCGCGTGACGAAGAGAATAACTGTATACGTCATGATACAAATACTACGGCACCGAGGAGAGTGAGGTATGGGGGACGACAAGATTAGACGCTCTCTAGACAGTACTTAAAAGTTCGACAGACAAGATATCAGACACTGGCAATTATGCAATATGGTAATTGCCATTCATAAATTAGAGAAGTGGATTGCAGATGCAGATATGCTTTCGGACAGCATACCACTGGCCTTTTGTTCGTGCCTGAGGCCATAGTGCGGTGAGGAACATTCTCCCCAACTTTGCTGTGCAACGCCGGAGCTCAACGTGGACTGTCGGCGGACTTTGTGTGGAGTAAATGAGCATTTGGGAAGGTGTTAGGGAAGTTGGAGCATGAATCAGGCATGAAGCAGAGCCGCGCAGTGGTAGTAGAGGTGAGGTCATTTGCAGCCCCTCGCAAGCCACGATTCCTTATCGATAAGTCGCGCCAAGCAAACCGGGCACAAAGCTGCATGGGGGGTTCGAAAATTGAAAGTGCGATAGTGGACAGCAAGCTCGAACACTCACTCTGTCCGCCCACCACCGCTACTGACTGCAAGATTCGAAAAGATGAGTCTGCGAGATCGTGTTCCACCATATCAGCATGGCGAGGCGCCCATCCGCCCCCCGGCGGACGAATCAGACGCCGAAGAGGAGGCCCTCGTGGCCGACTACCGGGAGCAAGTGCAATATGATACCATGGAGGACTTGGACAGGATGCCATCTATCGCAAGTAACCAGGACATACACGCGCAGTTACAGGCCGCTGCGACGCCACTGGAGTTCCAGGCTAGCCTCGAGGTGAAATTTGCGAGCTACGATAACTACTGCAATTTGTTCCACTACATCCTGAACTCAGACGGCCCTGTGGATCTGGAGGTTCCTAATGTAAGAGCAAGATGTGGCATGTACAATACGACGGCTAATGTGGAGCAGTACTTCTGGGCTTGGGATGTCATCGACGAATTCATCTACCAGTTCAACAGCTTCTGCAGCTATCGACAAAAAGTAGCACTGAAGGCTGAGAACAGCGAGGAGATACAACTTCTGCGTGAAAACCCGAACACGTGGGGCTGTTACAGCGTCCTCAACGTTCTCTACTCACTGATCCAGAGGTCGCAGATTAGCGAGCAGCTTGAGGCTATGAAGCGAATGGAGGACCCAAACGCGTATGCGGGGGAATACGGCTCACGGCCCTTGTATAAAATGCTGGGATACTTCTCCATCATCGGTCTGCTAAGAGTGCACTGTCTGCTTGGAGACTTCAGCTTGGCACTCAAGACCTTGGACAACATCGAACTCAACAAGAAAGCTATGTTCGCCCGTGTCATGGCCGCCCATTTCACGACCTACTACTACGTCGGCTTCTCGTACATGATGATGCGACGGTATGCGGACGCCATCCGCATGTTCAGCCACATC
The DNA here is from genome assembly GCF_010093535.1 of Lindgomyces ingoldianus. NCBI lineage: Eukaryota > Fungi > Ascomycota > Dothideomycetes > Pleosporales > Lindgomycetaceae > Lindgomyces > Lindgomyces ingoldianus. The sequence continues at coordinate 1,535,155 of NW_022985170.1, forward strand.
CTGATTTACGTTTCACGGACGAAGAACTTTCAGAAAAATGCACAGTATGACTCGATCACTAAGAAAAATGACCAGATGTATGCTCTGATTGCTATCTGCGTTGCCTTCCATCCCACGAGGCTGGATGACACCATCCACACTGCCCTGCGCGAGAAGTACGGCGAGCAGTTCAACAGGTTGCAGCGAGGTGGACCTGACTCCCTTCCTCTCTTTGAGGAGCTGTTCCGGTCTGCGTGTCCCAAGTTCATTAACCCTACCCCCCCAGACTTCGACAACCCAGAGGTCAATATCGACCCGGTTGAGCACCACCTCCGCATCTTCATGGATGAGGTCAAGACCAACATGTGGTCACCAACAGTGAAGAGCTATCTCAAGCTGTATACGACTATGGACTTGAAAAAACTTGCTGGTTTCTTGGAGGTAGACCCAGAGAAGCTAAGGTGTTGGCTCCTAGTCAACAAGCAGAGGAGCAGGCAAGTTAGATGGAGCGAAGGTGGATTGCTAGAGGGTGATATCACTAATAGCAGCGATCTCGACTATGCTATGGAAGGCGTAAGTTTATCACTAGTCGCAGTTTTGAGTTGATGATGCTAACACGGTCCCAGGATCTCATCCATGTTTCTGAGGCTAAGGTGGGCAGGAGATTGGTAGATTGGTATCTCCGCAACTTGGCTAGGACATACTAGATGGCAAATCAAGCCGGGAATAAATTCTTGATATCGAGCGTAGGGCCTCTCAGAGTCACGATAGAGCATTTGCGGGTAGGAGTTGGGGCAAGGTTTCTCGGGTGCGTGAAAAGCATTTGCTTCAGCAGATTTGACGATACTATCCTGTAGTAGAAGGAGAGGTTATAGCTAGGGATGTCATATTGACGGTGAGAAAACCAGTCAAGAGCCCGATGCCGCAAGCTTTGATCGTATTAGCATATGGGGAATAGCAACAAACCAGAATCCCAGTTTCGACCAATCGGAGCTTGTTATCAAAGAAAATCTTTGGATATTTGCGGAATGCTAAAGCGTGATTGGTGTAGAGAGAATTTGAATTCCCAGGCTTGTTGGAAGTGGAAATTAGCGTCTGATGTTGATGAGATCCTGGTGAAGGATGATGACGTGAGTGGACGACATGTCTTTGACCGGAGCCGGCCTGCACTCCCATTGACCACCTCGACGACAACGCACTCGCCCAAGCAAGGTCAACAAGGGCTGGACAAACCGCCGCGATTCCGGGCGAACAGTCATAAGTAACAAAACAATGGCAGCAGAGTGATCTCGACTGCCCCCTTCACGTCGGTTGCCGGTGCCTGCACTGATCGCTCCCCACCTCAGTGCATTCCACGTCAAACTCACCCAGTGCTCTTTCCTCGCAGCTTTGGATCGCGGTCGTGCGAGGCAGTCCTAGAAAGAACTATCATGGCGCCAGACCTCAACTCCGTGCCAGCTTCCCCTCGAAATGCCACGGCCACGTCCATGAGCATGCAGCAGACACCTTCTGGACAACACGCTGCAACACACTCTACTTCCCGACAGTCATCAACTCCCGCGTCTCGACGCGCTTCACAGATATATCCCATGAGCCCGCCGCCGCTTCCCCTTGCCTCGCCTGGTGGCAATATACCTCCCAGTGCTCAGCATGGCCATCCGTTCCCGCCGCTGAGCCCCAGCCTGGGGGGCCATATGTCGAGTGTTGATGCCCAGGGCGTGCCGATGCGTCATCCAAGGCCCTTGACAGCAGCGGAGTTGCATTTGGAGTTGGAGAAGGAACAAGAGGCTGTGGTATGTCTAGTTCTTTCCCCACCTACCCCTTATTTGATACTTCTGTATCAAATAGGAATTCTGTTTTTGCTTCACGCAAGAATGGCAGCTGATATATGGACAACAGGTTAACCGCCTAACTCGCGAACTCTCTGCCCTCCGCGCACACTCTGCGTCAGTGGCTTCCACTGCCTCGAGCGCAGCCTCAGGTGTGCTCCTCGACCCCGCAGATGCCGCCCATACAGGCTCCTTGACGGGCCCTACCCATCCCACCTCCGCCCGCCGTCACCGCAGCTCGTCCAGCGTGTCTCGCAGCAGCATAAGCAACCCATATGGTGGACCGGCTACCTTCTCCACTGGCATTCCGCTCACGCCTGCTACGGCTGGCATCCCACACTCACATCATCGATACTCGGTGTCTTCGCAACCAGCGACTGGTGATCCATCTAGTGCACAACAAGCAAGGAGCGCGAGTGTGGTAAGTACGCCTAGGTATGAGGAGGTTGCGCACTTTCGACAAGAGTTGGAGGAGGCGAAGAGGGAAAATGAAGTGCTCAGGAGAAGGATCAGGGAGTTGGAGAGGATGATTAGGCGAAGTGGAGACACGGGTACAGATGCACAAAGAGGAAGGCGAGGTCCTAGTGCGCAGGGTCAGGTGCAGGTTAATGGATCGAATGGGGAGGGGGCGGCTACTGGGATTCCACACGAGGGAGAGACTTCGTAGTTTGAAGAGAATGTGCCAGAGGAGTGGGTGGATTTGCACTCTAATGCCGAAATGGGAAGGATGCTTCCCAAGGTTCTTCTGTGGGAGAATCATCGTCCACATCTCACTCGATATGGGAGTAGAAAGGAGCATCCTTCTTTCTGGCCTATCACAATAACGACATAAACGGTAACGGGTTTCTTCGATAAAAGAAGGAAGGGCTTCAACTTTGACTATCCAATGCCTATGAAATGAAGCGAAACATTCCACGATACAAATTATTAAATCCTTTTCTCTTTCGTGTTCTCTAACCCCCTCCAAAACAACTTGTTTTTGGACTACAGAATCTCATTTGAGGAAGACCCTGATCGGCAGGGCCCATACCCGGGGCGGTGACATGCTCGTTTCCATGTATCGCGTGGATCTTGATTTTCCAATCGTCGCCAAGCCGAAGATCTTAGATTTACGGTCAGGGCGTCCACTTCAGCACTATCCTTGTATCTCTCGACTCTTCTTTTTCCCGAGACTGAATGGGCGTTTCCTGCTGCAGCCATCTCACTATTTCAGTCTCACCAAGTAGCCATAGTGCTACCAGAATACTCTGCGGATGAGCTTGAGGGATCTGATGATCGATGTTATACGGGAAGAGAGCTGTAAAAAGCAAAGACACGATGGAGAATGATGAAATTTCAACATATATTGCGTGGAATACGTGCTCGTATTCTTCTAGCATATGAGGATCACCATTGGGGAGTCGGTGGGTGGGGTATAAGGTTTGCGGGTGCGAGATTATGAAGCTGAACGTGTGCTATTTGATTGCTGGTCGATGGCAGGAAAGACTTTAGATATAGTTGACATATTTCTACCTTTCATCATCGCATTCACATCAGTCCATTTGAATCAACCCTTCAAAACGTCTCTTATTCCCGGAATGGGCTCCATCCTAACCCGCCTCTCAATCCCCCTCCTACGCCCCTCAAGTTCATCACGCTCACTCTCCTCCTCCTGTCCATCCCCCGGCCTTGACTTTGGTATGTACTTACACCTTCCACCCTCTTCCTTCTGCCGGACTTTCGGCCGCTAATATACCCAAGCATCATCAATAAGCCAACCCATATCCCACCCCGTATCCCAAGAAATAATCGACGCTACGGAACGAAGATTGATTGCCGAAAGTATGCTGTTTGCTGGAAATTGGCCTTTGATGGATGGCCAGGGTCCCTTGTCGGGATCGGAAGCAGAAGCAGAAGCGGGAGGGGAGGGTAAAAGAGGAGGGTAAAAGAGGAGAGGAAGTAGACAGTGGGGAAGAGGTGGAGGCGGAGGTGAGAGAAAGAAGGGGTATGTGGGGTGGGAATTGGAGGGGAGCATAGGAGTGCCGTTTTCGGGCTGCTTGTTAGAAAGGGATAGACTCAAGCATGCAGGAGGGATAGAGGTAGACAAACGGTGATAGATATAGAAGTTAAACAATATATACAGTATAGAAAAACGCCAAATCAACATTACACAGTCTCTTCAACAGTCATTATTCCATTCGTCTCCAAACCGCATGTCTCACCAACTCCAAAGTAGCCGCGCTCAACCAACCCTCCGTGTCCCAGTAATCTTCCTATTCTCCCTTAACCTCTTCGACTTCAACCCCTCCCGTCTTCTCTTCTTCCATGCTCGATTGTTCTCGCCTCTGTTCTCCCAGAACCATTTCTGGAACTCGCTTTCCTCTTTCTCGCCTTCGACTCCATTGGCCCCTTTCTTCTTGCCAAGAAGTGTTGAATTAGCGTCGACGTCGGGATCGCTATTCTCTTCATCCTCATTCTCTTGGTCCGAGTTAGCACCCTCATCCTCATCCTCTTCTTCTTCGGCAATAGCGTCTGGAACGCGAGAACTCGAAGCGTTAATCTTCGTGTTTGAGCTAAGCTGCTTTCCAGCCTCAAGATCATCATCCTCATCCTCCTCGTCATCATCAACTTCGTGACTACCCTTTCGCCACGGGAAGGAGAATCGCCGGCCAATAGCCGCGGTGTCTGGTGTCGGCGCTGCGCTTCGCAGACCTCTCCATTCTAAATCTTGCTTAGTGAATGGTGTGACTGGTGGGTTATTAGGGCCACCTCCATCGACACTCATAGTGTCTTTGTCGAAGAAGCTGAAGGAGGTGTTGATGGGTGCGAGGCCTTTGGCTGGAGTTGCAGTAAGGTTTGAGCCAGAGGTGGACGGGGGACTTAGTCTAGGTCGCTTGAAGAGGGCTTCGAGGGGGTGGATTTCTTTCTTGTCTTCGGGGGATGATGGTATGACGGTCATGGAGGGTACATCGGGAGCCAGAGCAGGGGAGGAGGCGGAGGATTCTGCGGAGGATACGTCATCATCGGAGGGTGAGGAGACATCAGAAGATTCTTGGACGTCTGAATCGGGTTCAGAAGAAGATAGCAGAGGCGTTGGCTTCTTCGTCTTGACGATCTTTTGCGCCTTTGATTTGGCTGTTGATGGTTCAGGATCGGGTGTCGCTGAAGGCTTCTTTTCCGTGGTAGGCCGTGGAGATTTGCTAGCCCTTGAAACCTCTTCCTTTGGAGGTGCGTCTACTAGCTCTAGTACTCTTCTGTTTCTTGCTTTTCCGGTCTCAGGCTCCACCACATTGCCGTCTTCGTCAACCCATCCCTTTCCATCTACATACTCGGTCGCAGGCTTCTTCATCGTGGATACTGCGACGCTCTTGAGAAAGCTAGGCTGCTTGGTACTTTTCTCGAATTCGTGCACCACGACCTCTTTAGACTTCTTCTTATCCTTCTTATCCTTCTTTTTCTCTTTCTTCTCCTTCCGAGCTACCTCAGTAGCCGCGACAGGTATCAACTTCGCCTTGAACAGCATTTCCGGTTCCTTTGTGTATTTGGAGGGCTTCTGTTCCTTCTTCTCTTTCTTGCTTTTCAGCGGCGGTTCCGTCCATCCTCTCTTGACTTTTCTCCCACCCTCCAATTCCGCGCCTTCCAACACACCCTGCTCCCTCTTTCTCTTCTCTTTCCTTGCACGCTTCGCCGCTCGAATTTCCTCTCCCCCTACCTCCTCCGCGCCGTCAGCAGCCTTGCGCTTCTCCGGCTTCGCATCCTCAATTCGGACTTTGGATCCTTTCAGCGTCGAGCCATTGAGCTTCTTCTTCAACTTCTGAGCTTCCATAGCGGGTAGCTCTAGATATCCGAATCCCTTCTCTGGAAATACTTCGACGGTATGGTAGGAGACGTTCTTTGCCAAAGGCAGAACGGGGGGCGCAAGATAGGCTTTGAGGAGGGTGGGAGTGAATGGCGTGATATGCAATCGGACAAGCTTATTCTCTTGACCTGGCGCCAACTGCGCAGCACTTAATCCAATATTTGTAGTCGAAGGGGGAGTTGAGTCTGAGGCTGTCGTAGCTCCAGGCAGCTTATTCTTACGCGCTGATGTGGCTGGCATCGAGTCTCCGACGTGTGCCTGTGTACCACACAACCTGGCTTCCTCAGGAGCAGGATGCGCAGAGTTTGGAAGACATTGAGTGCGGAGAGTGTATATATAGATAATCAACTAAGCAACAGTGGTTCTGGATAAGCGTGCGGGCGTGCGTGCGTGCGTGGATGTGAGAGAGGTGGTGGGGAAGGATGGAATGAGAGCTTAGCGCCGGCAGATTGGTCGAGGGATCGGCTGGTGGACCGTGTGGCTGGTTCACGATCACAGCGAAGAAGCTTCGAGGCTGATCAAGCCGACCACTTGGGACATCACGACGGGCAGAGATGAAGAGACAAACTTCTTGGTTGTTGGTGCTGGTGGCATTTGCCACTTTGCTCTCATCTACTCTCGCTGCTTGTAAGTTGCCCTCCTACGTCAGTCCCGGTTTCGTGCTTACTAGTGCATAGCACCCACGTCTTTCTGCAAATGTACATGCTTCGGCAACAGCACCATTGTTGCCCTTGATTCTCCCGTTTCTCAAAAGCCTTCCCCAGGATCGCCAGTGGACCGTGCCGCCAAGAAGACGTGTAGTGATTGCAACCGACAGTTCTGCTTGAGCTATCCGTTCTGCAAAAACGAGAAGGAGGAAAACGTCTTCACTACTTGCTTTCGTAAGTGGGGAAGTGCTGTGATGGAAGATGGCGCGCTGGGACAGAGAAATCGCTGACGCTTTGTAGAGAGGGACTCCGCAAAGGACCAGGCAGTGGTGTTCATATTCATCATTGCGACTGTGGGGCTGTTGAGCTATGCGGCAGTGAGACCTTGGATAGAGCAGTGGGCAGAGGTGAGGAGAGGTCATTTCTATCTTCCATGAATGATTTAGTGTGGAGGGGAAGGTGTCTACAGCATCCTATGGGTACTGACAATGACACAGAGATCGCGACAACGACGAAGCTATATTCCCGTGTCAGGTCAGGCAGATCAGTAACGAACCCTATACTGTCATGGTTGGCGCTTGGTTGTTGGCGTTTGGTGGGAATGCCGTTCATCAATTCGAATTTGGAAGATACCCAAAAATATCTATAGCCAAAAAGATGTTCCTCCTCAACTCCGTGATTTGTACATCTAATCTTAACACCGCGGTGTACAGGCTTGGAGATTAGTTATGATACAAAGAGCAGAACAGAGCCTGCTCCTGGGTCCTTAGTCATGTCGCTTTCAACGTCTTATTCGTCCTTAGATCCACCAAATGCCCAGCCCAGCCAGCCTTTGCTCACTTTCTGTGCGTCGCTAGCTACATTCGCAGCAGCTTGATCTAATGACCCACCGACCGGGGATTGCGTTGAAGCATTTGCCCTCGCTTCCTGTACTGCCTGGGTGACCCCTAGATTCTGCCCGGCCTCCTGCTCTCGCTTGAGTTCAAGTACAGTTTTCTTCCTCTGCTCTTTCAATTCCTTATCTTCCTTCCATTCACCGTGTAGGAACCACAGCAATTTTTTCCCAACGCCTCTTTCGGCCTTTTTCCTTTCCATGGCCTCTTCCTCTTCCCGAATGCCCTCGACTAACGCCGACTGCGCCGGTGTTGCGATTCCTTGTAGGACTGCCGACCGTGCCAGCTCTAGAATCCTGGCTTGCTCTTTTTCTTGTTGTTCATAGAATATTGCACGTTTCCGGCGGTTGTAAACGATCATGTCTCCTATTGAAAACACGGCCAGGACACCAACGCAGCCTACAACACGTTAGAGAAATGGTAGTTGTACAATTTTGTAACAGCAGATTTACGCCAAAGAGAACATTGTGGAATTGAAACAGCGTACCCGTAGCGAATATTATCCCATACACAGTAAACCTATGCGCCGCATCCGCTGCCATTCTTCCGTAGAAGTATGCCATATCCCACTTTGTCACTTGTGCCATCTTCGCTCTATTGGCCGCCTCTCGCAAACGCTTAACTTTCTGTTGGGGTGTTTCATTTTTCGGAGCCGGGTCTGCAAATTGGAGAGTTGTGGATCGACCGCCGGGTTTGGTATGTGCCCACACTCCTGTTGATGTGAAGCGGGTGGCATCTTTGGCAGATTTCCCACCAGCCATTATGGAATTGTGGATTAGAGAGGGGGGGAGCGGAGGGGGGAGGGGCGGACGTGGAGCAGGTCGACTGAGCAAAAGTTGAAGATGCGGAGAATGCCGCCGTCAGCATGAGGGAGCTGCCGGGTCGGGCATTCTTTTCTCCAAGTCCGCTTCACTTCGTCTCATCTTCAACATTGTGACAGCTAAAGTCTATGGTCGCCACAGTCACCATTATATCTTGAACTCAGGGCTCACTTTGAGCCTGTTGGAAATCCCAGGAGTCGACTTTTGTGGAGGGTTCAAACAACCTTTGGCTGTGACCTTTCACGGGGTGCTTTTACCGCATTTCTTCCGCACAGAGAGGACGCCATGTACTTTGTACCAGCTTTTCATCGATGACCGCGCGGTTGAAGCTGGCTCCTTTCCCGCTTCTCTTTCGAGTTCTCGACACATTGCATTGACACCACATTGACACCACAAATCCTTGAAGTTGGATCAAGGATGGCGGCACCAGCCGGTGGAGCCAATCTAGAGGACATCCTAAGGACTCTAGCCAGTTTGACTTCGAACCAAAATACTACACAGCAGCCACAGCCTGTTGCTCACACGTCATCGTTTTCTACCTGGCCTGAACCTGCTTCTCAACAGCATGCAGTCAGCCAAGACATTGGATTCTACATCAATAGTACTTCGCTAGACCCGAGATTGAATGGCCGTCCCCTCCCCCAACAGTATGAAACCCCGAAACCCCGAGCGCCTATCATCAATCCTGCTACCATTATTGAGTGGAAGTTCGCCATCCGCTGCGTCACCAAGATTGGCCAACAGAATCCAGGTTTTGCCCAATCCATTCAAAAGGCATGTTTACACACAATTATTTCTCATTTGCCTGATACTGACTAGTCTGTGCAGCTGATCAAGAACCAAGAGCAAAGCGTCAAGGGCTGGTGTGTTTCCTCGTACTCAACAAAGCTATTTCATTAATGGAAAGTAGGGGCCTTGGCCGGGAGCGCCTGATCGAGGAGCAAACGAAAAAAAGGGAGAACGAGCAGACAAACAGGGCAGTCTTGTATGTGCCCTTTTCTTCAACCTACATCAGCCCTCTTGTTCTGACACTAGATTTTGCACTTCAGGTCTCTTCCAGGAATGCTTGATGGCGTTGCACCACTTCGTGTAAGTGCGCCACACCCATGTCAGAGCCATACTAATGAACATTAGACACCTGAGTGCGATCAAGAAGAGCTCGATCACTATGATCGCAAAGTTTATCGGGCCTATCAAGCGATGGTTACACACCACTCGAGTGAACTCAAACAACTCGGCGTTCCCTTCTTCGGCGTTAGGCCGGACCTGATTCTTCCGGATGGTGCCGACCCCAAGCCCGAGATGATCACCAAGAAAGAACTTTTGGCATTGCAGCGGAAGATGTTGAAGCACCTCAAGGACATGTACGGGGAGTAAAGTGTCCCGTCGGAACCTTTAAAGCACTAGTTAGAGTTAAGCATAAGTGGGTTGAATGGATAGTAAGCCTTTTACGAATATACCCCCATATTGGCGTGGGTGTAATATACTTATTTCCACCCTAGTGGCCATAGATTCAACTTGTGCTCAGGTTCTAATTCACTATCAACTCTAATTCAGAGTTTGTCAAAGAGGAATCTATATTAAGTTAATCAGATGTCATGACTAGAGACGACGAAGAGACAAGGGACAATCTACCGTTTCCTTGCTGTCATGATGGAGTTAGTCGGGTACGTATCTTTGGTTGTCTTCAATCCCACTACTAACTTGAACCTCAGGAACGGTTCTTTCGTATGCTTAAAAAATTGCTCAATGGTGAAGCTACAAGTTAATCCCTTTTCCACTACCTAACGTTTTTGCTCAGATAGTCTGGCATCAGTTCAGACACCGGGCCAGCAGATGGCGAGTCTCTTCGAAGATGTAGTCTAGAGACTACGAGGTATACGAATCTTATTTCATTAGTTATGGCGGTCTGCTCAACGCAACAGTCAGAGTACTTCAACCCTCCCCCGGCTTGCGCAGTGGGCGGGGTCGCTAATGTACAGGGGCCAAATATCGACACCATTGGAGCGGGAAGTCTTCCAAGTTACTCCAGCTCATCTTAGAACCAGCTCGCTGGCACCCTTGTGAACCGTGACATGAGGTTCACACACTCGGATACTGCAGCCGAGGCGACACCGTTCGGTGATAATAATCATAATCACCTCGATCCTTCACCCTCGTAATTTTCACCCATAGAGACCAGGCAGAAGCGAGCTCGTTGCCTGGCCGCACCGCTTGTTTGGCTCGAAATTTTGAGGCCCCATCACACCGCCGCCAAGACCCTAGCGTCAACACAAAAGGTCTCATTGCCACCCTCTGCTGTCCTTTTCTCCTCTACTACAACCCTCTTTTTCTCTCTGGTCACATACATTCCTTTAAAAACTCTTTTCTGTTTCCCTACGTTCCTTTAGTCGCACGACCGGTGGTCCCACCTCTCATTTCAATACTTCCTTTCTTCACAATTGTCACTTAGACGCAATGTGTTGCTCCAAGGTCGGCCTTGTTGCTCTGGCCCTAGCGCTGGGCTTCAGTGGTGGTGGTGGTGGTGGTGGCCATGGCCTGTTCGCACGTGCTGAAGAAGTTGATGGCGAGTTACCTGCTAGCCATAACTGTTATTATCCGCTCACGACGCTCTAGTGAAAGACTTGATGAGGTTCAATTATCCCACGGGCCCTGTGAACTGGAACACGTCCGGTAAGCAACACAACATCGATATCCTAGCATACGTTAACACTGCTTAGCTGCATCGACTCACGTGTCGTCTGTTTTAGTTACGGTCTCGTCGACCATCTTGTCAATGTCAACGGCCACAGACGCTATCCCAACTTCTTTCCATTTGACCGCAAATCCATCATCCTCTGCTAGCGGCTCTGTCATTCACCCCTCATATGGTGCGAGCAGCAGTCTTTCTACAGTTACAGATGCCATCCCAACCTCGTTCCTGGTTCCTACCAATATGTCATCCTCGGTCAGTGTTAATACTCACCCTTCTTACAACTTGGCGAGTAGTGGTGTCTCAGCCGTTACGGATGCCATTCCAACCTCGTTCGCCATTCTCACTGACAGCTCGACCTCCGTTGGCGTCTCTGTCACTTACCCAACCTACGGTGCGGCAAACAGTTCTCTGTTAACAACTACGGATGCGATTCCTACATCATTCCCATTGACTACCAATATCCCGTCCTTGGCCCGACTGAACAGTACTCATCCACCCTGTGGTGCAAAACCCAGCGCCCTTTCAACGGTTACAGATGTGGTTCCAACTTCAATGCCAATATCCGTCAATGCCTCTTCCGCTGTCAGTTCGATAACCTCCAGCTTCCATGCTCTTACATGGTCATTCCTATCATTCAACACATCTTCGAATATAGGAGTCGCGACTGGCAACGGTAGCACTATCTCAACTCCATATTGTAAGTATGAAGTTCGACGAATATAAGAATGTACCCATTTTGACGCTTCGCAGCAGCCATACCCTCAAAGACTTACCCAACAGTGCTCACCACCATGAACGGTACCACGGTGACTGAGACCAAGACTGTCTATAGCAAACCCAGCGACTCCTCGGTGATGCTTTCATTTACATCGAGCTCTTCTCATGTCACTACGATTAAACAGACGTCTACGTATGCCATCCATGTGAGTAAGACCATCGCGTCCGCGCCCTCCCATGCCCTGGCTTCGGCCTTGCCCACGCCTGTTCTGTCTTCGAAGTCGTCGGAGATAGCTATTCCCCAGGGTGTTTCATCGACTCCATCCGTAGTTGCGGCCCCTTCCCAGCCATCGCTCGATTCGTGCCCTATTATTTGCAAGCCCACTGTTTGTACCGATAATGTGGTGCTGCGAGGCACGCCGACTCTTCTGGTCTACCTGTGTTCCGGGACCAAGGCGCCGCACGGCGAGTCAACACCGGCTAGTGTCGCGATGGCAAGCAGCTCCTCGACTGTAGGCAGGTCGACAATGTGGTTTAGCTCTACGCCGATAGGTAGCTCGGAGATTGGATCTAGTTCCACGTTAGGAATCAGCTCTGCAATGCCAAGCAGCTCAAAGGTCCACTCAACCGTATTTGTTACTGTTACGGAAATCACGACTGTCACTCCCGTCTCGACGACCATCGCGACCCCGACGTCTATGGAACTCACGACAACCATCACTCACCACCTCACAAGCACGCTGTTTAAGACACACACTATCTTCCCCCATCCAACTTCAATTCCATCGGGAGTCTTCTGGACTGGCTTCCCTAGCGGTTATTTTCCCACGCACCCTGCCGGACTCTCTGGTACTTACTCTGTCAATTCTGCTAGGATCGCTGCACGCAATGTTCTCACCGTCACCGTGACGGCTCCGCCGTCGACCGTTTTTGAGAACATCACAGCGACGCCTACTCATCCCGTATCGGTTAGTACCGACAACGTTATGGGTCCGAGCGTCACTGTGACGCAGAATATGAAGAAGGGGGATGCCGCGGAGATTGCCGAAGTCTCTGTCATAGCCTTCTGCATGGTGATTCTGGCTGCTGTGCTTCTTCTCTGACTCCTTCACATTTCTTTCCGTTCCAAAAGATGATGCCTGGTCATGTACGGTAGCTTCTCAGCTCTGGATAGGGAGGCGCATCATGGTGATTCCTAGGTGGGCGGTTTCAAAAGGGTTCTTTCTTCTTAACTGCATGAGGAACGAATGGTCTGAGTTCTCTGGTTCGTTCGTTGTTTTTCTTCCATAGCTTCCTTAATCAGGAATGAATGGTCCCTTCGTCAGTCCATGGCAAGGATGAGTGTACAAACTTCAAAACAACTGGTTCACTCTAGACTTCAAGTAGCATGAAAGCGCCTCCGTCTTCGCTGGGCTCCCACGACCTCGTACGGCATATTATCACATAATGAACGTGGGAGATAGCTAAAGTGCGGCCTATCTGCTAACCCTCTTGCTAGAATGGGAATAAGTATTAGCTAAATGCAAATTTCTGCGCTGAATTACTTGTCATGTTCCTTCTTAGGAGACAAGATGTAGTACAGGCAACACCCTCTAAGCCAAAACAGGTACAGCCCCAACGCAAGCATCGGCCTTCACCCCTTCGTACGAGCTTGCTCGGCATCATGCAAGCTGTCAAATTTACAACCGCGAGCCGAGCCACACAAATCTCCAAAATCCCAACATCCCAATCCCCCGGCCTCAAAACCACAAACACCGAAGCTTTTCGGTCTTCAATCGTAGCCACTCGATATGACAAACCCCTTCCTAACGCATCTGAGTCTCGGTCAAGCCTCGGATCAAAACTGGACGTCGAGGTTTCTTCTCTGCACCTAGCTAGTGCCGTATCCGCATGGACAACGTTCAGTGGCCCGGTCTGATTAATTTACTGAGACTACGAGGAGAAGATACACAGCCTTGGAATACGCTGCGATATATCCAATTAAGCCATCACCTTTTACCTTGCCGATCTAGGGCCTTCTGTTCGCGCAAACCGACAGAGATCTAGCACACATTTGAAGAGAATATGGGTTCATGAGTAGCGCTTCTTTTCCATGGCAGTGAGGTATAGGGCGCAATTCGGACTCGCAAGCCTGAAGAGCGATCATCGGGACTCGCTGATGCTATTAAATACTATATCGTGCTCGCTCCCTCTCCTATCAATTGCTCATTTTTAGAGTCATGTCACGCTAAAAGTGTTGAGACTGGTGCGGTTGATGAAACGGGTGTGAGGCTAGGGAGCTAGGCCTGAAGGAGAAATCCTTCGGAGAGCGGAGTGGAGAGTGAAGTAACATAATGTGACCTCACAGAGGTATTTATTTGCGAGACACTTCAAGGTTTAATTCGAAGGTTTGCTTCCGAAAGGAGAAGTAGAAGAAGAGATCCTAGGCGTGCACTGAACTCAGCGCATATCGAGAGAGCAGCGATCGTTGCACGGGTATGTAGTATCTGCTCGCGTCATCAACATGGGGAAAGGAGAATCGTTGTCGTGGTCGCTGTCTGATGAGCCCAGCAATTGCTAAAACCGCCGGCCTCTTGTTTGAGGATGGGTGACTTCGATTCGTGGGATTATAATCGGCACATAATTATAATTGGCGTCGGTCCCGAAAAAGCAAAACAAGAAAGGTCTTTTATCCGGAATAAGTAGTTTGATACGGGATAGGCATGATTCCGTAACCAGGATTACTCATGTCTTTGTATGACTGATCCTCGCTATATTTGAATTGGGTGGGCAACGAGAGTACTAAATTTTGAACAAACTTATGGAAGTAGGGGCTGTTGCAGTGCATTGAAGATGGTGATGTTGTTATCCTTATCGGGCCCCTGGGAACAAGGTCTTGCATGCTCCGTACATTACATATTGCGAATCCCTACTGATTACTCACAGTGTATTGATTTAGATTTCCTCAAATAATAATCAAGACTTTCCCAAATGCAGTAGTGTGTGTGAATGTGAGTGGGTCTGACCAAACACTGGAATCCAGGAACGCCGGACTCCCGTGCATACTTGGACATGCAGACGTGCTGGCTTGGTGTTGGGGCTTTGTATTGAGCAAGGCGTTGTTTGAACCTTCGTTTTGATCATTAAGGTAACAAGATCAGGTATCAAGGGAAAATTTTCAACAGCTCTTTCGTGCGAGATGCGAGAGACGATGTGGCACCGATACCCCGACTTTCGCACGAATGAAGGCACACAGAGATCCGGGCATCCGTCTTCGCCTCCCGCGAGCGTTGAAGAGGCACGTATCTCCGTTAAGTGCGAAATACCGCCGCTCATTTACTCCAATGGCGAAACTGGGGTCTAAGTTTATGGGTAATAGCTTCGGTGGCAACGTGTATTGCGCGTTTCTAGAAGATGATGTGGTCACCTCAATCACATACAACACCACTTACAATTGGAGGTGCGTTAGTCTAATAGCTGACAGCCTTGGCACTTTGGTCTTGTTGTTTGAGTCCGATCTCATCAGCGGTCTCATCACAAAATTCCGCCATCTCCACATCTTTGATGCTGAGTCCTTTAGGTAATGTGTGGATCACTTACAGTGGCTTCATTGTAGAGATTGTCCCAAGGTGGGTGGTGCCGTTTAATGTTGCATTCCTAAGCCACTATGCTCATAGAGCACCAGGCTGCGCTGTAGGAAACGTGAACTAACGGGTGAGCCCATCCTCGAGGTTGCAACAGTCCATGCTGTGAGAGTTGAGACACGGTCTGCTAACTCAGAGGGTTGATTTTCTGAGAAGATGATCGATGGCGATCTGCCATGTGCTGTACGAAGACTTGATGTCGCATGAGAAGTTTATGTTCTGATGTTTCCGAACTGGGTGGATCGGGCAAACATTGGGATGGGAAGTTTGGGGGAGATTTACCCAGCACGATGAACGATCGAGGGGACCCTGGCGCAGCACTGATGCTCATTCGTTCTGGGGTACGGTGTATGCTGGACAGAGTTAAGTTCTGATGTAATCATAGAAGTCCGGTGAGAGAAGGGAGAGGCTTGCAGATCCGTCGTATTGCCTGCAGTTGGAAACACGTACTGGAGCGCCTGAGACTGGCGCATGTACCGACGAGGTATTGCAGAGTGTTGTGCCATTCTGTGGTTGGTGGCCATAGGTAGCATGATATTAACCCCATGAAGGGATGTTAGGGTGTGGTGAAGTGAAGTATGAAAACAGACCAAACGCTGCCAGGCTCAGCCAGCCATGCTCTTCAAGGACTTGATAAGAGATAAAGACGGAGGATTAAACGAAACCAATGGACAAAATTCAGGAGTGCGACGATTGGGTAGGATACTTGAAGTGCACAAAGGACGTTTGATGGTGCAGTCAGCCACAGGTCCGCCCTGCAGCAGATCCGCCCGAACTTAGGGCAAGCATGGATCGCATTACCGTCATACGGGGCACCGATTCGTCCGTATTTCTGTTTTGCTCTGCACTCTGTTGTTACGAGGCTGCTCTGACACATCTGGGAACATTTTGCGAGTTATTGTGCGGGACTCGATAAGATGTCCGTCAATCTGTCTACCGGCTGGCCTGCCAATAGCACCCGCTTAACCATGTCTCTAGCGGACGGCTTCCACTGCCGGGGCAATCGAAGAGCGCCTCCAGATATTCCAAATGCGATAGGGTGGGGATTACCTCATCGCGAGCTCCATACCCAATAGAGCAGAAGTGCCTTTATTGCGGGTTTCACGGAGGGTGCGGATCAGGAACTTGGGCATCCCGTAATCCCTCCTAAATATCTCCTAGGCTGGCTACGCGCTCCTTTGCGGCCGCACTACTCGACGATAAAGGACATTCACAACACAAAACGGGTACCTCGGAAGAGAGGTCGTGATTTGCTAGGGGCGGGATGCTCGTGTCAAGTACAGAGAAAGAACATTGGTAAGCAGGTCAGCTGGGCGCCAGGTACTGAGGAACGAGACTCAGTGAATGCAAAGCAGTACATAATCAAAACGACGCTGGCGCGCGCCGCCCTCTTGCCGAAGCCAGTAAATGGACACTATAAGCGGGACGCGATCAGGATTGTCGCAATTATTCATTGATACCGTTGAAGCACGCCTGGGTCGCCCGAGCGCGCGGTGACTGCAGTGATACGCCGTTTTTGTGAGGAGGGCTGGAAATCACCCGACAGCCGAGAGAGGCTTCCGCTCTATTTAAAAGCGCTCGCTCTCCCCCAAGCCTGACTCAGCTTTTACGAAGCACTCGCTCGACCTCGACCAACCCCCATCGCGAATCCAGGGTGAGTAGTCATCATCCGCACCTCTGCTTCAAAACCCAGTTGCTCGTGCGAACTGCGCTGCCCTGTCGTCTCCAGGCGTGTGAGCTGTCGCAGCCTCGCCCGCGCACATACAAGATGGCTGTGCTAATCGATGTCGCCAGGCACTCTTTCCTTGCCGGCTCGACCGCAGCTACCCATCCTGTCAGCGGCGCGACTTGCGACTTCCTCATCCACATTGCTCAATAATCGGACGCCACCGCGCGCACCTCTCCAGAATCGCGATCTCTAGCCCTGAAACTGCCCTCGGGCGCGAAGAACGACTGAAGCGGGCTCGGCGCTCCCAAGCTCGATTTGATGCCGCACGGGTTGCCAACACTGTACCCCTCCATTCGTACATATAACATGCAACAGCCGGCTCAGGTAAGCTGAGCTCCCCAGCCTGGTACTAGGAGGCGCTGTTCGCCTGCTGACTCTTCCCAGGAGCACAAGCCCACCATAGAGATGAGTTAGTCAACACGGTCCCGCGACTTCCATGTCATGGAATGCTGCATTACAGCTGATTACTAACCCCCATCGCGATCTAGGTTTAAGAGAACACCTCCTCGCCGCCGGTGCTGGCCAACCTGCTGCTCCCCAGCCTCTGCCCCAGCACTCACACCCCGGCGGCAGCCCTCACCAAGCAATTGACCCGGCCATTGCCGGCACCCCGTACCAGATGAGTGCAGGCGACGGTGGTGATGGGCATCTGAGTGAGGGCAGGAAAGGACGACGCGAGCTCTCCACGTCGAAGCGAGCTGCGCAGAACCGTGCCGCACAGGTATGCCAATCCCAATTAACTAACGTGGCACCTTACTAATCCGACCAGCGTGCCTTCCGCCAACGCAAAGAAGAGTACATCAAGCAGCTCAAGGACCAGGTAAAGGAGTTCGAGCAACTATGCGAGCTATACAAAACCCTCCAGACCGAGAACTACCAGTTGCGCGACTACATCATCAACCTACAGTCACGTCTGCTCGAGACGCAGGGCGAGATCCCACCGGCTCCAGCCGGTGTAGACCTCACGCGCTCCCATGGCGAACCCTCGAACCACCCAGTGCCCCAACCGCCTCAACAACCACAGCCAGCTGAGGCTCAACAACAGAGCCCAACCAACAACGGAGGTCTTTCGGAGCGACAAATTGGCGAGCTCCAAATGGCTGCCCAGGCAGCCGCGGCGGCGCAACATGGTCCGTCTGACAACAATGGCAAACATCACATATCAGATGACTCATTTGTTGCAGGTGAATACCCCAACAAGCACCAGAAAGTCGACGAGTCACCCGCTTCAGGTCAGCAACCTTCGCCAAGCTATCCCAATTACCAGCCAGTTCCAAATGCTTATAACTAGCAGGCGGTCAAGTCGGCGACGGCTCCTCTGGTTCGACAAATGGCTTATAAAGACCACAGGCTCCTCACCTGTATATCCCTCTTTTCGTCAGCGAACTTCAACAACACCCCAACAGCATCAATAGGACTGCTTAATTCATAATTCGGATCTGGGTGCATGCGATAAACCCTCCAGGCTGTCTTCTGGGGCCAAAAACTCTCAATTTGCTAGGACAGAGTGTTGTGTTTATTTTTCCTTGTTTACGATGTCATGCATGCTTTAGGCTCTACTGTTTCCCTATTTCTCTACCTTATTCCCCTAGGATTGCGTTATTCCGCAAGTACTGGCGTTCAAGGAGCAGCAAACATATCCCCTGTTTTCGACACTTTGTCACTTAGGCACATCAATGGTGGGAATTTTCTCTGTTCGGCGGAGGTCGTCCGTCACGGAATGGCCCAACTCAAGGTAGCAGAGTTAGAGGGATGCTGTACACATTATTTTTCTGATTCCCTGTCCTATCACAACACCCCCGTCTGCGAAATCTATATTGGTATGTGTACTTCTACAACTTGTTGCTATAGCACTCGTCAAATGGCAGCAATATCAAAGTTCTATTCTTGCATGTTTTTGGTCGAAACCTTCCCTGAGGAGCTGAGGACATTTTCAATCTCAGCCCTGTGATTAACAATCTTGATTATGCCGCAACGGAGCCCCGGCTCGCGTGCTCGGTACCATTTCTTGCGAGCTTTTTGTGCATGACTTGACTTGACCTAAATCAGTCACTTTATGCGATGAGTGCCAAGAAGGGTACTTTCTGACTCGGTTGGTTACCTGTTAGGTAATCGAGGATAGACTTTTATTCGTTAGGTAATTGTGATGATGACTGAGATGGACCGCGGATGATAAAGCCGCATTTTGGGTGAAAGGTTTTTGCGATTCAAGGGTAATTATGGACGGCCGGCTGATAAGGTTAAGGTTGTGAGATTGTGCTATTTTGGAGAGAAGAGTGGAATGAAACAGAGGAGTGTTGCTGCGGTTGAACCTAGCCGAGGCTGAAGGGGAGGAGCTGGAGGGGACTTAGGAAAGAGTTAAAGGGCTTCATATTCGGTCGTGCGGTATTGCCTTTGAGGATCTGTTCTAGATGCATGTATATTTCTGAATGTCTCAGAGTCTGTTTTTGAGACTGGGAATGCAATATGAAATCCATTTATAAACTCGATGTCTCTGATAGAACCACAGTGATGCGTCCTTGCGTATATTCTTCGGAAACCTAGGTTCAAGTTAGGGTCGGGTGTTGGCCTTTGGAAAAAAGAAATTTACATAAATAAAACAGGTCTCAATTTTGTTCTCGTTGTTCAGGAGGCTTCGCAGATCCTTTAATCTCCTAGAGATGAGTATCAACCACAGAGTTCATAAGATGTCTTCGACGGTGTGCGTGCTTACTTTAGGAAACCGCTGCCCTATGGAGAAAAGAGAGCGCAATAAATCTATGACAATTTCGGACTATCATATCCGTCTGAAGGAAGTTGGATCGATCTTGAGTCGTGCTTACATCCGTAAAATTCGCAAGATCTCTGTAATTCTTGCGTTTGAAGATGTATCTGAAGTAACTTCACTCATAGCTGATTGATGATGTGCTGAATTCACCAAATTTCCATTCGTGTCTGGCCGGAATGAAGCCCCTGGATGCTGGTAGGACTCCCTACAGTCTGTGTAGTTATTTGTGTCCACTGGGAGGCAAGTAGATTTAAATTAAGCATCTCAGGGACCTCTGGATCATCTTTCTCGGGATTTGTGTCGTAAAACGTGTTGCATTAGACAATGCGATCGATCACAGAACCCTATATGAATGTCTGCCTATCAAAGTGTTTAAGTAAATCTTTCGACCTTGTTCTCCAATCTGTCGATCCTCGCGTTCCTGCCCGGCGTAGGAAAACAATTCCATGCCGCGAGATACCTACCAACCTGGATGCGCAAAGGGATTGGAAATCGAGGCGGATGAATAAGCACGCGGTGGCGGGGGTTGAATCCCTTTGCATTAGTAAACTCGAACGGAGCTCCGCTGTCATTGTATCTGAGCATGTGGACTTTATCTGGAAAGGTTACTTAGGGGAATAGAAGAACAGAGATAGGACACTAAGTACTTGATATGGAGTTGGAATGGATGTGAAATCCCGCGGCCGTAACAATTGGCTAGAGAGGAGCTGTGAGTTACACGGCGCCCTTTCTGGGGAGAGTGGCGATATGAAAATATACTTAGATACGAAGCCACCCTACTTTTCAGGAAGCTAAGAGGGGAGCTGCGGGAGGAAGCTGACTTAGCTTAACATCAGAGAGACTGAACTGAAAAGAAGGATAAACAGTGAAAAGCCAGAGCCCCGGAAACCGATATCCTACATTTATTCCTCGATGTAACAATGGAAAAACGCCGATCCATCTATGCATATGCACCGAAGCCGCCGACTCATTATGCTTCCGGCTGAGCCCAGCAATACCAATCCAGATCCAACTTCATCCAAGAAAATACGTAGGACTCTCAAGATGACCATCTTGACTTGCCCCCTTCTTCCTTAGCCTTCTTCTCCGCCTCCATCCTCTTCACCTCCCTCACCACACCCCCACTAGCCTTCCACCAAACATCCGTCCCCCACCTAACCAACCTCTCTGCCGCACCCCTTGGGCTATCCACCGCAGGTCTCACATCTAGATAGAAAACCGGCTCACCAGTTGGCTCCGGATCCCCTTCATAATAATCAATCACATACCTCACCTCGTGACACCCCTCCGGCCCGCACCTCTGTATAAACCAATCGTGCCGATCAAACGGCGGACTTGTCGCAAACTTCGACGGCCACACCCAACCCAACCACTGCAAGATCTGACTCTTGGGTGTCATATCCCCCGGCCTTCCCGTAAACCGCAGAAGCTTTGGTGGCGGGACTTCACGATCCCGCCACCTTGTGTCTAGGATGTCTTCCTGACCGAGGTCTTGCGCTGCGTTTTCTTCCCCTCGCGCGCAGATCTTGTAGCCTTGGACAATACCGCGGGAAAATCGTTGTTCCCAGCCAATGATTTCGGCCCATGCGCCTTCGTTGAGGAAGTTGTGGACTAAGACCATGGATTCAACGTGCTCGGCGGGGGTGTCGGTGTAGCCTTTTCGCAGCATGGCGTTGTACATTTGCTGGGGGGATGGGTATTCCCAGAGCGAGCCGTCGCCCTTGGGAATTGTGCTGGTTTCGCGAGATACGGGTAGATCTTGAGACTGAGCCGAGGATCGAGAGTTTGGCAGTTCGAAAGGCATGTTATTCAGCGGGTTGAGGCGCGAGAGGAGACCCTGCTTCGGCGGAGATTGGAGAGCAGTGGCGGAGGTGTAGGCAGGTGATGGCGTATCAGGTGGGACATAGGGACAAGCACCTTGCGGGGTCGATGCATTTTCTGGGAGGCGAGAGGGAGGAGGCGTTGACTTTTCGTGCATCGGGCAGCCAGGCTGGAGGGTTGTTAGATGCACAATTTGATGTTGGAATGGATTATCATACTGGAGGCTCTACGCTTCCTCGAGGCATGCGATGCGGCGCGATCGGCGCGGAGGGCGCTGTTTCTGCCCAAAACCAACCCATTGCTAGATTTATTGTAGAACGTAGATGGAAAAAAAAGGAATGGGGGGTTTTAAAGGTGTGGATAGATGCGTGTGGCGGGGACTGTCGGGGGAAACGGAACAGAACTTTTTGAGGCACTCGGATATACCAGGATTGCTGCCGTCATAATCTCGCTGAACACTATTCTGATTGGCTGACCACCACCAAGGAAATAGCTCTCCGTATAAGTATGGATTGATGAATTGATATTGATTGTAGTCATAGTATCATGGTTTCGATGTCTTCTATTCTATGAATAGTTCAACGGTGATGCATTTGTGCCTTTTTCCGAAATCCCTCAAGCGCCTGCAGTGACCTTCGCTAGCTGGCCAGTGCCACGAGAACTGAAGATTGCCATTATCCCAAAGCTTCCATAGAAGAGGACCATAGGATATGCAACGAGACCTCTCATAGAAGTCATGCGACCTAGATATTACATTAGTATGGTTACTACAATGAACTGGGAAACTAGCAGACTCACCAACAATCGTGAACATCGAGCTGGAAGAATATGCACACCAAACGATCGCGAGGCTCGTCAGCAGGTACCCAAACAGACCATCCATGGGCACGGCGATTCCAATGATGGATGTGAGAACCAAAGGAAGTAGACAGTAACCCAGGACCGAAGCAGACCGTGGGAAGGTTAATGAGGACGAGAAGTGCGAGTTGGCATGTGGATGGTCTTGTGCTGCAGCTGCTTCTGCAGCAGTGAGGGGCGGGGACATAAGGGAGAGGATGATGTGGAGGGAGATGCTGCCTAATAGTGCAAGACCTGTACCGGGATGAGTTGTCGTTCAAATACGTAAAATGATGTCAACCTACCGTAGATGTATCCAAAATGGAGCTTGCCAGAGAGCTACTTGATATCAGCCTTGCATCAAAAGCTTCAATTTTGTGTATAAATACCAGCAATGATGTCCCAAATATGAGAAAGAACAGCACAGGACCTGCGAGATCGCTGTCATCCATGATGTGCTGGTCAATCCTACCGAACGGATTCAAGACCGCCAGAGTCTGCACTCCAGGTCAGCAAAAAAGCTCTTTGCTTTGTCCAAACCCTTGTCATTACGGACCTTCATCTTGATATGCCCAAAGTTAACACCCAGCTCTTCCACTACGACATTGTTAGCAAACAGGTCGATTACTCGTAGGACGTTCGCAACGAACGTAATGGGGGTTCTCCTTCATATCTATTCCTATTAGCATATATTCCACATCCTATATGCATCAATATACCCTTCTGTGCCAAACGCTGCTAGCCACCCTGTCCGTAACCCGGACGCACCAACGCCCATCTGCCCACTCACCCCCGGCGCCGAGAAGCCAGCGCCATATTGTGCAGGATACGGTTGTGTCTGCGGTGCGCCATAGTTTGCTTGGAAGGGCGTTGAGTGCCCAGAAACGGGCTGGTTCGAGAACGAAGAGGGATAGAACTGGAGATTTTGTGGGGCGCCGCCGTATGGGGGACTCTGTCCGTAGCCGTACTGAGCCATTGCGGCGAGGTAATTATCGCGGAGTTAGAATGAAGGCGGTATGAGTCGAGTGGGGGGTTGAGCGATGCCAGGTGGCTAGTCGAACGTGCGTTGTGGAAGCCTAGTTACTTCTCTGTTGCGACTGAGATATTACGTCGGCGCGCCGTGCAAGGTTGTTACAAGTTTGGACTTGTGAAGTGAAGCGAAGCAAGGATAAAGGAGAGATACCCTACGACCGGGTAGATATGAGAAGAGTCACCTTTAGTGGCCGTCTAAGTCAAGCAATTTTGAAAGCGGTGGAGTGCTGTAGCTCCAAAATGTGTGCCACTTGTTTATTTCGGAGGTTCAGCTAATCCGCCGATCCTCAAACAGGTCACGTGTCATCATGGGGCTTCGACTTCGTACTTGTTATTCCACAGGGATGAAGTGAAATGATAAACCTTATTGTTTCCTTGTTCTTACGTATAATAAGACCTCACTGAACGAAATTAAGACAAGCACCAGGATGAGGAGGGTATCTTTGATTTAAAAAACCGCTATGAGCAGAGTGGTTGATAAACGCCAGGAAAAATTCATGACAGTCGTAAGCAAGCATTACCCCGAAACTCTCATTGCATCCCAATAAAGTTCTTTCCAAGCGCCTACCGCTGTGCTAATCTAAAAAACTAAGCTTCCTCACGTCTTACGTGCGGGAAGGTTCATCGCTCCATCGCTTCTTCAATACATCTCTACCGTACGCCGTGATGTGTAGTTGCACCAATCACACTGTGGACGAGGATTAGATAATGGTAGAAGCGAATAGCTTACGAATGTCCATACCCTTGTTGCTGAAGATGCGTCATTGTCTTCGACGCAATACTCATTCTGGCAGCTAACACATCGCCGGATATAGCGTTCTTTGCAACCGATGCACTGGACAATATTAGAACGGTGCTATCCTTAGAGACTTTAGATGTCATACCGTGTGGCCGCAACCAAAGCAATCACGTCGAACGCCGATGATCTATAATCCAGCCATGTCAGCCTATTTCTAAATCACATCCTAAGCACATACCTTGGCGCGCCAGGATTAGGTTTCCAGTGCTGTTATCCGATAATTGGGCTCCACGGCCAGTCATGGAGACTGGGTTCCGGAATCCAACTACCTCGTAACCGCCTCATGGGTAGGACCATTGCCTTTCGCGCGCCAAAGTGATTTCCTTTCATCCCCACATTCCGTTAGAACCTGCGCCGGCCATCATCTCGCCGACCGGGTAGTGATCAACGCAGAGACCCATATGTACCTTGATGGTTTGCTTTGGAATGATATGGCTGGTTCCATTGGTCTGGACACTTTCGATGAATTCTGTCTGCTGGAGTTCAGTGCGTTTGGCGATTGCAGACCCGGCGTAGCACTCTTCATCCCACCACTTGTGACAGCGCTCGCACCAACGGCCTTTCAAACACTCCTCGCATCGTGCGAATAGTGGAGGAGGCCTGGAGCCATCGGTGGTGTGTGGAGATTGAGCAGCTCGAATTGAGGCTGAATGGAGCGGCAGTGGGCTCAAGAGAGGGAATTCGGAAGATGGTGACTGTCCGTACATTGCAGGACCTTCTGGAGACGAATGGCAGGTCTCGCACCCAGATGGGCCTAACGCCACAGTAGCAATAGCAGGATTGAGATACGAGGCTGGGTTCGGAAGTCCGGTAGTTGGGCCCTCACTGATAAATGCTTTTGTCGGGTCATGCCGCGGTCCCCTGCAGAGAACAGCATCGAAGAAGATGATGCCTTCGCAAGCTTTGAGAGTCTCAGCCCATTCCATCGAGGGGCGTTTCGCAAGCATGCGCCCAGAACACCGATACCACTTGTCTTCCGTTCGCGCCAGTGCGGCGTTGAGTGCATCTGCTGATCTCTGGTTCCATTCGGCGCTAATTTGGGCTCCCTGAGAGTAAATGATCCCCTTGGGAGGGGATCTCATCGGGGGAGGCTTCTTCTTGCCAGGCGCGTCTTGGATGGGAGCAGGTTCGCGGGGGCCAAAGAGGTAAATACCCTTGATCCTCGGGGTACCCTCCGGCCGTGTGGGGCGCACCGCGAATCTCAACACCTGCCTGAGCTTCCTCTCGTTCAAGTTCCGAGCATCTCTAATAGAGAGGATGCGGACGTTGAACTTATCCTCGGCGATGATCTCCCGCACGAGGTCTGCAGGTACGCTCAAGCCATCCAGCACCATTGTATGCACGTTACGGAGCAGGCATCGTCGTTCAAGCTTCGAGAAAATGCCTCGGAGCGGGCCGGAATAGAACTCATCTTCGGTGAGGGATTCATCCATGCGCTCGGCGCGCCAACGAATACCGCCGGAATCGAGAGGCTCATAAGGCACGACTGCTGATTTGACAGTGGAGAGATCGAGGTAGCGGAAGACTTCGGGAGACTGATGCACGATGTAGTGAAACGCCTTTGAGGTGGCTGCCAGGGCATATATGGCAGAAACCGGTAGATAAGGCGCCGTCTGCCGTAGCACCAAAGTGTTGGAGAGCAAATCCGCTAGAGTAATCGGGAGAGGGTCGTCAGGAAGAATAAGAGGCCCCATGGCGGATGGAGGGAGGGGGGGGGGGAGAGAGGATTCCAGCCAGGAGATGAATGCGATGAGGTTAGGGTGGCTGCCACTTACCGGGCACGCTTTAAAGGAAGTGCGGATTACTAGGCCTGAGACTGGGACAGGGCACGTGCTCGTGGCTTTACCTGGAGGAAGGGATGTGTAAACAAAAAGAAAGGGAGACGCCGCGTTGAGACGTGTTGTGTGAGGATGCAGCAATTGTTGGCCTGGTTAATGTGTGGGATTGCTGGTCGCATCACTCTCGACCCACCAGTCCCTGTGGGAGATCGCCCGTGGGTTGGCAAGGGTCCATGACATCAAGGCGTGGCCAAGCGCCGCAGACGCAAGTGCAAATGAAGAGCCAAGGCGGTGTTTGCGGAGACCTGTCTCCTGAGTACGGATCTGGCCGCTTCATCGCTGCGGCCAAGGCGTTTTGAGGGCCTTGTCTCCATGGAGAAAGAAACAAGATGCGACAGTGATGCGTGCGAGGTTCCGTCCGGGAAGGCTGAAAGCGGGCAAGCGAGATCTGGGGACTGAGGCCTGTCGTGGGGGGGGGGGGAGCGTGGCATGCTGAGCCAGCCATTTGTGAATGACATTATGTACGCAATACCAAACGCCCACCACGCCAGGTCCGCATAGCAGCGACTTCGGATGAACTGATTATTTCACAAATGAAACCATGTAACGGATACGAAGCGTTCAATGCGGGGGCGGATGGGATTCACCGAATTCGCTGTCCGAGTAATACATCTTATCGATAAGAGACAGCACGTCACGCGCGTCCGTGCTAGGTTGGCGCCTGCCTGTTCGTGAAGCTTCGTGAAGCTTCGAGAAGAGCCGCAAAACAATATGTCAGCACATTTACTTTCACTCCCCGTGACGCCGAGTCTTTTCGATACCATTTTCTTGAGTGATTACCTGCGCGCCGTTGTGATACCCACTCTGCATTTTCGTCGTCGAAACACTCACGATGTCTTCCCCCGCAGACCCCGTTGAGTTGGCGTGGTCCGCGCAGTTCACGGTCGCGCCTGCGTCTCGGACCAGCCAGCTGTCTGGTGACAAGATTCTCCTTCCTCCATCGGCGTTAGAACAACTGCTTGCCGCTGCCCCGACCATAACGATAGACCCAGAGCGGCCCCATATTACCGCTTTCGATCCCTTCAACCCATACACCTTCTCCGCTGAGCGGCAAGCACGAGCGCACTTCCAAGACCGCCTGCAACAGTTGCCGCATCCCCTCACGTTTCGGTTAGTAAATCCGGACAATGGCAGAGTCGTGCATGCTGGAATTCGAGAATTCTCGGCCGAAGAGGGGGAGGTGGTGTTGAGCAGCTTCCTAAGGGAAACGCTAGGTCTGGAAGGCGCGTCTGCCGAATCGCCGCCCAATGGCGGTCCAGATGGTCAGGGCGACGCAACGGCCAATGGTGTGGATCGGCTCAGCGTAGACGGAGCGGCTCCGCCTAAGATCACTGTCCATGCGAAACAGCTCTCGAAAGGTACTTTTGCAAAGCTGCGTCCCCTCGAGGCAGGATACGATCCTGAGGACTGGAAGTCGTTGCTCGAGGAACAAATTCGGTCAAACTTTACAACATTGACAAATGGGGAGGTCCTTGTGGTCTATGGTGGTCGAGGGCAAGATGGCAAGCGAGAAGAGTTCCGGTTCCTGGTCGACGGCTTCAAGCCCGAGGGAGACGGGATTTGTGTGGTAGATACAGATCTTGAGGTTGATATCGAAGCACTGGATGAGGTGCAAGCCCGTGAGACCTTGAAGAAGATAGCAGCTAAGGCCCAGCGAGCGCCTGGTACGACGGAGGGAAGTTCAGCGGGGGGTAAAATGGACGTGTTCAAGGGTCAGGACGGACAGGTGCTCGAGGGAGAGTACGTTGATTATGAGCTCCGGTCGTGGGACAGATCGCAGGGTCTGGAAATTTCACTGAGCGGTGTGGATGAAGAGGGCGAGGTCGATATATTCGTGAGCCCCTTCTCACCACGGCAGCGAGCATGGCCGAGAGAGGACGAACACGTCTTTGCAGAGTTCTCATGTCGATACCCAAAGCGAATACGATTACAGCCCACAAATGTCGAGCTGGAAGACGCGGAAGCCATACGGGTCTCTGTACACGCCTATCCATCAGAAACTTCATCTGCTACCCCCAAGAAATACAGCCTCCGCGCCCTGATATTCGATCCGAGATCTCAACCTCTGTCAGACGACACGTCCCCCGCCGAAACCGCGCACAGCCCTGAAGACGTGCAATGCAAGAACTGCCACCAGTGGGTTCCCCTATCCTCACTCTTCCTCCACGAAAACTTCTGTCTCCGAAACAACATCCTCTGCTCTCATGGGTGCGGCCAAGTCTTCCAAAAGCGCTCCCAAGCCTTCCAAAACCACTGGCACTGTCCCCACGACACTTTCAACGGAAACACAGTCCTCAGCCACCGAAAGCATGATGCACTCTTTCATACCGCACACCTCTGTTCCACATGTGGTCTAGAGTTCCCTTCAATCCCTACACTATCGCATCACAAGACAACCACCTGCCCTGGAAAGCTAATCCTCTGCCGATTTTGCCACCTCCAAGTCCCACAAGATGGCGACCCCTCGGAAGCTCCAAACCCAGAACTCCTCCTCTCGGGCCTCACACCCCACGAACTTGCAGACGGTGCCCGAACAACAGAATGCCATCTCTGCAACAAGATAGTCCGCTTCCGAGACATGGACACGCATCTCCGCCACCACAATCTTGAGCGCCTTTCTCGCCCCTCGCCGCGCATCTGCCGCAATATCAATTGTGGTAGAACCCAAGACGGTGCGGACAAGCTCGGCGATACTCGCGCAGGAATACGCAAAGGCCAGGGTCCGGGAAACGAAGTCGGACTTTGTAGCGTGTGCTTCGGTCCGCTATACGTCTCTCTCTACGACCCCGAATGCAAAGCTCTCCGCCGCCGCATCGAACGCCGCTACTTTTCCCAACTACTCACCGGGTGCGGGAAACCCTGGTGTAAAAATGAGTTCTGTCGCACGGGCAAAAAGAACACGGGACAAGGCGATAAAGCCGTACCCACCAAAGACGCGATTCCCCTTGTAAAGCCATTTCTCCAGGAAATGGGTGGCGGGGTTTATACCACTCCGCTCCATTTCTGCACCGACGAAGCGAGTCAACATAGGAGAGGCTTTGCGGAGTTATTGAGTGCTGAGAAAGGCATTGATGGGAAGGGTGGATTTGCGATGGAGTGGTGTGTAGCCGCACTCGAAGCCGAGAATGGTGATCTAGGGAAAGCGAGGGATTGGCTGAAGGGCTGGGCTCCGGCGAGGAGTGAAGCCGGTTCTGGATAGATAGACTCATCTAATAGGGGGATATGATTTTGGATATTAGATGACAAAACAGGGATAGAAAGTGATACTCGTTTGCAGCGTATTTAGATTCTCCTTAATTCCAGCAAGAGGTCGAGCTGGTGCAAACTGATCTATCAGTCCTTCTTGGTAACTAGGCGCGAATATGCTGAAGGATGCTATCACTATGCCAAAATCTAAAATCTAAAATCCAGATACTTAAAGTTACTAAACTATCGAGGTATCTATGCCAAACTGTAGAATGGAAACGAGACTCGACTCATATTCTATAAAGACATTTTCCATTAATAGCCAAGCGCCTCACTGAGCAAGTATAATGGCTCTCCAATCTCAAAGCACCCAATGACCAAAAAGGACCAGATACGAGATCAACACCTCGCATTCCCCTAAACAACCTCGGTAGCATGATACCTCTCCCTATACGCATCCCTCTTTTCAACCTCACCCACAGGATCCCTCGCCACTGTCTCAATAATATCAACCTTCGGCTGCTCATCATTCATCTCAATCTTGCCCGGCCGCCTCGGTCTAATGCTCGTCTTCTGCAAGATCGGATAAAAGTACGCTGCCTTCTGCAACTTGTTTGTGCGCAGAGGCTCCTCTTCATGACTATCTGGATCGTGCAAAGCAATGGCGATGTCGTTGTACGTGTTCTCCGGGTCCCCAGATTGCTGCGCTGTCTCGTATGTGCGGATGTGGTCGTATTTGAAGCATTTTCGCGGCCGGCCTTCTTCGTCGGCGCCGATGTCGAAGGGGATTGTGGATTCGTTGTCGGGATCGTTAGTTGTGAAGTTGCGTTTGATGCCCCAGACTTTCTCTCTGTCAGGGGGAAGGAAGAATTCGAATTGGTAGCGTGGAAGCGGGGACGGTGCTGTCGGGTCTTGTTTGTGCGCTTCGTATTCTTGGCGATAGAGCTCTTGGTCTTCGACTGTTTGGCCGACAGGACGGAGCAGTCCGACATCCAGACGATCGTCATAGGCGGAGTCGTTGACAGGCGGTGCCATGAATTTGTATAACATGAAAGAGCCTGTGTCGGGAATGGCATCCCAGTCGGGGACGAGAGGGTAGCTGTCTACGATATGTAGGCCAGTCTTGCTAGGATGTTTGGGGTTCTTCCACGCCTGCTTCTCTTCTGGTGAAATTTCTGCGCCTCGTAGCTGGGCAGAGGTTTCTGGGCCCGTGTATGCGTCAGAGGGATATGCAAGGTTCCAGCCTTTGATAATGTGCTTGATAATGTGTGTGGGATTGTCCTCCGAGGTCTCCCCCCTTCTTCGCTTTCCTCGCACACGCATTGTATTCGAGGAGTTGCTAGACTCAAAGCGCGAGCTGCTCGTCGTCATAGACGTGATATACTCGGTTCGGCGCAAGAAGGAGACTCCAGCAGACGATGCAGTCGGTTTGCCCAGCGCATTTGGTGGGCGCAGTAAGGCTCGATCCTGAGGGTGCAACTGTGGGTATGGCGCTGGTTGAATCGCTACACCATGTAAGCTCCTGAAAGAAACCTCAAGCTGTTGTCGAATGCTACATACTTGATTCATTTCCGTCAAAGACGCCCGGTAGACCAACCAGGTCAATGGGCATTCCTAACTCCGCATCCGCTTCTATATTTAATGACTGCTCTCGCGCAAGTCTTGACGCGAAGCCCGCTGAGGTGTATTGACCGCTAGAGAGGCCGGTATTCGGGATATCGAGGAGCTTGGGAGGGCATGGCGGTGGAGGTAGCGCGTTCGAATATCGAATGCGCGCAATGTAATCTTGATGGTACGTTGGTCTACCTGAGGAGGTCATGATGGCTGGTTTCGAAGAATTTGGATCGTGGGAGGGTGAAGGTTCTTTGAACGAAAAGAGTTCCAGTTGAAAGTCGAAAGTGAAGCTTGGAACGCGCCAAGTGTTTGCGGGAAAACGAATCGCCTTCACCAGCTCGGACTAAGCGGTGCTCTCACTTACGTTGAATTGCGACCTTGGAGTCTCAAAGGAGTTTATTTAAGAATTGCGTTAGTAGAAATGACCATCCTCATATATATTTCACTGAAGTGCTCTAACACAGATGTTCGGTATGCCATGCCCAAGAAGGTTCACTTTACCCTGCCCTTCCTCCACCTAACCACTGTCGTACTTAGAATCCCCACTATGAGAAGGCGCTGGCTACCACGGAAACATGCACTTATGAACAAGTATCCTGGCTCCGAGCTTTTCGTACTCATCCTGATTGACCCAGCTGTCATTGCCGCTTGGAGACAGCCTCCCAAAAACGCTTCCACCTTTCCACGCCACAACCTGCGGGTCAAACTCCCTTGGTGGAGGCCCGACTAATATCTCCTTCCCATAGAAAGGCCTCAACTCCCTAAGCCGAGTCTCGAGGAAAGTAAGAAGCGCAGGTGTCTTACTGCCGCCTCCGACAAGCATGATCCCTCCAAACAAATCTCGAAGCTTGCGGTCATCACCTCGGGCGCCCTGCGAAAGGCTTTCTAGAATGGCATGGTCCAAAGGCATGATCGGTACAACTTTGTCGCGCTCTTCGGCTTGCTTCGTTTTTTCTAGGACCGGGTCACGGAAGATCAAAGCCTGGTCAGAATCTCCTACGGGGGTGTCTCGGTCCGGATTTGGGGTACCCTCCGGCCCTGGTGATCCTGCTACAGATGATCGAGGCGTAAGTTCAGCCTCGTCTTTCAGGCGGCTCAGAAGATTGAATTGCTGTGAGCGGTTTGGCGTCGAATTGAGGGCAATAGAATTGGACGATGAATCCTGTGTGCTATTTACGGAGGTAGATTTTCCTCCCACTGCTTCAATGACAGCTAATTGAGCGGATGATATAGGGTCGTTTGGGGATCCGTCATAAAGGTCAACAGAGCGAGGTATGACCTTCCTTCGGCCCTCTAACTTGCTAGATTGGTCGAAAATTGAGGGTTTAAACAGACCCTGCACAATGGTTAATAATGACGACAGGCTTGCGGAGGGTCATCTTACCATGACCGAGAGCATAGTCTCATCGTAGGTCTTGAAATGATAAAGTCTTGTATCCTGTCCCGAAGCCCGTAAGTGGAACTCTGCCGGCTTTACGGTAACATCAGCCTCGTCCATGGAGCAGTACTTCTGCTTCAGCTCTTCCGCCAGCAAAAAGTCGTACCGGCGTTTCAGGTTTATCTCCGCGTACGGAAAGTGATCGTAGAGCATCATCTTGATGAAGGTTTCCGACACGTCCGCTCCACCGATTTTAATATTGATGCGTGACTCCTCAATGCAAAGACCTTCGTCAACGCAGCATATCGACGTCTTCTGAGCTCCAATATCGACAATGCAAGAAATTGAATACCCCGCGCCAAAAGTAGCTGAAAGGCTCTCTTGCTGTAGACACACTTTGCCTACCCCTAGATCCCGAATCAAGATGTCCAGCATCATTTCCACATATTTACGCTCATAAAGGTCAGGTATCAGGAAGACACACTTGTAGTTGGCCAGATCCTTTAGCCTCGTGATTCCAAGCTCCCGTTTGAAAGCCTCCTCGTAAATCTTAGAAATGTCGTGGTAGATTTGATTTCGATCACGGTAGTCTTTCTCGTTGAGGGCGCCATTTCGTATGGGCCAGAACAACTTGTATCGAGGATTTGATGCCTCGGGTATTCGAAGCGCCGCTTGCCCAGTTAAAAATTCGGGTGCCTGCTTTGGATTCGGCGGCAATTCCGTCCACTCGATCCTATTCACGTCGTTGTGTTCCGAAATCTCTTCGTGAGGAGTGCGTCGATTGAAGTTGATAACTAGCTCCTTGGAATTTGGAAGGACTCTGCGCTTGTTGTGACGCATCCTGGTCCGCAATTCCGAGCACATCGCTTGATATTGATTGGCAAACTAGACACACTGTTAGTTTCTTGCTAAGCGCGAGCCATACTGTAAGTGGGAGGTCACGTACATCTTCACCAAACCACTTCTCCGGATATGCAGATGCAGGAACCACTCCGTCGACCTTTAGGCGTTTTGGGCTAGGCTCTCCCCCGTCCTCCTCTGCTTCGTTCTCCTTCCATTTTCGTGCGATAGCCATTGGAACGGTCTTGGGTAAGGCATCGGTACCCAAACCTATCCTCAGATTCTGGCTGCCAGGGTGTAGGATAATGAGCTTTGAGAGGTACGCTTCTTTCGTCGCAACTGAAGCTGTGGTCTCTTCCGCCACACCCTCTTCATTGACGGCCACGAGTCCTTGTGCTTGGACTCCTAGCGCTAGTGCGCGATCTTTATCTCTCGCTTCTTGGATCATGCGATTTCGGGCTTCTTCCTCCTGGGTTCGGAAGGCGAGATATTGATCTTCGCGCTTCATGAACTCTCTATTATGGGATTAGATAGATTTCTGGTCAAGAATGCCACGTTACGTACGTGTAGTAGTTTTTCTGGTTGATCGGGGCAACCTGCGGCCAGGATGTGGTTTCCATGTTGTTGTCCGTCCGCTCGAGACCTACATGCCATATCAATAGAGCTCAGCTTAAGTGGATTCCGCATTCTTACCTTCCTCTCTCATCAGAGCCCTCCCCGATTTCTTCCCAACCATTGTGACGGACGGTGAACCTTCAACAGAAGAGTCTTTCACTTGGGAGTGTTTACTGCCAGCTCTGCCAGATCTACCAAAAGGCCCTACACGTCCTTCTTTGTGGTCTTCTCTGCCAGCACCCCCGAAGTAGCAAGAATATTTATCTTCGTTGCCTCTTTCCGCGAGTAGAGCCCCTGGCTACCCGCTACCTAAAGACCCCGATTTCCCTTGTTCTCAGTCTTCAAGGTCTGTTATGCCTAAGTTGATGCCGGCTTCGGCTTGGTATAGCCTTGCAAATGCCCAACGTCTCTCGAACAAAAGCGGTCGTCGTCAAACAAAGTGAGCGTCAAGTCGCAATCGAGGACGGATCTACTTTGTGTCGTTAGGTCAGAGCGCTTTGCCCTAGCTCAAGACAGTGGGTTTTCCGAATTCGGTGGCTGTCAAGGTCGAAATGCTGCGCAGAATCGGGAAGGGACGAGGGTAAGGCTCCTTGACGGTTTTTCGGTTGTTAGGGTAAAATGTACCGGCGTGGACAGGTGCGCTGGTTTCTTGGGTGGTGTGTGTGCCTCGTTGCTGACACAAATTATCGTGGGGTGACCATGGGAATCGTACGAAGCGCCGTTGGGATCATCAATGTGACTGTCAGGGTTGAGAGTGGAGAGGTGGTGCTTGCAGATGCTTCCGTTATTGTTCTTGAACAGATGGCCAGCTCCCCTACGATTGGTCCGCGGCGCCATGTTCGGCAACGGAACGATATCCACCCCAACCCACATTTGACAAAGTGGCAGTGGATGTAAAAGCCACTTCATTCTCTATAGCATAGCAAATATATTTCCTTTGCGTGAGTTTGGGTGGTAGTATAAACATTCATGGTTCAGGAGGAGTAATGGCTATGGTGGCTTTTGATTGGATGGACAGCATAGAACATAGTTACGGCAAGGTCTACCTGTTAAGATTCTTTCTGAAATCAGGAAGAACTTCAAGAGGATGCAAGGTTCTGTCCTAATTTACAAATAGCCCCTCCCATGTACGATATTAGATGAAAGTATGTGATGGTTTCCACATCACGTGATTTTGAGATTGTCAAGCAGAACATCACCCTAAGTGACGGAGCACGATGTGCGATACCAGTACTAAAAGTTCTATATTACCCAAGATGAATGTTTATCAATGCAATGCACTCCAATGATCATCACGCAAGTACATACGAAAGCAAGCCTCAATCACCAGACTCTCGTGTTAGGCCACAGCCTGAAAACCCGTGGAAGTTATATCCGTTCGGGAGATGTCTCATATCCGGCATCTCCAGATAAGATCTTGTCAGATTTGGTGTGTTATGGTCGCTATACACAGCATCAATGCTGTTGATTTGCCCTGCACTTCCAAACCACAGTGGGTCGGCATTCCACTCACCACTAGCCGTAGCGTTTGGTGAAGGAGTTTCTCCAACCTGCTCTGGAGACCGGCCCTCGTAAGCCTCGGATTCAGATTGCTCATACATGATTGAGTGTCCTTGAGACGCGTTGTCTGAATGGATTTGTGGCGCGGAAGACGGCACGCTCATCATTCTGTGTCGGTGTCGATTCAAGATGAACTCCGGGTTTGGCTTCTCAGGTATTGCCTTGACCAAGACACCGGTAGATGTTGCAAGCATGCTGATTGCTCGCTCAAGGAAATCGGCAGACTTTGACGACAACCGCAGGGTCCAACGATATTCGTCAAGTTTTGCTTTATACAGATCTGCCTCTTCTTTGTCTTGTGCTGTTGCCCATAGCAAAGATGTGAATGTTCCAATCAGAGCAAAGCAATACTTCGAGGCTGAATACCAGAAGGATTGAAGGTGTTCAGGACGAAGGCTCTTCACAAACTCCATTGCCGATTTGAGGCGGGCATTGGCGGCTTGACGGCAGATTCCTCTGAGTGATGGGTCGTCGACCGAAGAAAGGGAGCGAATGATCTGGCGATGAAGCGTTATTCCAACGGCATAATAGCCCAGGTGGAGATATCCTAGGATAATTATGAGCCTACCTTTCAGACACAAGGGATACTAAATATACCTGTTGAAGATAACTTTCTCATAGTAATGTCCTCCATCCTCAGAGAAGGTGGCAGATTGTCGAACCAGTGTTTGAGGGACGACTGTATCGGGTTTGCTTTTTCAAGCAACCAACGTACACCTTCCTGTGCACGTTGCCTAAACTCTTCCTCAGTCTTCAGAGTGTAGAAATTTGACAATATGGAACCAAGAATCTCAGTAAGCTGTATCATTTCGCAGAAAAGTGCGCGACCTTTCTCGACTTCGGTACTACCGTCTTCGTTGTCTTCATCGGCCGCATTCTCGGGGAAATCGTCTTCATGAAGCGGTTGGACAGCCCAATCCGAAGCTATTATGTGTGATGGCCGACCATGCACAAGAGCTCCCCACTTGTCCTGCATGAAAAGAGCCCACGCCAGTCGTTTCCGCAGTCCCCGCTCCCAGGATGGAATCCTCCAGCTTGAACAATCCAGATGGAGGCCAAGATCCTGCCCGATTCCCACTAGCTGTGTAGTTAAAGCCCAGGAGTCGCCTTCTGGCCGCTGAAGTAAAAGAAGGCCAGCTTGAATCGTCGAGAGTTTTGGTCGGTGTATTATGTCGTTCATCGTTTTGAAAGCCAACTTCTCCAGCCGTGGCACGTCGGGTTTTGGGAGCAAAGCCAGCTCACTGCTATACGTCCACCAGTTCAAAGCTAGGATGTAGACTGCAGCAAGTAGTGGCGGAGAGAATTCCCGATGCGTCCGCTGGTATTTTTCCAGAAAAACCCTCTTGTGCAAGATGGGAAAGCTGGGATGCACAATCCGGAAATATAAGTGTATCAAGGCTTGACCATGAGGAGCGACTAAGGTCTCGATTGCATCCAGGTCTAGGATCTCATCTTCATGGTTTCTCGTACCGTCGTCCGGAGACAAAACAAAAGCAGTGTCGAGAGCATTAACCTTTCGTAGAGCTGAAAGGCCAACCGGCACTTCCTCTTTGTTATGGTAGTCGTTAAGCTCCAGGAGTAGTTGTTCATATTGGGATGTCGAGCCTATTAGGCGGCTATGTCGGTGATTTTGCAATCCCAGCGTCTTCTTTAGAAGGGAGGGTCCTTTCAGATTGGCGTAGTTGTCGACTGGTTGGTCTTGACGAATCTTCGGGGCATCTGCAGGCGAATATCCCGGAACCCAAAGCTTTTCCTGTGTTGGAGGTGGAGCGCGGCGCGGAGCCTCCCCTTTCGAGTTGTGCTCTTCTTCACTCAAAGATGCCGCCTTCCGTTTCCTTGGCTGGGGATCTTCCAGAAAGGTACACTCTTGGCGATGAAATCGACACAAGACGCAAGGAGGGGCGCCGTCCACTATCTCGCATCGCGATTTCCTGCGCCGGCACGAATCACAGGGGCGGCGGGACCTTGTTTTACTCGCCCCTGTAGCATCATTCGGGGCCGTATAAAAGTCGTTTGGAGAGATTGATTGAGTAGGACTGA
The DNA here is from genome assembly GCF_010093535.1 of Lindgomyces ingoldianus. Classification (NCBI taxonomy): domain Eukaryota; kingdom Fungi; phylum Ascomycota; class Dothideomycetes; order Pleosporales; family Lindgomycetaceae; genus Lindgomyces; species Lindgomyces ingoldianus. The sequence goes on from NW_022985170.1 coordinate 1,572,253, forward strand.
AGTTCATCATTTCATTTGAGCTCTGTTATTCTGATTAGCTCCATAATATTACTATCCTTAAAGGAAGAAGGAGAAGAGCATGGATGGAACTGAGGTGAATGTGGAAAGTTCCATGTGAAAGTAGCAGCAAGCCATTCAGCCAGAATGAGGCTTCAAAAAGCAAGTGACCGGGCACGTCAGGGGGCTACCATGTGTCACCAAGCACTTGGGCGTGCGCCTATTCTAAAGAAAATATTTCGCGTCTCCAATGACATGCGGATAGGATGATCGCTGTTTAGGAGGGTTTACAGAAGAGGGTGGAAGGTAATTATCCTTGTGAGGAACTTGTGTGTGTTTAATGATTCCCTTCTTCTGCTAGATTCTAGCCAAAATTGACAACGGGGAAGTGTATTCGTTAAGACTTCATGTTGAGCTCAAGGCTCGATAAAGTAACGCATACAAGAAGGTGGCCACTTACCTATTGCACGGAACCTGGTGATCTCGGGAGTGAAGATCATACGAAGCCTGGCCCGATCTGGAATAGGCGTGTCATGCTCAAACTGGTCTGCGTGGCGGTATCGGCAAGCTATAGGAGACGGTCGAATGATCTCGCTGGAGTGTGCCAAAAGCGGTGTTGAAGCGTCAAATTTTCACAGGGAACAGGGCACTGATGAGGAATGTATTTGAAGAAGAATTGCAAACAAGGCGGAGCTTTAATGTGTATCCAGCCCCGTGGTGCTGGAAATCTTTGGCTGGCTCGGTGATGTGGGGTGGGGAATAAGATACAAGCCAGATACGGAGGGAAGAGACCGGAGGCATTTGTGCAGGCCGGCCTTGGACATGGAGAAAAAACAGCGTGGTGGTGTCTTGAGGTAAAGATAAGATGTTGAATGACTGGACCAATCATCCAACTACATTAGCGAAAATTACATCAGCCACACTGCTAATAGTAACATCTGACCAGCCTCTCGCCTGAGCCCTCATCCACCAGAAAGGTTACTGGACAGGGTTTAACTAAACAATAGTGGTCATTACAATCCCATAAGTCCTTACTAGACAACTCCTTAGCGTTAAACTTATTCCCCGTCGCATTCCTTCATTTAAACTTAGTCAGTCATGTTATTTACGCGGTAGTGTACGGCATCTCAAACCATAGTCGCAATCTCCTTCTCCTTCGTGACATAGCCATCCTTGGAATTAGAATTGGAATCGGTGTCCTCTCCTTTAACGACAGGGGTTGTCTCTTCACTGGTCTTTGGTGGATACGCAGCCTCTTCGACGAGGGATTCGGTCGGGACAGAGATGTAGGTGCAGATAACATAATGCACCAGGAAGGAAAGCGTGAATCCAAAAATCCAGGCAAAAGTATAAATCTTCCAGGCGCCTCCCACATTAAGAGTGTTCTCGATGGATTTAGCGAATCCTGGCATAAGCGGGGCGAAGCCGATTATGAAAGAGGCGTATGCACGCCAGTTAACGCCATGTTCATACCAGTAGATACCGCGGTCGGTATAAAGCTGATCAACATCGAGTTTCCTCTTCTTGATGATGTAGTAGTCGCAGACCATTGTTCCAGCAAGAGGACCCATGAGGCAAGAGTAACCGGAGAGGAATGCAAGAAGTCCAGAGGCGTTCTTGATGATATTCCATGGTGTTGAGATTATACAGAAAAGGGAGATGAAGCAAGTTGCCCGAAAGATGTTGATGTACTTGGGCGCCATTCCCGTGATGTCGTTGGAGAATGGATACGTTCCAGCGGCGATCTGGTTGCCAATTGTTGCCAGGATGAAGCTGGCCGCGGTGAAAAACTTAGCAGCTCTGCTATCGAACTTCGCGATGACCAAAGGCATGTACCATTGGAATTCGCCCCACAATACCGAGTGAGCACTGGTGACAAAAATAGGAGTGAGGGCACCCAGCGTTCCTTTGCAAATTTAGCCAGAGAGTTAAAACAATTCACAGACAAACGTACCAATAATCGGAAGCGCCATAAATTGGTGACCGCCTGCGAGATTGTTCTTCGAAAATCGTCCGAAGTCAGGCATATTGACAGCAAGGGAGCTGAAAAGACCAATCATGACATTCAGACCCGTCAAGGCCGAGTAGGCGGTGTTCATATACGTAGAAGTGAGTTCAACCTTGCCGGTAACAAGTGGTCCGCCACTATCATCTCATCAGCATGTATGTTGCCGAGCCAGATTTAAGAACTTACCCCTTAGTGACAATGACGGCCCATAGGAACAAAGCTAGGAAAGTCGGGGGCACGACTACACCTTTGACCCAGAACAAGATTCGAAGCTTTTGGATAGGCATAAGAGCAAGCCCTGTCTGCATGAACCAATAAAGAAACACGCAAAGCAAGCCGGCGGCTGAGACTATATTAGACCAATTCTTCAGGGTTTTGCAGCAGACAGCATACAATCAATACCCGCGCTTTCGGGAAGATGGTTTGGAAAGCTTATGAAACTAGGCCAAATGGCTTCAAGGCAGCGCTGGAGGAAGTTTCCAGCTTGGACGGTAAGGATCGCAGTCCACATAAGAGCGACAAATGCTAATATTCGTATGAGTTTATGTCATTCTAATGGTTGTGGGAAACGATACCTCGAATACAGATAGCAGGAAACGACCCGTACATCCCGAAAACGGATCGAACAATGACAGGGAACGGGACATGGTAGGTAGAACCTATTACTTGATTAATGTCCCCTTCGAGGGAAACGCTAAGGATCTTTGGAGAACCCAGTTTGACGCACCCATCTTGCCTGTCAAAGTAATCACCACACTACAGATGAGGAATCCAAAGAAAACAATGGGGATTGTCTCTCTAGCAGTGAAGCCCAAGCTCATCACACTAGAAACCGTAGCCGCGAGAGGAGGGGCGAGCATATCAGAGCACCCTGATCCAGTAATTAGACACCATATCATTGAACTCTTTAGAGATTGAAGGAATTGCTTACAATATGCCCAGTAGTCGATGCCGCCCCATGTCCTTTCTGCAGGAGGAATCGGGTCAAGGTCTAATTACAAGTTAGCGGTTCCAAGACAGGTCGGTGTTAGGTAGTACAGCAAGTTATCAATTAACATAGAATATGATTAGGGTGGACTTAATCCGCTCAACCCCTTGCTGGAATCGAGGAGAATGTCAATGGGATAAAAAACATATCCTGAAATGCCCGATTGTCATGTTCTCCATTACATGGCGAGATGTAGTAGCAGAAATCTTACCCTTGTTGGACCATCGAGAGCCATACTTTCCACTCTCAAACGGTACCCTCAACCGGAAGTGAGGAGAAAGCCTGGATTTGAGAACAGACATGGTTCGACTGGGTAAAGACTTTGCCCAGAATCCAGAAGAAGCAAGGCCGAGCAAAAAAGACAAGTTCAACCAAGGGTTGAATTGCTCGATGGAATGAACATTGGTTTACCTGGGTCCCTTGCAGCTACATATACTCACGCATATTGAGCATACTGTCTCAAGTCATGTATGGAGTTGAAGCATTAGATATCTTTAAAAACAGAAGATAGGGGCCTACGGCGCCGCCTTAGCGCCGAGTCGAGTCCGTCTGGCTCTTGATATGCAAACACCTGTAGTGAGTCGCCTGCACTACCTGGCTCTCGACATGCACAAACCTGGTGCAGTTCCATCGAATAGCGTTCAGGGCTAAGCGAATGTGGCGAAATTTTCGTGGGGTAGGGCTTGAGCTGGAAAGCTGGTCGGAAGAGAATTGGTGTGGCCCGTGTGGAAGAGTGTTGATGTCAGACTGTCAGTTGCACGTGAGACAGCGCCATTCGATGAATTCATCCTAGTGCAGAAGCGCCCCAGATAAAGACCCTAAACCCCCTCAGTTTACCCTCCGGCTACGGGCGGCGGCCGGAGGCCAGCTGCAGCAGCAACGCGGGGGAGTTTTGATATCGTTGGAGCTTTATCTGATAATTGTATCAAGCTCGTGTCGGCGAACAGTCGCTGCTGGGGTTTCAGTCTTTCCCATTATTTTCAGTCGTCACAGCTGCGAGTCAAACCCTCCTCCATCATCCAGAGTCTATCATCTTTGTACCTATTTTAGAAACTCTTGTACTCGTTGCTAATATGTCTTCGACTAAAGATGTCCTTTCAGTCCTATCAATCGACGCGAAGCCATACATATATTCCTTTCCCCTTCAACATACCGCACTCCTCGTGATTGATATGCAAAGAGACTTCTTGCTCGCAAAAGGCTTCGGGGAGATTCAAGGAGGTAATTTGGAGGCCGTCCAGGCTTCGATTACTCCTACCAGGAAGCTACTTGAGGCATGTAGAGGTGCTGGGATGACTATTGTACACACTCGTGAGGGCCACGTTCCCGACTTGTCGGACTGTCCGTCCTCGAAGCTTGTCAGACAAGCTGCTACTCCCAACAATACACAGCACAACCTCATCATTGGCGATAAGGGTGAGCTCGGACGACTTCTTGTGCGGGGAGAGTACGGTCATGACATTATTGATGAATTGAAACCGCTTCCTGGAGAGGTTGTGATTGACAAACCTGGAAAGGGCTCCTTCTGGAATACGGCCATCTTGCACAAACTAAAAGCTCGAGCAATTACCCACCTCATTGTCTCTGGTGTCACGACAGAGTGCTGCTTTGCAACTTCCATCCGAGAAGCTAATGACCGTGGATTCGAATGCTGTGAGTTCCAACGACCTAACTGGCATGCCAAATCGCTGACAGCCTGTAGGTGGTATCGTGGAGGCTACAAGCGGTTACAACGACAGCAATTTCAAGCAATGCAGTCTTGACATGATCCATTGGTCTCAAGGTCTCTTCGGCTTTGTCGCCAACCTCCAACCCCTCCTGGATGCCCTCACACCTCTTGGAATCCAAAGCGTCACCGGCAGTTCCACTCCTCCACAAACACCCCCAGACTTTGATGGCAACCTTACAATTTCCAGTCTCCAAAAAGCATTCAAGAACGGCCTTTCTCCAGTTACAGTTATCGAGGCGCTCTACAACAAAATCGAAGCCTACCATAGGGTCGATCCTGCCGTATGGATCTATCTCGAGTCTCGAGAGAACGCACTTGATGCCGCAAAAGCCCTCACAGTCAAGTACTCTGATAGAAGCGCCCTTCCACCCCTTTTCGGGGTTCCATTCAGTGTCAAAGATAGTATCGATATTACAGGCTTGCCTACCACAACTGCCTGTCCACCACTCACCCATGTCCCTTCAGCTTCTGCCGTCGTCTACGACAAATGTCTCGCTGAAGGTGCCCTTTTCATCGGCAAGACCAACCTAGACCAATTAGCAACTGGCCTTACAGGCTGCCGCAGCCCTTACGGTATTCCCCACTCTGTCTTCCACAAAGACTACATCAGCGGCGGTTCCAGCAGCGGCAACGCCGTGAGCGTAGGCGCAAACCTCGTTTCCTTCTCACTTGCAACTGACACCGCGGGCTCCGGTCGCGTTCCGCCCGGATTCAATGGAGTCGTAGGCTACAAACCTACACGAGGCACGATTTCATTCCGTGGTGTAACGCCCGCTTGTCTGTCCTTGGATTGCATAGCACTCACCACGCACACCATTTCAGACGCAAGATCTCTCTGGCAGATCCTTGAGGAATACGATCCCCTAGACCAGTATTCCAAACCCGTCATTTCCTTTGAACGACACATCAACTCCATCGGCCCACAAGCCCGAGCCTTCAAATTCGGGATCCCACCCCAAAAAGCCCTTTCTCTGTGTTCCTTCCCACATCGCCGCAAATTCAATGAAACCGTCGCCACGCTGCAAAAACTCGGGGGTGTGCTCACACCTATTGACTGGTCACCCTTTCAAAACGCCGGAAAGCTTCTTTACGACGGGACATTTGTTTCAGAGCGGCTCGCCTCATTACCAGACGACTGGCTAGGCAAAAGCCGCTCATTACTACACCCAGTTATTGTGCAATTAATGGATGCTGTTGTTGAACGGCAAAGCACCGCCGTGCAAGCATATCGCGATCTCCAGGCCAAAGCAATCTACACCCGACAAGCCGAACAAGTGTTCTCGTACTCAGCGACTGGGATTGATGTCCTCGTTGTGCCTACTGCGCCTACACATTGGAAGATATCGGAAGTGCTTGCAGATCCGATTAAGAAGAATAGCCATCTCGGCGAGTTCACGCATTGTGGGAATGTGCTCGATTTGTGCGGGGTTGCTGTTCCTGCGGGTACTTACCCTGTCAAAGAGCTCAGTGGGAATGAGGCTGATGAAGGTGAACTCCCTTTCAGTGTGACTTTCCTTAGCGGGTCGAGGATGGATGCGGAGATGTTGGAGATAGCGAGGAGGTTTGAGGAGAGTATGAAGGAGAATGCTTGCTAGCATTTAGGTATTTATTTGGCCAAGCATTGGGAAGGAGCTCGATGACATGACGTTGCCTTTTGTTTCTGGTCGATACTTCCATGAATTTGTTTGACAGCCACGAGTGATCATCCCTAGCAAAGCGACCAGTATAGTTAAGCGTATTTCTTTATTGATGCATATTGAACGAGCTGTCTATCTATTTTAGTAATGATGTAAATAGCATTCCATTTAACTTTCAGTGCACATTAGAGAAGGCGCGACAATCACAACACGCCTGTTGCGCGCACTCTCCACCTTACATATACGTGAACTACTGTGCAACGTTAGTGGGACTGAATTGATTATTCTAACATCTTGCTAGGATCAGGGAGAACATAAACGGGATGCATACATCTGTTCAAGATCACCCCACTCCCCTGTCATGTTCTACGTTAGTACAATGCAGAAGAAACACTACATGGGTGGACTAAGATGAATGGAAGGCGGAGAGCGACTAGGGTTTTTAAAGAACGTATCTATTGCAGGTGACAGAGTAATTCCAGAGACTCGTGCCGCATAATCACATCCCATCCCAAGTATTCGCTCCCGAACGAGTTTCCACCTATTGCATCGCAGAAACAACTTATCCTCCACACTTTTCAATTCAATAACCACCAACCTGAAAAAGGCTTCCTTTTTGACAACCTCTCTCCCCAACCAATACAACACTCACATCCAAACTCAAACTCACAAGCCCTAATCAAAGAATAGAATGTGCTTCATAACTATGTCATATGCCATTATCACAAAAAGTGAAAAGCTGTTCTTTCAATGGTGTGATGAGGGTGTGCAGTAGGGTTTCGAACTCGAACCAACAAGGGAAAAAAAACGCCGTGTAGCTCCGCTGCCCGCCTAACCCCCACCCACCAACCCGGCTATCAATCCACTTCAGCAGACCATCTACTTAGCATCATAACATCTAGCAAGGAAAGAGAGGATCGTAAGTAGGAAGACGAGACCAAAGAGCTCAAAAGCCGTGCCAAAGTATCATCTGTAGCATACCTTCTGCACTCCATTCCCATTCATCCTTTCCGGCAAAGTCGGAACTTCCCGTGCTAGGTCCAGGTCTTTCTGCGAATCCGCCTCCGCCTCCGACGCTGAAATCAATGTCACCGATGCATCCAGATTCGAATCCCTGTACTCCCCCGTAAACCCGTGGTATATGGGAGTGAGTATATAGGCAACCACGTTACCGAGTTTTCTTAACTTCCGTCGCCCACCCCTCAATCCCATCTCCTTTACTCCCAACCGGAATATTGAGCTTAACATCATCCATGCCTTTCGTCGCATCCAAAAACTCATGGCCTGTCATTCCTCCCGCGTTCGCCCTATCCACAGGTAACAACTCCAACATTGGCAACAAGAACCCGGCAATCCTCTTCGCGTCCTCGACAGGGAAATGATATTTCTCGTGCAGGACATCCGGAAGTGCCCAGTGACGTAGACGGTGAATATTGCGGAGCTCGCCCTTTCGGTTGAAAATTTCCTGTGACCATTTACCGGACATGCAGAGCGATTTGGGGAATGTGCCGAGGAGCTCGATGATCTGTGCGATGTGGTCGTCGTCCTTGCCGTATTTGGTACCTGATTGGGGATCGAAGAGGTAGTCCCCGGTGATGAGTTCGAAGACCTGATTGGAATTAGTCCTTGAACATGGTTCAGAGGGCGGGGCGCAACGAATTCATACCATTGCAGCCATACTCCAAACATCAGTACTAGCACCCCACTTGCTGCCCAGAATGACCTCCGGGGACCTGTACTGCCTAGTCTGGATATCATTGGTGAAGTGATGCCCAACCCAACAGGCATTCCCAAGATCTGCAATCTTGACTGAGATCGTTTCGACGGCGAGGGAGGCATCTTCAGCCATTTTGTCTGGCGAGGCATTGGTATTTGAGGAGGCACTGGATTTATCGAGGCTGATGCCGGAGACTTCTTTCGTCAAGAGGTCACTACAACATAGAGGTGAGCCGAAATGAAGGGGATCACAAAGGGTGCACGGCTTACGCAGTCTTTTCTCGCTGCTTCTGGACATCTTCGTCGGTCGTAGGCTGCTTAATACCGAGTCGTTCTGCCATTGACAGGCCGGATGACGGTGAAGAAGTGCCTAGAGCACCACTCATTACAACACCGTCTTTCGGAGGTGGAGCTAGCCCAGCTATGGGGGATTCTTTACCTGTACTCTCACTCATGATCTTGTTTAGACTCTGGGTGCTGCCGGGGAAGTTTGCGAGATCGGAATGGCTGAAGCTGGCGTTAAGGGGACTCGGCAACGGCTGGCTGCCGGTAATCAACGTCCTCCGTCTCCGCCGGCCATTCCTGTTGTTATCATCCTCGCCCTTCTTCTTAGGTTCGTCATGGACGTATGTTTTGACGATTTGCTCGACGTCTCCAATCTCAATGAGGACGTTCTCAGGCTTGAGGTCGGTGTGGATGATGCCGCATTCCCGATGCAGGTAGTCGAGGCCGAGTAATACTTGTTTCGTGATCTGTTTGACCAGAGGCATGGGAATCCCCCGATGATTCCATCGCTTTATTAACCCCAGTAGATTTTCTCCGAGCACCTCAAACACCATACATACATGGACGCCGTTGGGGCCTTTATGGTTGAAGGAATCGAGAAGACTGACGACGTGCTGGCGGCCCGGATGGTCTTTATTCGCATCGACAACCTTCTTGAGGAGCTTGATCTCGTCGAGGGCGGTTTCGGTGTAGTGTGCAGCGGATCTGACTACCTTGAGGGCGACGTGCTTCTGGGTGATGTTGTCTCTGGAGAGCCAGACGGTGGAGAAGTGACCCCACCCGAGCTTGCGCACGACCGTGTACTTGCCGTCCTTATACTCCTCTCCAACAGAGACCGGATGGTAGCCGCCCTTACAGTAGTCCTCCGAGTCCTCTTCGTCGGCCGTGTTCTCTGCTTCGTCGACCGACGAGGACGAAGACGAGGGCGAGTGGCTTAATTGGTTTGTGTACGAGACTTTGTGGTGTGAGAGGGGGGATGCCGTGTTTTGCACGCTGCGCGCCGCCATGGTCAGTTCGAGGGCGTCAGTGCTGGAGGTTGTGACAGCACAGAGGGGTAGTGTAAAGGCAAGGGGACGGGGGAACGTACGTGAAATGAAAACTGCTCGCAGAGGCAGGTGAAGCGTCCTGGCTCTTCTGCTGCTCGGTGGTGATAATGGGCTTCAGGTCCTGCCCCTTCCGCCGCTTCTTGCCGCTGTTCCCGTTCGCTGCCTGCGCGACCTGCTTCGCCTTGTTGATGGCCGCCTTTTTGATATCAGTGCCATTCATCATGGGCGACTTCCCCGCCACCGGCGACGAGACCGCCGGACTGCGAAAGCGACGAGGGTGTGCTACTAGGAGAGAGGGCGATCAGGAGATCGGGACGCGTCGGGCTGCGCTCATGGGACTTCGAGAAGGATAGCAATCAAGGGACTGTGAAGGCAAGGCCAGCGCTCGCGGCCGTGGTAGCAAGATGCGACGATTTCTCAATTGCTGGTGATCGGCTTAGCCGCTCGTCTCGTCTGGCCTATCCTGGCACGGACTCCCCTGATTGGCTCTGGTGGTCGTGTTTGTTCGACTGTGCTCTTGGACTCGTTGCTGCGTTGGGGGGCGGCTCTGGGCGGGGATCAGGCCGCGGTTTGTTCGATTGTTGCGGGAGGCGCGGGCAGACACTCGGTGCAAGATGCAAGACACTGAAGACGCCGGGGTTGCGAAGCTGGCGGGCGCTGAGATCCTGCTCGGAGGCGGTAAGCTGCTGCTACCAAGCTGGCCAACTCCAGCCAACAGTGGCAGACTATGATGCAACAGCCAGGACGTGAAACGACGAGGGCAGCGCCCGCCCCGCCAGTCTTTGGCTCTTTTCTTCCACCAGCAGCACGCCGTAAACTGCTTAGGGATGGAATTATTCACCGCGGCGTTGGCACTGGGTAGGCCCCCCTGCCATTCCCGCTGATTCAAAGCATAATGCTCGCTCATGATTTGGGCACCAGTGGCCTTGGAACCCTGGAATCGCATTCGGTGATAGTGCTAAAAACCAGATCGTCACCCAATGTGTCGCTCAGTCAATTCATCTGCACGACAATCTCACTGCAGGCTGTGCCCTCTGCTGGGAAAGTAAGCCATCTACTTCATCATAAACAGCTTCCCACAACATGAACTCATCAAATCTAGATGCCATTGCGCATTCGCTAATCCGATCCACACAGGTCCAAAAATATCCATACATTCCTGATCCTCCATGTGTCCTATAATACAGTAGCAATATATGCGGCTGGAATTGTCTCGACCCATTGAACCGACTCTGCACGCAATCAATCTCATATGCTTAACCTAGGGGTTTCCGAACGTCTCACACTGTGAAACCGCACCTAGCTCCAACAAAGACTGACATAGGGTGCTTGACCATCATCTTTGCACTACCGTCCACCTGTGTATTAAACATTTTGATAAACCCAGCACCGACCGCTTTGAGAATGCAAATCAGGGTAGACGAAATATTTGACCACAGTATGAAAGGGGACAGAAAACGCTTTCAGCAAGAGAGGTCGTAACTCGACAGGATTGACATGGCCTACCTGGCGGAGACCGCTGCCATCCATTTCTGTTCGTCTTTCCTGTTCACAGTTAGTAGTTGCTTTGAGATGGGTATGGTATGTACGCACTTGTCGAAGTGAAGAAGCATGCCGAGTACTGGGATCAACTGTTGTTGATATTTCTTGTCTCTTTGTTCGAGGAACTGCAAGAGGACATTCTTTAGATACACGTAGTCCACGCTGCCAGAGGCTCCGGCTTCTCCACTCTGGCCAGAGGGTGCCCGAGACTTTGGCGCAGGAGAAGCGAGTCGAGATCGCGAAGGGGACGATTCGAGTGACGTTCTTGAAGACTCCACATTGGTGTCGAGAACTCGTGTTTTGGCCGCTTGAATCGCCCGAAGCTCTTCCGACATTGACTGTTCATTGTTAGTGCTTCACAAATCTAAATTCGTGGCATTTCTCACCTTGCTAGACTTCTGAAGCTTTTCTAGCCGGCCCTGTGTCTCGTCGAACGCACGGCGGAGGTCGGCTTTCTCTTTCTCCAAGTCTCGCACTTGCCTTTCGCTATCGTCTAAGGCATCTCGAAGTTGGCCCATGGCCAATTTGACCTCAGCAACTTCTTCATTGGCTTGGATGGCGCGACGCTCCGAATCATCCTTCTGTCTACGTAACTCTTTTTCAGCTGACGCAAGGTCGTCCTTCTCGTCGACCGCTCGTGTAACAGCACGCTCTGCGTCACGAATCTTTTGTTTCAGCTCCTCGAGCTCCCGGACGCGCCGTCGACCAAAAGTGCTTGCTTGCTCTTCCGCTCGTTCCCTCTCTTCAATAGCTAGATCTAGCCTTTCCTGTATTTCCCTTACTCTTGAGTCGGCTCTTCCTTGAGCATCTGCGAGTAGTCTCCTCATCGTTTCCGCCTCTCGGCTTCGCTCGCTCAGGAGTCGGTGCGCATCAGCAAGTTCCTCCTCCAAACTTTCACTTCGTGCGCGTACCTCTTTCATTTGAGTTCCCATCTCTTGCGTCTGATCTTGCATGCTGTTCATGAGATCTTGTGCGCTCGCGTACTGGGCGGATTTGAGATGAATCTCGTCCCTTAAACTCTCAGCCTCGCGCTTTAGTTTGGAGACCTCCTGTTCTAGGTCCTGAATAGAATTGCGAGAGTACTTGAGATCACCTTGCACCTTTGTAAGATCTTTCGAAAGTCTATCGCAACTCTCATTGGCATCGTTGCGGTCACTCTCGGACCTTTGAAGATCTTTCTGGATTTTTCTGTTTGTCTCCTCAAGGGCAAGTCTTTGGGTAGTCTCCTGTTTTATCTTTTCATGGAGGGTCCGTATGTCACTGTCCTTGTCGGATACCTGTGATCGATGGGTCGCAATTTCGGACTTGAGGTCTTTCTCTCGGGCCTCCAAATGCCGTAGCTCTGCTGATTTTGCTGTAAGTTCATCTTTGGTTCTTCGCAGTTCAACAGCTTCGTTACGCAAGGAGATTAGTTCCGGCTGCGCCTTCTGGAGAATCTCTCGCATATCAGTGAGGTCCTTGAACCTCGATGCTGCAAGCTGTTGGGCGACAGAAAGGTCTGTCTGCAGAGAGTCGGCTTTGGATTTCAAGTCTTCGAATTCCGCCGTCAAAGTCTCTCCGACTTGTTCCGAGTCTTCATGAGCGGCTTTCCCAGTATGGAGGTCTGTGACCTCTTTTTCCAGAGTAGCGAGGCTTTCCTGCAGTGCCGATTTCTCAGCTTGAAGCTCTTTGATCTTGTCCTTGGCCTCTACGTGCTCCTGTCCAACATGGATCAGATCATCCCTGAGACTCTCGATTTCTTCCTTCAAGTCGTCTTGATCCTTCAGTTTCTTTCGGAGAGACTCCATCGATGTTTCTTTTTCAGCAAGCTCGCCCTCCATTCTCTCGATAGCTGCAACCTTTGTCTCCATTTCATTATTGAGCTGAGAAATTGTTCTCTGTGCCTCCTCTAATTGAGGAGAGAACTCGGTATTGCGGGGACTGAGGGGCCCGTTGACACTACCCGCCTCGCTTGAATTTGCTTCCGGTGTGGCATCTGCAACTTTTCCGCCTTTCTTTCGGCTCCGATTCTTCCTCTTTTTAGAAGCCGCGGATTCTCCGGCATTTGTATTGGCGACTGGAGCTTCAGGCTCCGGAGATGCTGTGGATTGGCTCGGTCTTTTCGCATTCGCTGACTCAAGTTCTTTTGTGGCTTGATCGAGGTTGGCCAAAGCCTTGTCCCTCTTCGATTCCGCATTCTTCAATTGCTCGCGTAGATTGTTGACCAATCCATTGAGTGTTTCATTCCGCTTCTCGCTTCTAGCTTGGATCTCGCGAAGCTGGGAAAGGTCCGCTTCGAGCTTTTCAACCTGGCTTCGGAGGGTATCCTGTTCATGGTCCTCAAGAAGTTCTTCCCCACGTGTAGCATGCATTTCCTCCAACTCCTTCAGTGCCGTTTCCAGTTTCTCTCTCATTTCAGTAATCGTTTTTTCATGGCGCTTGCCAACCTCTTTTTGCTCAGTAAAGTCTGATTCCGCAGTACCGAGCTTAGACTTCAAGTCATCGATTATAGCGTCAAGACTTTTCTGGCGCTCATTGGCTTCCTTCTGAGAGCGCTCGTGGGTGTCTTTGACCACATGAAGGCTATTCGTTGCTGCCTCTAAATTCTTCATAAACGATTCTGCAGATTCTTCGGCCACAGATAGCTCATTCTTTAAAGATTTGTTTTCTTCTTCCAATTTGCCTACTTTCTCCTCGCTGTTTTGGAGTTGAGACTGGAGCCTTGGGAGCTCGCTATCGTACGAGAAGAACTCTTCGGTGTCTTCAGTGACTTCCGTCTCCTTCGAGATCTTTGTGGGGGAGAATGCAGTAACTGATTCGGTCTGGGAGGTGGAATCATCCTGAGGCATGTCGTGGCCAGTTGCTACTTGCCCTCGTAATTTCTCCACCTCCTCTAAAGCATTCTGAGCCATTTTCTGAGACTCTCCGAGTTTCTTGTTGAGCTCGTCCCGTTCTTTCGACACTCGTTTGAGTTCTTCCATGAGCATGTCACCTTTGACATTTAGCTGTCCGAGGTATTCTACAAATGCAGCAGGCTCGGTTATGGAAGTCAAGGGAGTATTTTCGCGTAGGGAGGCTTCGAATACTTCGATCGCGCTTACTCTTGCGTGGGCAATGCGGTAAGAACGAAGCAACTCTGTGACGAACGTTAGGTAAGCAGGCTAGAGATAGGAAGGAGCACCCACCAGAATACTTGGGTTCAAGTTTCTCGAGTTTTCGTAGTCGAGCTTGTACTTCTGGAGGTATTTCAGGCTGTGGAGCCGCCTTCTCTCCCTCTATGACTGACGCGCCATTGTCGTTCATGGATGTTCCAGTGGCTAGCGAGGATTCAAAGGTGTCTGCCTTCTCTTTTGGGCGAGGCGTTCCTGCTCGACTAGGCTCATCCTCTTCTCCTATAACAAACTCGGGGTCAAACTCTGAGGGATCGGGGCCCTTTCCGGTCGGCGCTGCCTTGCCGCTAGTGTCCGCATCCTTCGCTCGTGCTGGTCGTTTTGAGGGAGACAGATTTCGGGAGCTCGATCGCCTAGGGGTTGAGCCTGACCGCGAGCGCGATGGCTGGACAGAAGCTCGCTGTTTAGCTTGCTCCTCTGCTATTCGGGCGTCAAGAGCGCCTTTGATGCGCTTTGGTATCCCCTGTCAGCAATGTAAACTGATTGTATGGGGGAAGGAGAAGTACCTGAAAGCCTTGAAACATGTTCACAGTATTTTATGCAATTTCAGATTAAGAATTGGCTTTGCGGGTATCTAGTGTGTTGCCATGGTCTACTGTGTAAGTGTCCACTTGCAACCAGTGACTATTCTGAGACGTTTCTAGGGACCACGCTAAGGGCGAGGCGCAGGGCGCAGGGATCTCCGGATACCGGAGAAACCCCGGCCCGACATATCTCGAAAATAATTTCTGTTTCGCGGCCTTGCTGCTACCTGCATCCCTCGACCCCCCCTCGAAAATGGCGTCAGTTCAGGTCTCTTTGCCTCTCCCAGTTCTTCCAGAAGGGTGGTCTGGTGAGAGGGATTTCAAGGCAATCGGACCCCTCAGTCATGCTACCGACCGAAACATCGAGCCGGTCGGCCCGCACTTCCTTGCCCATGCTCGAAGAGTGCGTTTGCTCCACAGTATCAGCCTCGTCGCCAGCTAACCATGCTTCCACTTGTAGAAGCGACATAAGCGCACATTCTCCGAAGATGATCGCATTCAAGCCCAGGTAAATGTCAAGAAAGTTGAGGACGATGACGCGGGCGAGATTAGCGAGTTGGAGGATCCCCTCATGTTGCAGCGAGAAGCCAAAGACTGGAAGGTGGGATTCTTTGAAATCGACCCTGAACCCAGATCGCTCACATTTTCTGCAGGGTCAAGACCACTACGCCGTGCTTGGAATTTCGAAATACCGATACAAGGCTACGGAGGACCAGATTAAGCGAGCTCACCGCAAGAAGGTGCTGAAACACCACCCCGATAAGAAGGCTGCTGCTGGGGAAGCCCAAGACGATCAATTCTTCAAGTGCATTCAAAAAGCCACCGAGGTCCTCTTGGACCCAGTTCGGCGACGACAGTTCGATTCGGTTGACGAAGGTGCCGACGTGGAGCCCCCGACTAAGAAAGAGACACAAAAAGGCAACTTCTATAAGCTGTGGGGCAAGGTTTTCGAGTCTGAGGGTCGTTTCTCCAAGGTCCAACCAGTTCCCAAGCTCGGGAACGAAAAGAGCACCAAAGAGGAAGTCGAGCATTTCTACAACTTTTGGTACAATTTCGACAGCTGGAGAACCTTTGAATACCTCGACGAGGATGTTCCAGATGACAACGAAAATCGTGATCAGAAACGTCACGTCGAACGGAAGAATCAGAATGCTCGCCGAAAGAAAAAGACCGAGGACACGGCCCGCCTAAGAAAGCTCGTAGATGACGCACTGGCTCTTGATGAACGTATTAAGAAGTTCCGGCAGGCGGAACATGCCCAGAAGAACAAGCGCCGACTAGAAAAGGAAGCCGAACAGAAACGTCTCGCGGAAGAGGCCGCCAAGCAAAAAGAGCTCGAGGCCCAAGCCAAGGCCCAAAAAGAGGCCGCAGAAAAGGCCGACAGAGCGGATGCGAAGAAGGCGAAGGAAGCGGCGAAGAACGCTGCGAAGAAGAACAAGAGAGTGGTGAGGGCCGCTGTTAAAGAAGCCAACTATTTCCACAGCGGTGGAGATGCTCCTCCCTCTCAGATCGATCAAGCGTTAAATGACGTCGATCACATCATCACGAAGATTGACAACGAGGAGCTGGCTGATTTGACTAGCAAACTAAGTGGCAAGAAGAATGCTGGCGAGATTACCCAGATCTTCAAGGATGAAGTGCAGCGGTTAGTTGGAGCAGGCAAACTGAAGGAGGGCGAAGCCAAGTCTCTTTCGTAGTAGTGCTTTTAGAGAGGTCCGGGTTTATTAGGTAGTTCTCTTAGGTTTAGATGGAGTAGGACAATTGGAGCTCTCACCAGGTTTGGTTTGATGCCAAGGGTTATGTTTTTGCTTGTGATTTCGATTTGGCAGTGTTCACAGTTCTTTTCAAGGTTCCACAGTCCATTTCATGCTGCAAGAGCTGTAGAACATGAACATTGCATTCCACTTGGCGTCATATAATAGCCGTCTTCCTGCATTTCCGCATGCGCTAGACCTGGATTCCAGTGGCGCACTTCCTTGGTCGGGTTCCCCACGAAGGCTGCCCAGTGTCCACCGCCCACCACCGTTGTTTGGCGGCGGTTTTGGTCGAGACAACCTTGTCATAGCAACCCACCCAGGCGCGACATGGCATCAAGCCAAGTCTGTGGTGCCCTAGATTTGGATGCAACTACGTTCAACGCCCATTACTACTTATACACTTCACGATTCCCTGCCAAGCACACAGTTTTCTTCCTTAACCCTCCCGTCGTCTACTCACCCTTCACGGCAATCACAGCAGCTCCCCCGCGCTAAGGCATATAGTCTACTAAGTACGACAGTACCTGCCGCCTGTGAGAGCGCACGTTAGGCGCAAGGATATCGCAAGCGGAAAAGGGTGCAATTGTATTCGTCTGTAGAGGGGCTCACCGGACGCCCTCGTGCCTCTAACTTGTCCAAAGACCAGGATGAGTATCTCCCCCACGTCGGCCGCACAACGAAACGGTTCATCACCAGTCCAAGCACCTGCATCTCGCCAGACGGTGAGCCCTCTGTCGCTGCCAGCGACTGGCGCAGAGACACAAGTTGCACGCCGCTCATCCATTCAATTCCTGCCGCATTCTAATGCTGCGTTCCCCAAAGGCAGCCCAAAGGCAGGCCGCGAGAAGCGCCGCTTATCCTCACCTCCACCTCCACCGTGAGTGATGACCTCTCCATCCTTTGCTACCCCTCCCAAACCCACCACTCCACCATCCCCCCTCCATCTTTTCGCGTTCATGCCTCACGACCTGATGCCTATGGCGAGTCATTATGTCGGAGTATGCCTCACAGATCGCGGGTGGCGCCCGGAGCGAGCAAGAGACTTAGTTACCTTCTCATGTTCCTCATAGATACCCAGGACTGTATAGACCACGCACTGACTAGAGCTGTACAGTGTCTTCCAATCCCGTGTCTCATTCGATACGTTCGACAAGCCTGCTGATTTCATCGAAGAGAATTCATTTACCCTGATAGCAAAGCACAAGGACTACGAATACACTAAACGATCGCGCACGTTTCTCTGTGGGTGCGATGACAACGAATACTCCGAATATGCCTTGCAGTGGCTCATTGATGAGCTTGTGGACGACGGCGATGAAATTGTTTGCTTGAGAGTTGTCGAGAAGGATTCCACACTTGCAGCAGACCCAAGTGTTGAGAAGAGACGTTATCGATCCGAGGCCGAAACTTTGATGAAGCAAATCCAGAACAAGAACCATGAGAATAAGGCCATCAACTTGATCTTAGAGTTTGCCGTTGGAAAGGTTAATATCGTGATTGACGAAATGGTAAACAAATCGATTTGTTCGTGTACGACTGTGGGCTAATACACCTACAGATCAATCTGTACGAGCCAGCCATCCTTGTCGTTGGAACCAGAGGACGAAGTCTTGGCGGTTTTCAAGGCCTCCTTCCCGGATCCGTTTCAAAATACTGTCTGCAGCACTCTCCTGTTCCTGTCATTGTTGTCCGTCCATCTTCCAAGCGCGACAAGTCAAGGACCAAGCGTGCCCAGGACCCTGCTCGGCATGCCTACAAGGACCTCCTAGAGAAGAGTGGTCCGCAGGGTGGCCACATCCTGAATTCTGGTCACCGCAACAGCAGCTTCATCGCAGAAGAGGAAACCCAGCCTGCTTCTGATGACGAAGCGGTAGCAGTAGCGGCAGCTATTGGGCTCAGACAAAATCTCGATGCTAGCCCGCTAACCCAGGTTGAAACAACACCAGCAGATGTTGAGCCCTTCTCTGCACGTGTTGCCGATACAGGTTTCGTATCCGCACTAGAGGAACTGCGAAGTCCTAGCGTTGTCATGAAAAGCCCTGAATTAGGCAACCTAGACAGTCCTGATATCAGCGACATAAGCAGCAGCGAGGAGGATGACCAAGGAGGAGTATCAACCACACAAGCCATAAAACCGAGTATCGCAATTGAGGGCACAGAGTCGACAATGCCTGCAATGGAAGTCGAGCCCGAGACAAAACCAGAAGAGCAATGGAACCCAACTACGGAATAGAAGTAACGCCCCCCTTCTTGTCTCACTTACCAGACGTTCTACACTTGCACAGCAGGGAAAATTAATGCTATTATTCTTCGTCAAAGATGACATGTTCGTGCTTCATTTTTAAGGGTGGAGACGGCTTGGCATCTGAAAAAGTCTGACCTTTCGCGACAAGAGTGTGGGGGCCCTACTGGCTGCGGGACCGGGCAGATTCAAACCCGAGAGATGGCGATAGATAGCATTATCAGAGTTCGCTCAGACCGGCAGACGAGCGACTAAATTCACGATATCATGGTCCATTGCTAATATTGCTATTTCTGTCCTGTGTTTTGCCCCACAATAAACCAATCCTTCCTGGCACTGGTCAAAGCTCTCTGATCTGACATGACGTCCAAAAGTGGCGGGGGTTGGAGGCTTGGCGACGTGTTGCGAAACGCTTTCCGCGTGTTCGTCCTCAGGAACAAGCATCCTTTTCCTCTCTCCCTTAGGCACTGACATGACCTTTCGAGCCGTCCATTCGCTGCGGAGTCGATGGGAGTTGCATCCACAACCAATAACGCTTGAACCGACGAGTCTATAAAGCAAATATTCCGAACCTGATCCTGTTCCGACATTCTCAGCCCTATGGTTCCTTCCGACGGCTGCGATGAATGTGTACCTGACTGGGTGGTCAAACGACGACCATCGACCTTAGCGTTCTCGGCGTTGCCTTTTGTTCTTACCTTTATCATTGTAGCCGTCGCTGTGTCCCATAAGCTCTTTCCTCTTCTGTCAGGCCCCACCCTACTTAAGGACCGCCGCGATGCAGGTTTACCGGCGGCATTCTCCCTGCGGGAGCGGCCCTCCATACACAACAACCTGCGGATTACGTCGCAGACTCTCGCCAGTGTCACATTCTCTACGAATATTGCCCTATCAGCAGTCCTAGTAGAGCTGATTCTGTGCGAAATATCGAACACAGTCAACCCAGCCACTCGCACACTCGCGCTGAAGATCACAGTCCCACTCCTCCTTTTCCTCCTCGTCATTGCAACGCCTGCGCTAGAAATACACTCAGTACTCGCAGGCGCGGGATGGGACTTTGGCGGCGGACAGCGAAGGATGGCGTGGATATTGGAGGCTGTAGGCTTGGTGATATGGCTGATTGGCTTTTGGTATCTCGGGAGGGCTCTCTTGGGGTCCTACCTCCATGAGGAGTCTTATATCCGCGATCACAGTATTTCAGAGGGGTGTCTGGAGAGAATTGGAATAATTGGAATAAGCTTGATGGCTTCTTTGGCTGGATTCGCTGCCGTCAGCTCTATGCGGCAGACTTTTGGGGCTAAATATCGCCCTGTAAGTCATAATCTCCAAGCAACCAAACCCGCACTAACCTCAGTAGGTAACCGAGTCAGACCTTTCTCGAAAACAGGCAGGCTTGGATGCCACTAACGATATGCTTCTGGCGAAGGAAAGCCGTCTGCGTGCTCTTCAACGCAAGCTTTCAGACACCCCACAGGAAAGCTTCATGACTCGTATCATGGGCAGCATTCGAGGAAATCCAGATATCCAAGAACGCAACACCCTTCAGCTCGAAATACAAGGGCTTGAGACCATGCGATCCTCCATTCAGAATTCTCTTATGGTCCTTCAAAATCGGCGTCAATCTCAAGTTCGCTCACATACCGCATATGGCCGCTTATTGAACGTGTTCTCTTTTATCTTTTCCCTCTATTGCTTTTATCGAATCGCCGCCACGACAGTCACAACCCTTCGCCGATTCTCATCACCAAATACCAGCTTCTCAAACAGCGACCCGATCAATAACTTCCTCGCTATCCTCGCAAAGCATTGGGATCCCACCTTGGATCGCGTGGCCTGGAGTCGGACAATCTCTTTCCTTCTGTCTGGGGTGATGCTTCTCTTGTCCTTCAACAGCGTTCTCCAAACTTTCCTCCTTTTTGCCCTGGTTCTTCCAAGTATACTCCAGCATGCTCGAGCAAATCTTGCCTTACTTATATCGCAAATATCGGCTACATATGTAATCAGCTCGGCTCTTCTTCTACGAAGTAATCTACCAACTGAGATGAAGAGTGCCATATCGGACGCCTTGGGTGCACCGCTTGAGCCTAGATTCACCGAAAGATGGTTTGAGGGATGGTTTCTTGCTGCGAGTGCATTGACCGTTCTTGGACTTTGGATTGGAAAAAGGATCAAAGGAGCTGGATGGGATGACGACGATGATTTAGGAGATTGTGACGTCGAAATGGGGAAAATGAGTTGAAGTTGATTGGCATTTTGATTGGAGTCATGTGGTCTTCAGATGGTCCCGGATATTGTATTATGGGGATTACCGCAGCATTGGGGGTATCGAGGACTCTGTATTAGTACACTGTATCGAATAATTGCATTTATTTCAGATCCGAGTAAAGTTCCCTCTCTACGGAGTATAGTGCATGTTGTTGGGTCTGAAGTCAATTAGGTAAAATTAAACAAGATTCCGCAAGTGTGTCAGCAAATCCATAAGCCATGCAAATGCATGTTACGAGGCAACTGGTATCACAATTGACGTAGATGCTGTGCATACATGCCCGATCAGGATGCCAAGGCCAGCCCTACAATGACGTCGTCGTGAGGCAAGAACTCTATGAAAAGCGCAGGGCATGGCGGAGCTGCTCATGTTCACCAACCTCATTAAAAGTTTTTGAGCTATCTGGTCCTCGAACTTAGTTCGTTTTCTTCTTCAGTATTAGTATCAATTAGCCAATAGACATTTTAGAACCTCTATATTCCAGCAAACAACCAACCAGTATGCCTCCTTCTCTACCCTTAGCCCTTACCCAACTACCTCTCCCTCTATGACCTATACCTAGCCTCAAACCTAACAGCTCAAAGCCCCACGCAAACACAACCACCAACATGTCCGCGCCAAACGCCGGCCGTCAATCCCCAGGCCCAGAAAGCCAAACCGGGGCCCAGCAGCAAGACCCGGTAGCTATGAATCCGAACGAGCAAGGGGGCGCTCCCTCTCAGTCGCACGCGAAAGAAGCAAGCGATGACCAGAAGGCAAATCTTGCAAGCAACCCGACGCACCCGCTTGCGAAGCATTCTGAGGAGACGACTAGTAAGAAATAGACTCGTGAATGGCGGATGGCGGGTTTCCTTTTGTAGTGTGGCATGAGAGGGTTTGTTATTCTGGGGAAGTTAAATGCGCAGTGTCTTTGCCTGAGAGGAAAGAGGAGGATTCAAAACTGAGGAATGAATGGTAACAGGATTTGACGTCGTCCTGAGCATTTACTTCCTGTAGTTAACTATGTACGTGATTGCTTGTCAGACCACTCCCATAGATATTATGCATTCGAGTTTTGCTATAAATCCGCCGCTGTCCTTCAACATGCACTACCAGTATTATCATAATATCTTTATTGTGGCTTTTTATTGACGTTCCGTGATGCGTTGCTTTTCTCAATTCCCCATGTATTTCGCCCCACCAATCACACCTCCCCCAACACCATAACCACGGATCATATCCGTTTCTAGCTATTTTCCGCTTGTCCCCACTTTATGAAGAATTTGACCCCTCTTTACTACGCGAAAATTCTTGTATTCGGACAGGAGGAGCACTCTTATTTCATACAAGGTTTTATTGCCACTATTATTTACTAAATAATTAACAATTTCTACACATCTGGTTAAGGGCACTTGGTCTAGGGGTATGATATTCGCTTCGCATATGTCAATGTGTATTTGTGAATGGTCGTGGGTTCAATTCCCACAGTGTCCACGTTTTTCGGGTTTTTTTGGAATATTTTTGGGCCATTGTTCGAGGTGTGTGCGAGTAAAGAGGTGGTCTTTCTTGCTGCTCTGTTCATGATGAACCTCCTCAACCTTCCCCGCTCAAGAAACTCGACGCCCCCCTTCTTAATCGATATAACGTCGATCTCAGAATATTTTCAACATGGCAAGCTCCCTGCCCTTCTCTCAACTTAAGCGGGCTGAACTCTTCTGACCCCTGCTCCAATTAACATAATCACTGTGTATACTATGTTCTAACTACGCGCACGACATCTACGGCTGCCCCTACAACTTCGGCGCAGCTGCGGTGTCTGGAAAGGCCCCATCACTGGTCTCGCAGTCGGCCGCATGTGCATTACACGCGGCGGTTGGGCTAAATTAGTCAGCTGCTTGAATTGCAACTCCCTCACGGGCATCAACCTTCAGTTACTAAAGACTTAGATTATTCTATAGAGTACTGGTATCCGATCAGGACGCTTCACTCACCTGCTGGAATCCTGACTCATCTATGTGCGTTCCTGTTGAGGGCGTGCCGTTGCTGTCATTTCTTTGGTCGGTACCGGGGAATTGGCCGTCTGTAAACAAGGCTGGGACGGCTTCAGTTACCAATACAACGGGATTCGTTTCTTCTTCGGCCACCTTATTTGGTACTACGGCCTCTACGGATCCTTTGACACCGGCGACTACCTCTAACAATAGCCCCTCCCAAACCAGCAGTATTTTAGCTCACTCTCACCCCATGGAGGGAATCCATAAATTAGTTCTTAATGTTGCCTTCCATACAGGGGGTGGGCCGTGGCTCTATGCAAGATCTTTTGACAGTGATTGAGGATAAGGGCGTGGAAGAGGTAGATAGAAAATCAGAAAAGTAGCTTTGGCTCATAACACGTCGTGCCGCATCCGGGAAATCTAAAGAAGCAATTCAGAAGGTGGTGAATGGACGCAGGAGAACGCTCTAGAAATTAAGCCCGCTGTTGGCCTGAGTGCTCACAATACGGTATGCCCCATCCAAACTGCCCAATGCAGCATTGATGCCTTCGGTGCATCTTAAAGGATATTGCCAAGGTCAAGTGCATGGAGCCCCTTCTTAGCCTCCTTTAGGTACAGCCTTTAAGAAGTCTTTTGTGCAGATATCTATGGCAGGCTCTGGCAATCCCCTTATGCATTAAACTAGCAAGTGAATGAAACGATCTTGTACCGGTAGTCATGTCATTGGTACTGGCCCTCCTCCCGGATACGCTTTTCTTTCTCCGCGCGAGCTCGATCTGTAGTGCGCTTATTTTAGGTCCATAGTTTCTGTGTGTCTGTTTGCTTTCAGCATTTCATTATAGCAAGGTGGTGCTTCATTTACACAGGCATATTTGGCATGATCAGACCGAGGACAAAGCTCGGCCATCTCGCACTCTTTTTGCCATCCTTACACTCCTTTTTACTACCCGTACACCCCTTCTAGAGTGTATTTCTAGAACCGGACCATAAAAGCTTGCTCTGTGACACGGATCGCCTTGGTCAATACTGGTTCAGTGTTGCACAGGGCAGAGAGTTTGATCTAGAGGCAGCTATCCTGAAGCCAGCGAGCACTAGGGGATGCCGGGCATCTTTAAAAGCCTTCCTCGGGCCTACTAGAGCGCCGAGATCCTTCCGACAAAATTCTGCATGTACAGTCATACTCTTGCGCATTCAGCTGACGCCAGTGATAGGGCTTTTAGCAAAGGCTATGAGTGCGGCGAAGTTGTTCTGCTTCTTGTCACCTAGCGTAGAGAGGGTAATGTATGACAGAAATTTGCTTATTGTTAACGCTCTTCGTAATTCTAGTAATAGGTTGGATGAATAGAATACTACTCCAGCCACGTTCCAAGTTATGCGGTAACTTACCGTAGCTATGTAGGGAGCCCTTAGCTGTGGCCAATCCATTTCTATTTATTTCTGTTAGTTTGCGGTAGCTGGATTCCCTTACTGATCAGTGCGAACAACCAAACCGCTACCAACAATAGCTACAGAGGTTATATGTGCAAACTAAGTTGCATCCAGGGGATTACGCGGCTCAACAAGTCCAAGGTAGGCACCAGAACGAAAATTCTCCTTACCTATAGTATCAAATCTCTTCGTATTACTGGGGTCGGAAGATCGTCACGGGAAAGATGCCATTAAACATTCGCAAGGGTTATTGTGAGGATTTTCGCGACCAATAAGTTACCTCCACATTTCTCTAGGTTATTTTCTATCGGGCTAGTTAAGCTTAAATGAGTTATTGCTATAGTGGTGTAGATTGGAGAAGCGCAGACGAATACAAACACGTTAACGAGGTTCATCTGGTACAATAGCGTACTATCACAAACCCGTGCTTCAGTCCTCTCTGGCAGATGGATCAAGCTCGGCATGTTATCACATGAAATAGAATATAAGGTATGTAAAGTTTACTCGTTAAACCTCTTTCTTGAATCAAGTAGAGAGTCTGACTAAGTACAATGCCTGTCCTGAATTAGCCCACCCTCATATTCCACGTTACATGGCAAGAGCCAGTACTATTCCAGTCCACACATGAATACAAATCCTAAGACAGTCAAAGCCTCTCCCTTCCCAAAGATGTAACATATGATTCCAACCCTACCATCCCGCCCCTTCCACGTCACTCTCACGCCACAAACCCGTCTCAGCCGTGTATGACATTCGACGTCGACCCGAATCCCGTCAACGAATCAAAAGCCCCTGCACTTTCCCATACAACCGATTTGACGTATGATTTGGCAGGCCTTCTGCCTCGTATGTTCTGATTCGGAATCTGACCCCGCACGAGAATCGGCTATAATAATGGTGACGTCAAGAGGCAATGCGATTTGAATTGAATTTTGGAATTTTGGGCTGTGGCGTTGCTCGGTTTGGGAGTTACCAGGGAGGTAGGCGAGTAGAGTGGAAGGTTGTTGAGAAGATTTGAAAGAGCTTTATGTATTTGTAAACGAGGATGTGCAGCACCTTCTTGTGTAACGTGGGATATTAAATCCTGTCCTAAATTCACCCCACTGTCATGTTCCTCGATCAGTAATAAGACGTAGTAGTGGGGAAGCTGGCGTGGCTGATATTAGAGGTGCTATGGGGGTTTGAAATGGATTTGGATCATTAATTGTATCGGGAAGATGGGTAATTGGAAGTGTGGAAACTAATTTTTGTTGCAATAGGGAGTGGGGAGTCGTGGATAATTGTACATGGATAGAAGATAATGAAGCGTGATACTAAAATTGTGAAGAAGTCTAGGAGCTGTCTAGATATTTACCGGGTTCATATACTCTCTGTATGCCACAGAACCTTGACACTCAGATCTTTTAGCCTGATAATGGCGCAGGCGACGTCTTCGTACGAGATTCCAGATCGAGAGCTGAGCTGCGGTCACTTTGTTAGTAAATGATTGTCCAAAAGTAGGGAGGGAATTGAGAATGAACTAAAGGTAAGATGGTGGGGAATAGACTGCAAGACACGTGCACTCTCTGTAGATTGTGTACTCATATGAATAGAAGCATACCTCGTCTTCCCCATCCCCATCTTCATCACTGCCGTTACCCTCCTCAGCTATAACCCCACCAAGTTGATCATTACTATACTCAAAGCTCCCATGAACCAACAACTTTGCAACCCTTTTCTTTTCTTCTTCTTCTACTTCTTCTTGTTCATCATCACCAACATCGTCCGCTTCAGTACCCACCGCCACATCGCTCTCCTTGTGCCAATCCTTCCTCACCAACACTACTCTCCTCAACTCATACAAGCCGCCCGCCTCTCGACTCTTGATGAGCTGCCACAGGACATCGAAAGCTTTCTCTTTCGACCAAGTCCTAACCCACAACTCTTTCAGCGCACCCGGTAGCAAGTCATCAAGATCCTCTGGATCAAAATCCGGCCAATCTAGCTCCAACTTCTGAATCGATGATCCCTGGAGAAATTCTTGGAGTGCCTCGAGAGGCTCGACGTCTGGTGTATGTAACAGCCGGATCGAGAGTCTGATGAGCGTGGTGTTGTGTGCGAAGTGGAGGGATGAGAGAATCTGGGGAGTGAAATACAATCCAGTCGGTGACGCGGGTTGTATATTTTCGGTAATGTGGAATGAGGTCAGAGCGTTGATAGATTGTAATACGTCTGCAGTGAAGGACTGATGGCTGGATGTGAAGCTACGGTGAACATAATCGGCTGGTGTGAGGAGAGCGTGGAGGGAGGCGAGTGATAAATCCGTGAGCTGGTGTAGACTGGATAGGATTTCCGCGGTCTTAGTGGGTGGAGTTGAAGAAAACCCATCAAAAGACAGATATCGGAGCTCCTCAAGCGGGGTGAGGAACGATAGGGTCTGATGATGGAAGTTCCCCCTCAAGGTCAAGTGCCAGAGACTAGGGAAGAGCGAGCCCAGATGCCCTAGGAATGTAGTCAGAAACCCGTGGTATAAGAAAGACTGACAGTCTGGAAGGGCCTTGATAGTCAGCGTCTTCAAGTGTGGCAATTTCTTTAGAACTCGATACAGCTTCTCCAACTCTTGTTCATAAAGCTCCCATGTCAAAAGCCGAGGCTTAGAGTCACCGTGTGGCTTGATAGGTATCGTGAGCAGCGGCGAAAGATTGACATCTTCAAGTCCGAGGGTTACTTCGGTGACGTAGTGAAGGTGCTTCCCTGGCACCTTCATGAGCCATTCCCACAAGGCTGACTGGTTCCGGAAGGATAGCGGACGTTGGAATAGGAACTTGTGGGCCTCGTTGTAAATATCGTGACAAGCAATTAAAAGCCCTGGCCCTTGCGAAGGGTTGGCTAGTACTTCTTTGTAGATTTGTTCGCGCAGTTCGAGGGGGAGGGAGAGGATGGTGGTAGAATCATCCTTGCTGGCCATAGGCGCGCTGAGAGACGTGGAGTTGCTGGAAAACTAGAAATAATACCTCTGTTATGCTAACTAAAGTGAGGCCTGTAAACCATCCAAGACAACGAGATCGAGTTTGGTGGGGGGGAATGAAGAATGGGTGTGTTACAAGAAGAAGCTAGGCTGCAGGTTGATCTCAAACTAGTGATAGTGAAAGGTTTGAAGTCGCCATTCGTTTCTCTCTGCTTGAAGTGGGGGAGGGACAAAAGGATCGGGACAAGGGTGAGTGAAGGATCACTCAGGCATTGGTCCCAGGCGGTCGGTGTGAGTGATGGGGCTCGGCGTCGACGCCTGATACGCGGACCATCGTCGTGCCTTTAAAGACCTGTCGATGGGCAGAGCATTCCTTATGCGTACCTAAACTCTGTCATGGCTTTGTTCTGCAGTATTTACTCGGTAGTGGGAAATATAGGGAGTTAATGCTCTTGAAACTAGGCACCATTTGGTCGGTGTATGTCCCACTACCAAATACTAGCTGTAGTAATTACCATGTAATCTCTCTTGCTTCCCCAATCTGCGAGGATCTTAGCGTGCCTCAATGCCGCCTTGATTACACTACCACACCTTCACTCTCATCAGTCTGACCACCGCTCTAACCATTTCTAGTGTGGACAGTGGTAGCTCTACTAGATGGTAGGGATCCAGACAATGTAGTCCAATCACTACCAGTGTGGCAAGGAGTCCAAGGTGGGTGTGATATCGCGGGATCTTGCCTAAATTTGGAATTGGTAGTGACAAGGTGCATCTTTCACACGTGGGAAATGCGAAGAAGCAAAACATTGCCACAAAACAAGCTTTCGGGATGCTCAAACAACAGTAATGTTCCCTGCTAATCAAGACCCGCAACAGACACGCGAGACGTGAACACAAATACCCAAAGGTGTTTGAACATTAGAATTGGTAATACAGACGAAAAAGTGCTACGTGCTCACCAATAGGCAATGCGATTTGTGAATCCGGATCCATGTGTAGGGCTGGCTTGAGCATCAACAACCCAGGTTGATTTGAGCAGAGCTTGTCACTGCAAAGCTGCACTTTGAGCGAGTGATCGTACGATCCATCAGACCATTTCGCCTCAGACTCCCAGCCCTTGACGCAGCCTGGGGCGGCTCCGTCCCTGATATAAGTTTGTTTTTTACGTCCAGGTGGATCGAGACAAATCGAAAAGAGCAGGGCTGGGGCCTGTAAGCAAATTTTTGCATGCGACTCGCTTGTGGGGGAGGACACTTTCAAGTTTCATGAGACTTCGACTGTTCTACGATCGATCGACTAGCCACGTGGTACCTGCTTCAGCCTCCTTGGGCTGGCTGAATGACGGAGGAGTTGATGTTGGGATTACAGGATCTAAGGGAGGTCACGTCCGGGAAGGGGTAAGCGAGGGGCGAAAAGTTTGTGTCCAGCAAGATTGGTATTGGCCAGGTCTCAAATGGACTCTTCACCACTGGCTAAGGCGCAACAAGCTCTTGGAAGCGATGTGGCTTTGGGAGCCGAGTAACCGCAAGGGGAAGCTGTCAATACTGAGGATTAGAAGGAGATATGGGGTCCTGCAAGCCATCTTGTTCCTAAAAGGTGGAGAGTGGCTTGACAGGGAGAAAAGGTTCAAGGATATCGCCATCGCCTGGAAGATGGAAGTCGGCGGCAGCTGGCAGATGGTGAGAGATGCAGCGAGGTGCGATGGGGCATGCATGGGTCAAGTCCCATGCCGAGCTCGCTTCTCGAAGCTTGGCTTTCCAAGGTTCTTCCAATTTGGCCCGGGCGCCGGATACTGAATCCAGACCCTTTTTTAGCAACCTACCGAACATCCTCGAAACTAAACAGTAAATCCCACCCCATCTTTCTTCCGGTGCGTATTCCACACTTCCCTTTGGCAGCAAAACACAACCATGCTTGATAATCGCCTCCATGAGCCGATGACTGCAGGTGCCGGGGTGGATGGCATCAATGTTCTAAATGCCATAGGGTCTGGATTGAGCAATTGACACATTTCTGCATTCAAAAACCAAAGTTCTGTACCACAGTGGTGGACATAGCCCTGCCCGGACATGCACGCCGGGCTTGAGAATCCGATGGGACGGCACACTAGCCCGGTTGTTTCCTTGATGCTGCACGCGAACGTTCAGCCGTCCACAGCTATGTGGAGTTGTGCGAATGGTGCTCTGCTAACTTTCGGAACTGTTCGTCGCCTCGCGAAAAGACGGTTAGGGTGGAATCAATCCGTTAAATTGCTTGCTGAAACGAAGTGGATCCCCCAAAGGGTGCAAAGTCTTGTCCTCAATTACCTTGTCATGTTCGACGTGAGGTAGCACGATGCAGGGTGTGGGGCAATTCTAAATTTGTCGGAGGGTTCAATACCTAAGCCCAGCCAAAACTAGAATTGAAGAACGAGAATGAACTTACTAAAACCTGATCAGTGAGATCCTGTCAGACTCCCGTGTGTTCTACCATAGGTGGCAGCGTGCTGTAGCTTCCTATCTCATATGGCACTAGGCCAGACCTATTTGGAATTGATCGGTGATGAACCTCACTCTGCAAATCTTGATATCAGTCATATGCAAAATTTGAAACCGAATTATTGACCCGCTCTGCTCTAATGACGTCCAAGAAACAACCCTAGGAAACTGAAGCATTAGAAGTACATGTACATGTAAATGCTCCTGCTGACACCAGAGAAACTCGGCTTTTGATACATAGTCAAGCATTACAAATGTCCCAATGGCCCTCACAAAGCATGCAGCCATCTTGAAAGAAAGAGGATAGCGTAAATCAGAAGGGTGGGTGAAGCAGAAATTCATGAATCTTCAAGCCACAACGCCAGCCGCAACTACACCCGTAGCAGCTTAGCGGCGTAGTTGACTATCAACTCTTCAGTGGGGAACGACATTTCCTCGAGCTTCTGGGCATACGGCGTCGGCACCTCGGCACCAGTGACACGGACAGGAGGAGCGTCTAGGTAATCGAAGGTGTACTCGCAGGTGAGGGCTATGAGCTCCGCACCCACTCCAAAGGATGGAAACCCCGACTCGACTGCCATCATGTGGCCAGTCTTCTTGACCGACTTGACGATGGCTCCGACGTCGAGGGGCTTTATTGATCGGAGATTGATAACTTCAGCCTCAACGCCGTACCGCCTCTTCAATTCTTCGGCAGCAACGAGTGATTGCCCGACGCAGCGAGATAGGGTTACTATCGTGAGGTCTTTTCCAGGGCGTTCAATCTTGGCTTTGCCAAACTAGACGCATGTCAGAAAACGTGTCCTGGATTGCACAGAATTCGAAGGGGCAATACAGGAAGAACAAAATCATCCTTCTGAGCGGCTTCGCTCATTGGAAATGAAAGACCGTATAGTAGTCTGCGAACATGTTAGAATTGGGGGGCACACAGCTATCTGGAATCCTCATACTCGTTCTCCAAAACGACGACAGGATTGGGGTCGCGAATCGCGGCTTTCATTAATCCCTTCGCATCTTCTGAGCTGTAGGGAGATACCACCTTAAGCCCGGGGATGCTGCCATACCACGCAGTGTAATCCTGCGAGTGCTGGGCAGCGACGCCAGCGGCGAAACCATTCGGACCACGGAAAGTGATGTTGCAGGGTTGGATACCACCAGACATGTAGTGAGTCTTCGCCGCAGAGTTGATGATCTGGTCGATTGCTTGCATAGCGAAGTTGAACGTCATGAACTCGCACTGTAATTCGATTAGATACTCGGTTACTTCCTGGAGAACGAGTAGCATACAATCGGGTGCAGTCCAGCCAATGCAGCACCAACGGTGAGACCAGCAAATCCGGATTCGGTAATGGGACTGTCAATGACTCTCCTGTCGCCAAAGCGATCGAGCAAACCTTTCGTGACCTTGTATCTGTGGAAGCTTAGGTTAACATAGTCCTGCCATTTGCCTCACAATTGAGAGCTCGCAGTCGGGGGGAGTCAGAACTACGTCTCTGGCATCAAAGTCGTAGAATTTCTCCCAAAGAATCTAATTGAGTAGGTAAAAGGTATAACTTACGCTCCGTTGTACTGTGCGACCTCCTCTCCCAGCACGAAGACCTTGTCGTTCATCTCCATCTCCTCGGCCATGGCCTCGTTCAGCGCATCTCGCACTGTCATCTCCTTGGCGTTGCTGGCCGCGGCATATCCCCTACTCCTCGCAAATGACGGAATTGCAGCAGTTGTTCGGAAAGTAGGTCGGAGGGCGGGAGCTGGCCGCGAAGCTGACAACACACGAGTAGCAGGTCGAAAGAACCTGGAAGCAGTCATTGCTAGGGAGATGTAGGGGATAGATGTCGAGGGGAGGGAGAACCACAAGGTGGATAATGGCCGGTGAAGGAGAGATGGAGGTGATGGTGCTGGATGAGATTTCTCTAAGAGTTGCTGGATCCCCGAACCGATCCCCGACAAATGTTGAGTTGAGCCCAAGCTCCCGTCTTGGCGCGAGGGCCGTGTGGAACCGACAGCACCCTCAACAGCCCAGCATGCAATAACACACTTTAGAGATCATGTGATTATATTTATTATATCAGGAGCTCAACTAACCAGTTCCGCATTGCTGAAGTATACCACAGCCCAGACTGATTCTACCCTAGCCTTCACGAGGGCAATTGGGTCACCTGGAGTCGGAATTTAAATGCTGTGTAAACAATCAAACTCCATGTCGCCACGCTTTAGGGCGGAGGGCTGGTGAATTCTAAACAATATCATTAAACTTATAGGGATCTCCTCATTGTATCGAGGTCGAATTATTATGTGTATGTTCCGCTCCCAAACCCCTTGTAATCATCATGACATTGCCCCTTTTCGTGCTGCTCGCAACACCAGGGTATTACTTCTTCTGACACCGTGTCAGCCCAAAATGTCGTAAATGCCCAAGTTCTAATAGGCGGAGCTCCACCATGGCCGGAACTGAATGCTCCCCATAAAAGACGTCCCTAGAACTCAACTCAGGACGGAAGGCCGTCATGCATGTAGCAGTCTATCGAAGTGAAGAGAAATGAAAACCAAAAAAGTTGCGGGACAAGACCAACTATGCGTTCATAGGCTTCCGTCCCACCATCAGGTACATTGGGGTGAACAACTTCTCGCGACCACCTGCCACAAGGCAATCTGCTGCAACAGCCAGACTGTCTGCGGTCTTTTGAGTTCCCTTGGGCGCCACGCCGATTAGTTCCAAGGCACCGACGAACTTGTGTACGAGAGCACGACCAATCTTAGTCATGCGAATGACGGTAGGAATGTCGTAGATGCTGCCGATATTCCTCAGGTCACCAGCAAGCGGCCAATACCACGGCATGGGATCATCCCTCTCAGCCAGATCCTCGTGGTGAATCATTTCGAAGCCGGCGGCCTTCATGGCGGCAAGGGCCACCTCGACCTTCTCCATATTGGAAATACCATCGCCCTGCTCGATTCCAAGCCGGATTTCTCTGTGATGAGGGTTCTCGTTGTCATAGCTGTCGGTCATGAGCCACTCATAAACACCAAAGACACCACCAGGCTTGAGAACACGGAAAATTTGACTGTAAATTCCCTCAAGCGAAGGTGCGTGAACGGTTGCTTCGATAGCATAGACAGCGTCGAAGGAGTTGTCAGGGAAGGACATTTGCTAGTGAAAAAACTCGAGTTAGCGTTTGTTTGCTTCCTACAGGGGAATTCCACATACCATGAAATCTCCCTTAGTGAACTTCAATTTATGTGATAGGCCCTCTTTCTGTGCGTATCGTGTGGCACGCTCAATTTGGTAGTCGTTGTTGTTCAATCCAATAACATTGGCACCCGAGAACTTGACCATTTCTCGTGCAGGTCCCCCAACACCACATCCGACGTCCAGGACGCGCATGTCGTCCCGGAGACCCATCATGTGCGCAAGATAATGCTCATGACGGGCAATTGCTTGGTAGAAAGGTTCACCATAAGCAAAACGGCAGAAGTGGAAGCTCTGGCCCCAGCCATACTCGTATAGATCGGTAGCAAGATTGTAGTAACTACGCAAAGGGGGAAATGTTAGGAACCATTAAGACATAGTGGAGCGAGAGGAGCGCGTACTGCCTCGTTAAAGTTGCATATTCGTCTCGACGAGCCTAGTAATGGTCAATTGCGGCCCAACGAACAGTGGCATTACAATGGTCGCATACCTTCCGAGTTTCCTCAGTTTCCTCTCCAGCAGCTTTGTTATCCCAGTGCTTAAAATACTCATCCACAGCAGCCTGCTGGGCAGCCCTGTCCTTCCTCAGCATGGCGGCCATGCCTCCTTGGGCCTGAGATGATTTGCCATGCATGGCCCTGTTGAAGGCTGCATCGCGGGCGTGGTCTTCTTGCTCAAGTGCGATTGGTGACATTTGGGAAACTTTGTGACCACGTTCAGGGTAAAGTATGTAGAGACACGCAAACTTGAAAGGAGAGAGGGGGAAGAAAGAGGTCAATTGAGGAGAAAGGGAGGGAATTAATAGGAAGCGAAAGTAGCGGTCGAGGAAATATGGCCAAAGACTGGAGGTGCTAGGATGGACCCCTATCAACTTAATCGTACCAACGGCCTTGTCATTGGCCATGGATCGTACCTGGACGCTTGCCATTGGCCCTGTTTTCCTAGTGGCAAATCCGCGTCTGAGCTCGGTCTGCAGTTTATCCGCCACCCGAGACGCTCGCACGTGATAGGAAAAGGAAACATGGATGATGTGTGAATGCCAAATTGAGAATCCAACTTTGCCGCTTCGATCTTACCTTTGCCCATAAGAGCCCCCGCCTCCACACCTACCTCCGTATCTCTCCGTCCAATAAACAACCTATCTACGCAGCCTACGACTGACACTTCCACCGCAACTATGCCGCCCCAAATCAAACAAGATCTGAACAGGTCCGGCTGGGAAACTACCGACTTCCCCTCGGTCTGCGAACGATGTCTGCCAGACAATCCCTATGTGCAGATGTTGAAGGAGGACTACGGAGCGGAGTGCAAGATCTGCACGCGACCATTCACGGTGTTTCGCTGGAAGGCTGATCGCACAGCACGACAAAAGAAGACCAGCATCTGCCTGACATGCGCGCGCTTAAAGAATTGTTGTCAGTCCTGCATGCTCGACCTCTCCTTTGGTTTACCCATCGTTATCCGAGATGCGGCTCTGAAGATGGTGGCCCCTGGTCCAAAGAGCGATATCAATCGCCAATACTATGCACAAGAGCACGAGAGGGAGATTGAGGAAGGCAGAGGCGCAGTGGAGGCAGCGTACGAGAATACGGATGAAAAGGCGCGGGACCTTTTGAAGCGACTGGCAAACAGCGAACCCTACTACAAGAAGCAGCGGAGGTTAGAGGCTGCTGAGGGCGAAGAGAGACAGAAGGCTCTTCCAACACCTGAAGGAGCTTGTAGTGCTGATGCAGGAGGGCGTGCTCCCGGCCCTATCAGGACTAGAGATTCCCGAGGTGCCTTCAGCGGACGGGGTGGTCCTCGGCCAGGACGTGGGGGTCGTCTCCCTCTCGCACAAGCGCCTCCGAATCCGCAGGACTGGCACCCTCCACGCGATCCGGATATAACATCGCTCTTCCTCACCGGTGTAGAAGACGATCTTCCCGAGAATGAACTCCGCACCCACTTTAAGCAATATGGGCAGTTACGGTCCGTCGTCTGTTCCCACCGAGCACATGCTGCGTTTATAAACTACGTCAAGAGGAAGGATGCCGAGACCGCAGCAGAAGCATTGCAAGGTAAGGTAGTAATCAAGGGCTGCCCACTCCGCGTCACTTGGGGAAAGCCGAAACAATTGGACACCCTAGATCAGAATGAGAGGATGCAATATGCACAAGAAGGTAGAGCAGCTGTTGGTTCTGTTCGGCGCGCTATTGAAGCCGGTTCCGCTTCAAGAGCTTCCATTGAAGCCGCTCCGGCGAATGACCTGGATAGCCTTGCGGCGATTGCGCCGCCTCCAGGTGTGGATGACGAAGTTCGATATGCCAGTCTCGCCGGCAATTGAGCGAATATCATGGGTAGATATATGGCGTACCGGGCGGGCATTGGCGCAACTGCATTCATGGGTATCACGATTCCATTCAGCACTGTCAAAGTCAAGATGAACAGCATTTGGTTCCTGCCAATGTATTCCCCTTCCCTTTCTTGATATCCTCATTGTCTCCTCGCTCGATGTACTCATGTATCCGTAGCTCTGGGGGAGGCCATTAGTAAATGCAAACAACCTAGAGCCTCCGCGCTTAATTACTTACTGTATCTGCTTGTGTCGTTGTCCACAGCTTGTCCTTGAACTACGTTCTCCATGAGAATCTTAGCAACCTCCTCAGCATGTGTGATTTGCTTTGATAGCTCCTCGCTGCCCTCTGGCAGTCCGCGATTGTCCTCGAAGGTTTTGCGAGCCTGAGTGCGGGCAGCGAGAAATGTGCCGACATCTCCTAGAGAGGCTGTGAGCTTCCGATTTACCTTCGGAACCGAATTTATTACGACACACCTTGGAATGCGATGCGCGTCGACCGCAGTAAATGCCTGTAAGCTGCGAGCGCCATTTCCTGGGACCTTGAGTGTCGTATGAATTATCGCAGCTATAACCAGAGGAAGGTGGTAACTATGGCCAGTGGAAAGAAAGAAGTTTCGTTGACAGGGATGCTGCGGCTTCCCTGGAACGTGCTGATCACCTGCCGCGAGCTCTCACCGACGTCACGGAACAAACGCCTTCACTCCACCACCACAAATTATGCTGCACACTCTGTAAAAGACAACGCCAAAAGCCCCGGAGAGCCGACTCTCTGACCCCCGGCGTTATGGTATATTTTTGGCCTTGGAAGGTAAGGGTCCTCATAATCTGCTTAGGCTGAGGCCACGCGTCTGCTAATGAAAAACGTGGTAGTCGAGCGAGGACGCTGCCTCTTTCGAGAAGACACTTTCCACCCTAACCACCAAGATATCTAAGACTGCTGCGAGAAATGACGTGTTGCGACTCAGGTCACGGCGTGTCCGTGTTATGTGGACTCTCTACGCTGGATTTGCCTACATTCTCGCTGCACTGCTCTTAGTTTTCGTGACAGGATGGCGGGGTTGGGGCGTGGTTGAGGTATCGATCATATCTGGTGGACCTGTGGTGTAGGTTCATACCTCAGCAAAAGACTACCTTCGATAAATCCGTTAATGCTGCCTAGGATATACATCGTCCGCACCGCCATGACTACATACTACGACTACCGCATATCAAACACACAATCCTACCTCGAAACCCTCCATAAAGAACGAGAGGCCACAATAGAGAGGCTGAAGGCTGCCACCAAGTACAATTCGACCCAACAACTACTCGAGAAGTACGGGGCCTCCCCGAAGGCGAGGGAATCCCCCTCCCCGGCAGCACGAAGGAAGTCGCAAGGCCTTCAGAAATTCCCCCAGCCACAAGGGCCTCGTACTGGCATTACTCCACCCCCAACAGCAAACATCCCCCGACCTGGAAATCTTTCACCCCCAGGAAACCAGCGTCCGTCTACCCCTCAGAGACCTGCCACGGCCGGTGCTTCCCCACAAACTCCCTGGCCGGGCCAAGCTCTACTCCCACAGGAAGTTCCAAGCGCAGAATTCGCACCAAATGCATTTACCTCAGCAGAATTAACACGGCAATACTCATCGTCAACGGCAGCAACGTTCACCCAAACACATTGGTACGACAGAATTCTAGACGCCCTTCTCGGAGAAGATGAAGCACAGCCTAAAAACCGACTTGCCTTGATCTGTAGCGAATGCCGGCTCGTCAATGGCCAAGCACCACCCGGAACCCGAACGCTTGAAGATCTAGGTCGATGGCGATGTTGCGGGTGTGGAGCCTGGAATGGCAACGACAAGGTCCAGGAAAACATTGTAGCAGGCTTAGTTCAAAATTGGGAAGCGGAACGGAATACTAGAGAGAAAGAGCAGGGCGGAAGCACGGAAGGGGGAATTGATTCGGACAACAGGGAGACTGAAGATGATGGTGGGCTTGTGGTTGGCACTGACGAGGGATCTGGTGTCGATATCGCAGAGGAGTCGATTGAAGAGAGTGAGCCACCAGCAAGGTCTACGAGGAGTAAGGCCAAAGGCAAGGGGAGGAAGTAAAGTGTATTATTAGTGTGGTGATATGTCCCTAAAAACGATACCACAACCTTCTAACTGATAGTAATTCAAACAGTGTATTATTTAGTGTCTACACCTTTACTTTATCTCCTTTTGGTTAGGCATGCGAATTAATGAGTATTGTTATCGAAATCAAAGAAGTACCCAGCAAGTATCTGACATCTCTAGTTGTGCTCCCAATAGGTTGTTAGCCCATTTCAGGGATATAAAGGGTCTGTTTGCAAAAATCTTTCATTTCTATTACATATCACCACAATCCCACTTACTGGCATACAACAGAAAGTCAACCGCCCAATGCCCTGTTGTTACCCAGAACACAAATGGCCAAAGCTATTCATGCCTCCCCCATCTCAGGTCATGAATCTTACTACAGTTTTCTGCTAACCCCACAGCAGGAAACTCCCGGATCAAAACTCCTGTAGAGGAGATGATGCTAGGGTTTTAGAAGACATAGCCGGAGACCTATAGTGCGGGGAGACACCAGATCAGGGCGAAAACTAATGCTCAACAAATGGCCGGAGAGAGGAGTCCTGGCGGGATGGGGAAGATGGACGCAATCCATCTTCATAAACCGATTTCTCTAGTCCATCTGGTATTTAAGGGGTATGATACTACAATTAAACATTACGAAAAGATAGTTATTAAGTATAATTAAGCTATAATTCTTCTGAATTATGCTGGTAGGTTACTGCAGGCTTAGGGCTCTCTCTATGTTTAAGTTATTGTTATCTAGGAACTTAGGCTAGCTGCCTTCGCTAGGAGCTTGCTGTAACAGCACAGGCAAGACAACGGGTCTGAATACGGTATGAATCCACTTAGAGGCATATGGGAGTGCGTGGGGACTCAGAAACCCGGGAATGCTATTAATACCTATAGGCCTTGTACAAAGGATATTAGAAAACTACTAAGCTAGCTACAGGGGATAGGTGCAACTAATTAGGGGAATAGGGGTACAGCAGGGGCTAGGGCAGGGTTAGAGCAGATATAAGGACCCTTTAGATATTAGTGTTACAATCTTTACTTCGGAGAAATGGTGTCCGGAGTACACAGGGCCTGGAGGATGAGTAAGGTTTTGGGGAGGGGAGGAACTTAGACTGTCTGCAGGTGTACGGTCCGCTAAGCTGTAGTTATTAGTAAGGAGGGGTAGGCTAACTATAGTTTACCCTTTAACAGCAGTATAAAGTACTTAGGTTTGTTACGGTCTATGGTTGGACCGACGTAACTCCACCCGAAGTACTCCACAATCTAGCTAGATTGGGGCAGAGCTCGTTTACGGACCAACCGGAAGACGTGGAGGCAGCGCAGCTGCCTAGGATTACAGAAGAATGCATTGTCTAGTAGGAAAAAAGGCTAAGGAATAAAACAAGTCTAAGTAAGTTAGACAAGTTTGCTGTATAGTAAGCTTATCTAAACTTAAATAACTTGTTCTTAGCACTATTAGATATGTATATAATTCTAACCTTAAACAACTTTTAAGAGGTGTGTTTAATGTTTAGTTTATTTTTTATATAAACTAAGTAGCATTTTAGCTTTCTAAAGAGCTGTAACACTATCTATATATCTTATAACATATATACCTCTAATTCTGTCTAATAGGACTGTTTAACCTAGCTACTATACTGCTGCTATATACTGCTGCTATAGAGACAAACTATAATCTAGTTACTATAGTCTACTTTATTAGCCTATTAGCTATTACGTAGGACTGTACACCCTACTGTTAGCTCCTAGCCTCTGTTCTATTACTATAGGAATAACATTAACTTAAGTGCTTTTTAAAGCAAGAATTATAACATTAAACACTATACTGTTACAGTCTATAGTTAGACCGACGTAACTCCACCTAAAGTACTCTACAATCTAGCTAGGTTGGGGCAGGGCTTGTTTGCGGACTAATTAGAAGATGAGAAAGCAGCACAGCTGCCTGCAGTTATAGAGGAATGTACTGTCTAATAGGAGGGCAGGCTGCAAGTCTAACAAGTCTAACAAGCTAAGCAAGTTTGCTGTACTATAAACTTAGTAAACTTATCTAACTTATTCTTAGCACTATAAGACATGTATATAGTTTCTACCTTAAATAACCTTTAAAAAGTGTGTTTAATGTTTAGTTTATTTTTTTACATAGACTAAGTAGCATTCTAGCTTTCTAAAGAGCTGTAATACTATTTATATATCTTACACTATATATACCTCTAATTCTGTCTAACAGGACTGTTTAACCTAGCTACTATACTGCTGCTATAGGGACAAACTATAATCTAGTTACTCTACCCTACTCTATTAGCCTAATAGCTATTATGTAGGACTGTACACTTTGCTGTTAGCCCCTACACTCTGCTTTACCTTACTAGGAATAATATTAACCTAAGTGCTTTTATAAAGTAAGAATTATAACATTAAACACTAACGTACCTAACGGGCTGGCCGGCCACTTTTGCTAAGCCCCTACTAAAACTACCCTATTCTGGCGCAAAACAGCCCACTTTAGCCCTATATAGAGTAATACAACACAAGATATTATTTAGAGTCTACTTCTACTACTTTCTTACACATATGTAAGTTATACCTAGTCTAATTACACTACTTATATTGCCTTTAACTTAGCTTACCTTTTTTAGCGCACACCTATGTCTTTAGCTTCTTTCTATTACTACGCGCTTTAAACTCCTTTAAAGTAGTTAGACAAGCTTTATCCTTAACTATTAAGGTCTTTTCTGCCTAAATTTACTTTTTTTTATGTAATTTATGTTGCATAGCAGCCTTATTTACTACTTAAAGCTTTATAATCTCTTTTTACACTAACACTAGCTTATGTGTAATAATTACTACCCCTTTTAAAACTTTTTTAAAGGCCTTTACTATAGACATTAGTAAGCTATTTATATACTTCTAAATTTTTACTTTTATAAGCATTAATTACAACCTAAATTTAAAAGTATTACTTAAGGTTTATAACTACTAAAGCTTATTATTAATAAGTAGTAGTAGTAATAAAGTATGTAACTAGATATTAAAGGCTATTTTAACTTATTCTAGGTTAAATAGAACTAAACTAGCGCCTTAAAACCTTTTTTAAATATTACTAAAAGTAATTACTGCATTATAGGCGCGTATAAAGCATAGTAAAAACTTAAGTTTTATAATATAAGTAATCTAGTTATGTATAAGATCTTTAGCTTAGCACTTATACACTTTTTTTAAAAAAGTAAAACAACCTACATTAAAAATCTATAAAAGGTGTAATAAGTATAAAGGCATATAAATAGTAATAATCTTATTTTTCTTATAGTACTACTAAAAATTAAGTAAGTTATAGCTTTTATAGCTATTAATAATAAAAAGCTAATAAGCGCTTATAACTTTTTTTTATATACTTATTAAAGTGCTTTAACTACTGCAGCCTAAGCTTATTTATTATCTAGCTATTTTTAGAAACTGTAATAACTTAGTTTTAAAGCAGATTTTTTTTATACTAGGTAAAAAAGTAATAGTAGCCCTTAAAAATAATAAAAAGTAAAATAGCTTACTTTATTATATTAATGCCCTAGATAACTATTATCTACTTTTTATTACTTTACTATATTACTTTTAGCTATTTTTATCTCTTTAAAGCTATAATAACTACTTTAGTTAATATTTAGCCTATTATAAAGCCTAACTTATTAAAGTTATACATATCTTTATTCTAAATACTGTACTTAGCTTTTATATTAGCTACTAGGTAAAACTAGCTTTAAATAACCTCTAGATTTTTATAAAGTGCTTTTTTATAATTATACTTATAATTAAACTTTATTATAAACTTAAGGCAGTGCTTAACTTATATACTAGGCTAGTTTAAGCTAACCTAGCCTAGATTACACTCTGCGCGTAAGGAATTAGCTATATTAGCTATAGCTATAAGCTTAAAAGAAAATCTATATATAATAAGCTTAAGTATATACTTAACAACTACTTTTTTTAAGCTTAGTTAGATTCTTTAATTTAGGCTAGTATTCTACTTTTAAAGGCTGTCTAGCGCGTTAATTACTTAGTGTTATATAAGAGATATTATAAATAGCTGCAGCGTGTTGTAAAAAGAGTTTTAAGTCTTATTTAAAAGCCTAAAAAGTAAGCTATATCTAACATTCTTTAGAAAATTTAATCTAGTGTTGTTGTTAAGGCATTATGTAGATAGGTAGAGTGTGGTAGGGG
The DNA here is from genome assembly GCF_010093535.1 of Lindgomyces ingoldianus. Lineage (NCBI taxonomy): Eukaryota > Fungi > Ascomycota > Dothideomycetes > Pleosporales > Lindgomycetaceae > Lindgomyces > Lindgomyces ingoldianus. Next base: position 1,613,794 of record NW_022985170.1, read on the forward strand.
CTTAGCAAAAGTGGCTAGCTAACCTGTGTGGCCGGCTAACCTGTTAGGTACGTTATACTTTTTAAAAAGTATAACTACTTAATATAACCTTAATTCTAACATAGCCTACGCAGCTTTATTAGGATTATAAGAAGTTCTAATAGCTAATAAAGAAGTCTTAGTAAAACAGATTAATAGTATCTAGAACAACATTAAAACACTTTAGTAGATTAGTAATAAAATTAATAAACTTATTAGTTTTTATAAAAAAGTAAAAAATCTACACTAAAAAGTAGCTAAATTTAATAACTAACTTACACTTTTAAATCTTTAAGCAGCTATAAGCTCTATAAACTAGATACATGCATTATAGGTAAAGCTAGCTAAACTTTAAAATATCTTAACTAAGAAAGTAAGTATTATAGCTAAAAAGACTTTATAACTAGCCTTTTTAAAGCCTTTTAGAGGATTGCCTAAAGACCTTTACCTTTTTTTTACTAGATGCTACCTCTACATGTAATATAATAAAAAAGCATTTTAAACTAATGCAGAAATAATATTCTAAATAAAACTATATTTAAAAAAACTTTTTATAATTTAGTTCTAACGTACTTTATAGGCAAGTTGCTTACACACCTAAGTTGCTTACTTTTGCTAAGACCCTACTACACTACTTTTTTTATACTAATGCATTTTTAATAACACTACTTAAACATGTTAAAAGAACATTAGATGCAGCTTATGCTTTAGGCTTTTAAATAAAACATAACACTTTTTAAGCAACACACTGTAGCTATTTATAGAGTTTTTTAAAAGATAATAAGCAACTAACGCACTAAATAACTTTTCTAAGCTAATTATATAGCTAACTTATAAAAGCTAGATAATAATAAAAAGTAGGTAATTATTTAGCACATACTTAAGCTAAATGTGTAAGGATTTCCCCCTTAGCTAGCAGCTATAGCTAATATAGCTAATTCTTTACATGCTAAGCATAATATAGGCTATATTAGCATAAACTAGCTTAATATATTTATTAAGTGTTACTTAAAGCTTAAAGTAAAGTTTAAGCATAAGTATAACTATAAAAAAGCTTTTTATAAAATTTTTATAGTAATTTAAAGCTAGTTTAACTTTATAAAAAATATTAAAGCTAAGTATAGTATCTAAGATAATAACATGTACAACTTTAATAAAATAAAGTTTATAATAAGCTAAATATCTACTAGAGCAGTTGTTATAAGTTTAGAGAAATAAGAATAGCTAAAAGTAGTCTAGCTAAGTAACTAGAAGTAGACAACAGCTATTTAAGGCATTAATGCTAAAAAGTAAGCTATTCTACTTTTTATTATTTTTTAGAGTAGTAACTACTTTTTAAACTAGTATAAGAAGAAAAATCTACTTTAGAATTAAGTTATTATAATCTCTAAGCGTAGCTAGACTACTAATTAGCTTAGTTTAGACTAGTTAAAGCACTTTAATGCGCATATAATAAAGTGTACTGTTAGTAGCTACTATCTACTAGTTATTAACAGCTATAAGAGCTATAACTTACTTTATTTTTAGTAATACTATAAGAATAATAAAATTATTACTATTTATATACTTTTTTACTTATTACACTTTTTATAGCTACTTAATGTAAGTTGTTTTACTTTTTTAAAAAAAGCATATAAGCGCTAAGCTAAAAACTTTATGTGTAACTAGATTACTTATATTATAAAAATAAAGTTCCTACTATGCTTTAAAGTAGCTTATAATGCTATAATTACTTTTAGTAATATCTAAAAAAGTTCTAAGGCGCTAGATTAGTTCCTTTTAACCTATAATAAGTTATAATAGGCCTTAATATAAAGTTACGCACTTTATTACTACTACTACTTATATATAATAAGCCCTAGCAGTTGTAAACCCTAAGTAATACTTTAAAACTTAAGTTATAATTAATGTGTATAAAAATAAAAATTTAGAAGCATATAAATAGTTTACTAACTTTTATAGTTAAAGTGTTTAAAAAGGTTTTAAAAAGAGTAGTAATAATTACGCATAAGCTAGTATTAGTATAATAGAAAATTACTAAGCTTTAAGTAGCTAATAAAGCTACTACATAACATAAATTACATAAAAAAAAGTAAATTAAAGTAGAAAAGACCTTAATAATTTAAAAAAGCCTACGCTTAACAGCTTTAAAAGAGTTTAAAGCGCGCAGTAATAGAAAAAAGGCAAAAAAGCAAGTGCAAGCTAAAGTAGGTAAGCTATCCTAAAGGCGCTACAGACAGTGCAATTAGACTAGGCATAACGCGCAAATGTGTAAGCAAGAAGCAGAAGTAGTATCTAAATAATATTCTAGGCTGTACTGTACTATATAGTGCCAGAGCGGGTTGTTATGGGCTATAATAGAGTTTGTTGGGGTGAGGTCTTGGCAAAAGTAAGCGACTTAGGTGTGTGAGCAACTCGCCCATGAAGTACGTTAACTATATATAGATAATTAGATAGACTTTAAAGCTAATAGCTTTATACTAAATCTAGAAACTAAAGAAATATTTAGTAGTATAAAAGCCTTTAAAAAAGCTCTAACAGCTATTTATAAAACTATAGATAAATAAAAGATTGCAGCTAATAAACTAAATACTCTAAAAAAAAAGAAACAGCCTAGTACTACACAGCATGTTTTAGATAGCAGCTAGCTATCTGTAGATAGACAGACTAGAAGGCCCTTTACTAAATGTTTTATAACAGATTAAAAGACATAATAAAAAATAAGTTTACTTATAATAAAAAACTAACTACTTTTAAAATTTTTATTATAAAAGTAACGTACTTTACAGGCAAGTTGCTTACACACCTAAGTTGCTTACTTTTGCTAAGACTCTACTACACTACCTTTTCTATACTAATGCATTTCTAATAACACTACTTAAACATGTTAAAGAAATGTTAAATGCAGCTTATGCTTTAAGCTTTTAAATAAAATGTAATACTTTTTAAGTAATATGCTGCAGCTATTTATAGGGTCTTTTAAAAGATAATAAGTAACTAATACACTAGGTAACCTTTCTAAGCTAATTATATAGCTAACTTATAAAAGCTAGATAATAATAAAAAGTAAGTAATTATTTAGCACATACTTAAGCTAGATGCGCAAGGATTTCCTCTCTAGCTAGCAGCTATAGCTAATATAGCTAATTCTTTGCGCACTAAGCATAATATAGGCTATATTAGCATAAACTAGCTTAATACATTTATTAAGTGTTACTTAAAGCTTAAAGTAAAGTTTAAGTATAAGTATAACTATAAAAAAGCTTTTTATAAGAATTTTATAGTAATTTAAAGCTAGTTTAACTTTATAAAGAATATTAAAGCTAAGTATAGCATCTAAGATAATAACATATATAACTTTAACAAAATAGGGTTTATAATAGGCTAGATATCTACTAGAGTAGTTGTTATAAGTTTAGAGAGATAAGGATAGCTAAAAGCAGTCTAGCTAGGTAACTAGAAGTAGACAACAGCTATCTAGGGCATTAATGCTAAAAGGTAGGCTATTTTACTCTTTATTATTTTCTAGGGTAGCAACTACTTTTTAAACTAGTATAAAAAAAATTTACTTTAAAATTAAGTTATTATAATCTCTAAGCATAGCTAAACTACTAATTAGCTTAGTTTAGACTAGTTAAAGCACTTTAACGCGCATATAAAAAAGTGTACTGTTAGTAGCTACTATATGCTAGTTATTAATAGCTATAAAAGCTATAACTTACTTTATTTTTAGTAATACTATAAAAATAATAAAATTATTGCTATTTATATACCTTTTTACTTATTGCACCTTTTATAGCTACTTAATGTAAGTTATTTTACTTCTTTAAAAAAAGTATATAAGCGCTAAGCTAAAAACCTTATGCATAACTAAATTACTTATATTATAAAAATAAAGTTCCTACTATGCTTTAAAGTAGCTTATAATGCTATAATTACTTTTAGTAATATCTAAAAAAAGTTTTAAGGCGCTAAATTAGTTCTTTTTAACCTATAATAAGTTATAATAAGCCTTAATGTAAAGTTGCGCACTTTATTACTACTACTACTTATATATAATAAGCTCTAGCAGTTATAAACCCTAAGTAATACTTTAAAACTTAAGTTATAATTAATGCTTATAAAGATAAAAATTTAAAAGCATATAAATAGTTTACTAACTTTTATAGTTAAAGTGTTTAAAAAGGTTTTAAAAGAGGTAGTAATAATTATGTATAAGCTAGTGTTAGTGTAATAGGAAATTACTAAGCTTTAAGCAGCTAATAAAGCTACTACATAATATAAATTATATAAAAAAAGTAAATTAAGGCAGAAAAGACCTTAATAATTTAAAAAAGTCTACACTTAATAGCTTTAAAGGAGTTTAAAGCGCGCAGTAATAGAAAAAAGGTAAAGAAGCAGGTGTAAGCTAAAGTAGGTAAGCTATCCTAAAGGCGCTATAGACAGTGTAATTAGACTAGGCATAACACGTAAATGTGTAAGTAAGAAGTAGAAGTAGTATCTAAATAATATTCTAGGCTGTACTGTACTATATAGTGCTAGAGCGGGTTGTTATAGGCCATAATTGTCACGGTATCCTCCCCGGATCCCAGACATAACTGTATCGGACGCGTACTGGAGTATTATTAGTGCACGTCTGACACGAACACGACACGACACGGACATGAACTTAAGCACAAACCGCCTTAACACTAACTAAACCTAGAACAGGCTTAATTTATACCTAAAGCGCTTAGACTTCTAAGCTAAGTATTTAATTACTAATTTTTTTTAAACCTTTTTATTTCTTATATAATGTCTTATATATACTATAATACTTTATGTAGTAATTAAACTAGACCTTTATAAAGCTTTATAACCTTACTTGTGCATAATTATAACATTTTGTTATGTTAAAACTTTAGCTAAAAATAGCCTTTAAATTTAATTTAATAAGCTTAGTACTTATATAACTCTAAGCTATTAAAGTAAGCTAAAAAGCTTTTTAAAAAGCACTTACTTTATAAAAAAGCTACTATGTTATAAGCTTTAAAGCTTTTTAAAAGGACATTAAAAACTAGCTTTACATTATTAAGTAGTTTATTTCTGCCTTAACTTTTATTATAGTAGTAGGAACTAAGAACTTACTAGCCTTAAAGCCTACTTAAAAGTTTAAAAATAGCTTAACTTTTTTCTACTTAACACTACCTATAACTTATAACTTTTTTAACTTAGTAATAAAATCTAACTAACTCTCTAATCTCTTACTATTTAATAGAAAATAGAAAGACCTACCTTTTTTCTTACATAAGCTCTAATATAAACTTAAAGGAAATATAAACTAATTCCTCTTTAAACACTTCTAGTTACTATATGCCTACTCTTAACTTAACTATAATATAACAGCCTTAATTAACTTACTAATAAATAAAAATATTATTAACCTAGATTAATTTATAGTGTTTTTATAAGTAACTTATAAAGACTTAAATAAAAAGTTAACAGCTTTAAGTTGCCTAAACACTTTATAATAAAAAAAAAAGCTTTACTTTACACTTTACTAAGTTCTACTAACTTACATCTAATATAGGCCTAAATAAAATAGGTCTAATTACAGCCTTATATAACTCCCTCTTAACTAAACTGTAACACGCTATAGTAGAAGAACCCCTTTTAAATAACTTTAATGCATATGTAAACCTAATTGCTACCTATAATAATAACATAAGGTTCCTCCCTGTACAAGCCCTAATACGCCCCTAAACTAGCGCAGTTATAAATAAAGACTTTAATATAATAAAAATTAATTTAAATTATGCTCTAGTTAGTTTTAAAAAGTGTAAAAATTATAAAAAAAAAGTTAATGTTTTAAGTGCAGTAAGTATAGTTATATCTTCTAAAACTACTTTATTCCCCTTTTTTAAGTTTACATAAGTAGCACTACTAGTACTTATTAAAGATTTTTATTATTTTAATCTTATTTTTATAAGAGCTTTAACTTATATTTAAGCTTTAATCTTTTTTGCTACTCTTAACATAGCTGCAGCTATAGTAGTAGAAGCCTGTAAAAAGGCTTGTTTTAGGGCTAAGTTGCCTTTTTAAGACTAATTTAACACTAGATCTTTACTAACTTATAAGCTAAGTTCTCTACTAATAACTAAAAGTACTAAGTTAATATTTCTATATATTTATAATAAAAAACTATATTAGCCCTAATATAGGCTCTTATTAACTTAAAAGTAAATAGTATAAGTTATATTAATAGAGAACTAGCGCATAAACTAAATCTTTAATTAACACTACTTACTTAAATAATTTACTTAACTAAATTTAATAAAAAATAACTTAAAAAAAGTTTTATTTTTTATACTATAACTATTATAATTACCTACTAACACTATAAAAAGTAGATTAAACTTTATATAATAAACATAGAATATTATAACTTAATTCTAGAATAACTATAGCTATATTAGCATAAAGTTACTTTTAATTACTAAGAGTAAGTTTTAAACTTTAACTTTTTTTAATGCTAAAATGTATGCTTATGCTTATACCTAAACAACACTTAAATAGCACTTAATATAAAAAGTTTCTAGACTTACTTTTTAATAACTTAGAAAAGAACTACCTAAGTAAGGCTAATAAGCTAGGCCTTTTACTAAAATAAGCTATATAAAATAATTTAATAACTACTTAAACTTAAAGAAGAGAAAGCCTTTAAAGAACCTTTACTTACTTAATTTAAACATAAACTAGGACTTAAACAGTAGATAAACATTTGCTATATAAGACCTACTTTATTTATAACCCTAGCTTAATAACTAGATTATAAAATCTATGTAGTTATAATTTCTAATATAGACTAAGCTTTAGCTCTCTAAAAACACACTAACTTAAAGATAATAGTTCTTTAAAACTACTATAACTTATTATATATCTTTTTCTAAGACAAGTTTAATAAGCTTTTAATATAATATTTATATAATTACTAGATAACTTTTAAGCTTAGTAAACAACCTAGTTATAAGCTACTATATAAGATGTTACTAAATAAATTAAAAGTGCTTTAAAAATACTTTAATAAGAACTTAAAAAAAAAGTTTATTTAAGCTAGCTTTTTACTAGTAGTGTTACTTATACTATTTATAAAAAAACTTAAAAGTAGGCTTTAATTCTATGTTAACTACTAAAGACTAAACACTGTTACTATTAAAAACTAATACTTAATTTTTTTTTATAAAAAACTTTAAGCTAACTAAGTAAAGTAAAGTATTTTATAAAGTTAGATATTATTACTGCCTTTAATAAGCTAAGAATAGTAAAGGGTAATAAGTAGCTAATAGTGTTTTAGACCTAATATAGACTATTTAAGTACTTAGTAATGCCCTTTAGCTTAGCTAACACGCCTAGTACTTTTTAACATTTTATAAATAACTTACTTTAACCCTACCTAGATGTGTTTTACACTATGTATATTAATAATATTCTAATTTATAATAATAGCCTTTTAGAGCATAAACAGCATAGACGCCTAGTGCTAAAGGCTATAAAAGAAGCAAGTCTATAACTTAATATAGACAAATATAAGTTCTACTAATTAAAGGTTACATATTTAAAATATGTAATCTTTATAAATAGCATCTAAATAGACTTTATTAAGGTTTAGACTGTACTAAATTAGTAATACTTAAAAAATATAAAGAATATTTAAGCCTTTATAAAATTTACTAACTTTTACTAATAATTTATTAATAACTTTTTATAGCTAGTAAGCCTTATAATTACACTTACTAAAAAAAAGGTCTAATTTAACTTTAACTTAAATTACTAATAGTCTTTTAACTAGCTAAAGAAAGCCTTTACTAAAGCCTTAATACTCTACTACTTTAACTTTAAACTACTAATACTTATAAAAGCTAATGCCTTAGACTACATAGTAGTAGGAGTTCTTTTCTAGACTAAGCTAGACAGGACTATTAAGCCTATTACATACTTTTTAAAAAGAATAAGTCCTGCAGAAAGTAATTATAAGATTTATAATAAAAAATTACTTACTATAGTACACTACTTTAAATAATAGTAACTTAAACTAGAAGGTGCAGCGCATCTAATATAGGTTCTATCTAACTATAAGAACTTATAGTACTTTGTAACTATAAAACAACTTAGCTACTAATAAGCTTATTAGTCTAAATACTTATCTTATTTTAATTTTAAAATTACTTATTATTCTAGTTAAAACAAAGAAAAACTAGATGCTTTTATAAAGTAATCTTAAGACATCTTTACTTAAAAAAAAGTGTAAAAAGCTTAACACTAAACTCTACTTTAACTTAAGCTATTTTTAAACTTTAACTTAAATAAAATAAATTAAATAATTAATTAAATTATTACTAATAAGTATTTAAATAATAAATTTATCTAAGAAACCTTAAACCTACTTTAAAATAGCACTAGTTAGTTAAAGAAAGTAACACTAGCTAACTATAAAAACTAAAATAGTAAGCTATATTACTATAACTAACTTATAATCTCTAATTTTAATAAACTAAGAATTAAACTACTTTAAATTATACATAACTTACCTGTTAAAGGACACCTAGGTAAAGGAAAGACTTTTAACCTACTACAGAGAGAGTACTACTAGCCCTGCATGTTCTATACTGTACGCTAATACATATTATGTTGCTATACTTACTGTAAAGTAAAAGCCTTTTAAAAAAAGTATAATAGCTTACTTAAACTACTTCTAATCTTTAAATAAGCTTAGAAAGATATATTAATTAATTTTATTATAAACTTACTTTTATCTAAAAAGTATATAAATATTATAGTAGTTGTTAATTACTTAACTAAGTATTAATACTTAATACTATGTTCCTTTATAACTGCCTCTAATATAGCCTAGTTATTCTACTAATATGTATAAGTTTACTATAGCCTGCCTAACATAATTATATTAGACAGAGGTACGCAGTTTGTCTTAGCCTTCTAGGACAAACTCTATAAATAGTTCTAAATTATCTTTTATCTATTTATAGCTTTTTACCTAGAGACTAATAGCTAGACTAAGAACATAAACACTGTAATAAAATAAGTTTTATAAGTGTACATAAACTACTAGTAAGACAACTAGGTAAAATAGTTAGCTATAGCATAATTTAAAGCTAATAATATAACATCTAAATTAATATAAGTATTTTTATTTTTAGTAGACTATAGATACTACTTCTAAATAAAATTTAAACTACTTATAAATACTCTCTAACTAACTTATTAATTTATATAAGTAATAAATGTAAATAGACTTATTAATAAGATTTAAAATATATCTAAATATATTTATAAAAAGCTTATATAGGCTTAAGCTTTTTAATAAGAGTATATAAACTAATCCTAAACCTCTGCCCTTATGTATGTAGCTAGCAAGAAGGTCTAGCTAGACACTAGAAATATTTAAATAAACTAATAATTAAAGAAACTTAATTAAAAGAACCTTAGCCCTTTTATAGTAGCTTATATAGTCTTATTATACGCTTACTAATTAATTCTACCTAACAGCATAAAGATACACCCTGTGTTCTATGTATTATTGCTGCGCTAAGTAGCTTTTAAATCTAACTATTTACTTAAACAGCTAAACTTGCTACCTAAACTTATTATTATAAATAATAAACTAAAATATGTTATAAAAAACATTAAATAAATCTAGTTTAATAAGAAAAAACATATTTATAAATACTTTATAAAATAAACTAGATACAACAAACTATTATAAGAACTTATAAAAGCCTTATAAAAGAACTCTATAGTAACCTAATTCTACGCCTAATACCTATCTAAACTAAACCTATACCCTAATAAAGATAACCTAATGCTAGAACTACTAATGTAAAGGATTCCCTTTCTAATAAGAGGGGGAGTACTGTCACAGTATCCTCTCTAGATTCTAGACATAACTATATTAGATGTGTACTAAAGTATTATTAGTGCACGTCTAACATAAACATAACATAATATAGATATAAACTTAAGCATAAACTACTTTAACACTAACTAAACTTAGAACAGGCTTAATTTATACCTAAAGTGCTTAGACTTTTAAGCTAAGTATTTAATTACTAATTTTTTTTTAAACCTTTCTATTCCTTACACAATGTCTTGTACCTACTATAATACCTCACGTAGTAATTAAACTAGACCTCCGTGAAGCTCTATAACCTTACTCGTGCATAATCGTGACAATAATAGAGTTTGTTAGGGTGGGGTCTTGGCAAAAGTAAGCGACTTGGGTGTGTGAGCAACTCGCCCGTGAAGTACGTTAATACTTTATAATAATAAGCATTAAAAACATAAAAAAGAAAAATAGTATAAAAAAGCTTTATAAAAACTTAAGTTTATTTCTAAGAAAAGAGAAGCTTTTTACTATAATAAAAAGCTAATAGACCTTAGTTATATAAAACATATATAAAGCCTCTCTTTTAAAAAAAAAGCTAAGCTCTTAGATGTAATAAGCTGCTTTTAACTAAGAAGTAATAAAAGTAGCTAGAAAATAAGGCCTACTTAAACTATAAAAAAAGTAAGACATTTTTACTAAAATTACCTAAACTTTTAGAAAGAGGAGAATAAAAATACTACTGTAATAATAAAAGCTATTACTGCTAAATACAGCCTTATAAATAAAAAGATTTTAGAAAAATTAAATAATATACTTTATAGGCAAGTTGCTTACACACCTAAGTTGCTTACTTTTGCTAAGACTCTACTACACTACTCTTTCTACACTAATGCATTCCTAATAACACTACTTAAATGTGTTAAAAGAACATTAGATGCAGCTTACACTTTAAGCTTTTAAATAAAATGTAACACTTTTTAACTAACACGCTGCAGCTATCTATAAGGTCTTTTAAAAGATAATAAGTAACTAACGCGCTAGATAACTTTTCTAAGCTAATTATACAGCTAACTTATAAAAGCTAGATAATAATAAAAAGCAGGTAATTATTTAGCACATACTTAAGCTAAATGTGTAAGGATTTCTCTCTTAGCTAGTAGCTGTAGCTAATATAGCTAATTCTTTACACGCTAAGCATAATATAGGCTATATTAGCATAAACTAGCTTAATATATTTATTAAGTGTTACTTAAAGCTTAAAGTAAAGTTTAAGTGTAAGTATAACTATAAAAAAGCTTTTTATAAAAATTCTATAGTAATTTAAGGCTAGTTTAACTTTATAAAAAATATTAAAGCTAAGTATAGTATTTAGAATAATAACATGTACAACTTTAATAAAATAAGGTTTATAATAGGCTAGATATCTACTAGAGCAGTTGTTATAAGTTTAGAGAGATAAGAATAGCTAAAAGCAGTCTAGCTAGGTAACTAGGAGTAGACAATAGCTATCTAGGGCATTAATGCTAAAAAGTAGGCTATTCTGCCTTTTATTATCTTTTAGAGTAGCAACTACTTTTTAAACTAGTACAAAAAGGAAAATCTACTTTAGAATTAGGTTATTATAATCTCTAAGTGCAGCTAGACTACTAATTAGCTTAGTCTAGACTAGTTAAAGCACTTTAACGCGCACATAAAGAAGTGTACTATTAGCAGCTACTGTCTGCTAGTTATTAATAGCTATAAAAGCTATAACTTACTTTATTTTTAGTAATACTATAAAAATAATAAAATTATTACTATTTACATGCCTTTTTACTTATTACACCTTTTATAGCTACTTAATGTAGGTTATTTTACTTCTTTAAAAAAAGTGTATAAGCGCTAAGCTAAAAACCTTATGCGTAACTAAATTACTTATATTATAAAAATAAAGTTCCTACTATGCTTTAAAGCAGCCTATAATGCTATAATTACTTTTAGTAATATCTAAAAAAGGGTTTAAAGCGCTAGATTAGTTCCTTTTAACCTGTAATAAGTTATAATAGGCCTTAATGTAAAGTTGCGCACTCTATTACTACTACTACTTATATACAACAAGCTCTAGCAGTTATAAACTCTAAGCAATACCTTAAAACTTAAGTTATAATTAATACTTATAAAGATAAAGATTTAGAAGCATATAAATAGTTTACTAACTTCTATAGTTAAAGTGTTTAAAAAGGTCTTAAAAGGGGTAGTAATAATTACGCATAAGCTAGTGTTAGTGTAATAGGAAATTACTAAGCTTTAAGCAGCTAATAAGGCTGCTATATAACATAAATTACATAAAAAAAAGCAAATTAAGGTAGAAGAGACCTTAATAATTTAGAAAGGCCTACGCTTAACAGCTCTAAAGGAGTTTAGGGCGCACAGTAATAGGAAAAAGGCAAAGAAGCAGGTGTAAGCTAAAGTAGGTAAGCTATCCTAAAGGCGCTGTAGATAGTGCAATTAGACTAGGTATAACGCGCAAATGTGTAAGCAAGAAGTAGAAGTAGTATCTAAATAATATTCTAGGCTGTACTGTACTATATAGTGCCAGAGCGGGTTGTTATGGGCTATAATAGAGTTTGTTGGGGTGGGGTCTTGGCAAAAGTAAGCGACTCGGGTGTGTGAGCAACTCGCCCATGAAGTACGTTAATAGACTTTACTAGTAATATAAAAAAAACTATTTTTAAAAAAACTATTTAAAGTGTACTAAAAAGTAGTTATTAAAAACTTTAGTAGCTTTAATTAAGTGTTATAGGACTTTATAATTCTTAAAAAATATAAAGAAAAGACTTAGATCTAAGGATATATTATAAATATTAAAAAAAAATGTTTTCTTTTTATAACTAAACCTCTAGCACTTTAGTAAGAGAGCTTTCTAAAAAGTTCTAGAAATGTCTATGCTAGAAATATAGTTAATAATATAACTACTTTAATAAATGCGTAGTCACGCTTTACTAAATAAGTATTAGTAATAATTATGCTATATTTAACATAATATAATAAATACAGCCAGCCGTCAAAAGTCTGGTTCGCCAAGCCACTAACAGGAGCCCCACGCATTTAACCCAGCATCATTGCATTGCAATTATATGTCAACCACATAATAATTTAATGCAATTTTAAGATTTCTAGCGTCACAATATGCTTAGTATTTAGTCTAATACCCACGCGCGCGCTGCACAGCCTGTAGGCGTTAAGGCATACTATAAATAAGCTTTTTAATGTATAAATTAAGGATAAGCTGCTATGCCTCCTTTAACGCAGCGCAGAACCTCTCCCACTCCTCTGCAGAGTATCTAAGAGTGTTAAGCTTAGGATGCTGCTTATGTAGAGTCCTTTTTAGCTGCCACTACATGTGCTTAATAGGGTTAAGGTCTAGTAAGTAAAGTAGAAAGTTAATAATGTTAATATTATACTTAGCTATCTAATTGTAAGTATAAAAAGCAGTGTAGATTTAAGCGTTATCCTGCAGGAATTAATCCCTGCAACAATAGTTGCGCAGAAGACCCCCCTCTAGCGCTTAAGTATAGCTGCGCGCTAAGTATCCTTTATGTAGTGCGTTAGGGTCTCTCTCTATAATAATAAGTAGGCTCCTCTGTACACGCCTTCTCTTATTAATCTAGATTAACACCTACACTATCTGCTAGTAAGGCCTACTTATAAAATGCTTTTTAATTATCTTAGGCCTCTATTTCTTATACAGATACTAGAAGCACTACTTGTAATTAGCGCTAAAACTTAGCTAAACTAAGCACTTATTAAAGAACTAAATAGTCTGCTTTTAAAAATTAAAATCTCTACACCTTCTCTTCTAGCTCTAGCGCAGTGTAGCAGTTGTGTAAGTTATCTTTAGCCTTTTTTTGCACCTAAACTTTTTTAATTTTTTATGCCTTAAAGCGCAGTATGCTGTAGTCTTTAAAATGCGTCTATTAAGGCCTACTTTTTAAAGAAGCTTTAAATATGTAATCTTTAAAGTTTTTTAAGCGTAATAATAGAGCTGCTAAATATCCCTACGTGTGAGCTTTAAAGGCTGGCTAGAGCAAGGGCGCGATTAATTAGTGCCTGTTTTAAGGTATTAATTAACAGTGTTGCGTACGCACTTTGTTGTGCAGCTAAATTTATTAGCTAACTCTGCTGCAGCTGCGCCAGCCTCCCACTTTAAAATAATTAAATCCTAAGCTCTTATAGATAATTCGGCGTTGCGCTGACAATTTGCGCTTATCTCTTGGCCAAAAGAACAGCGCTGCATGGTTGCGTGGGTGGTAGTTGATTGACGCGTGCATCGCGCGTTTTGGTGTTGGTGGCTTAGCGAACTAGACTTTTAGCGTAGTACTGTAGCTAAAGTTAAATATAATATTATAAATAAATAAAAATAATAGTAGTTTTTTACTAGAATTTATAATTAAAAACTAGAAGGACTAGGTAGACCTGCTAAGTTTAAAGTCTCTAAACAAGACCCTAGAAAACCTAAGACACTACTTCTAGGCCTAGAAATTAGTAAAAAGGCCTTTATAATGCAATAGAACTATAGTTAGTGCATGCTCTATAGAAGCGCCTCTTATAGCACTAACAATTACTAATAAAAGAAACATCTTGTATAGGTAGTATAAACATAAAAATACCTTTAATAGACTTAAAAAAGTCCTCTTAACACTCTCTATAGACCTAATAACTATTTATACCCTTAGTACTAGTGTACATAATAGTATTATACAAGACACTAGGATAATAAACATTAAGCAGGATAGTAGCCTACATAGGAAAGAAACTATAATAGATGCTTATAGTAAAAAATAGCTTTAGCCTATAAAACTATAAATTACTACACTTATTAAACAGCTCTGCCCTATAAATAGAAAAAATAGCCTAACTATAATAATAAAAGTAACTATAAATTCTACTATTTTTAATAAAAAGCTACATAAAAAAAGATTACTTAATGTTATACTACTTAGTAGAGGATTATAAATATAAAGTAGCTAACTACTGCAACAAAGAATATTAATTATATAAAAAAAATAAGTTTAATAACCTTTAAAATATAAATTTTTACTTTTAGAAAATAAAAAAGTACTTTATAACATATTAGCCCTAGTTACTGTAGGATAAGGAATAAGATAAAGCCTAACTACTACTTTTATATTTAAGAGATAGTTAGGATTAGCTTTTATAAACAGCAGATGCACCTTTACAGTAGTAGATAAAGACTAGGTACATAAGCAAAACATTCTATTTTAAATTAAGAAAAACTTGTTTAAGGTAACCCTTACTAACACTTCTTTACTAGAATATAGTAAAGAATAGACTAACCTAGAAACACATAATAAAAACTTTATAACACTAAATATAAAGAACTAGAGGTTTATAAGCATACTTTTATTAAAAGATAAATATAATGTAATCTTAGGCTATAACTAGCTTAAAAGACATAATTCTGCTATTAACTAGAAAATAATAACTATTAAAAGTTGTCGCGTATACTAAGAGCCTTGGCTAGGGCTTAGAGCCTGGGGCGCAGCTTAGGATCTAGAGATATTATGTTCCAAAGCTTAGTGTATATAAGGAGAGCCTTTAGCTCTCTTAGATAGCAGAGTCACTTTATCTAATCTTCTAAACAGCTACTGCTAGGCTATTTTATCCTTTACAGTTATAGGCCTAGCGCTTTAAGAACCTAAGATAATTTTCTTTATATAACTATAGCGCTAGCAAAAGCTATTTAGAAGCTTTATTTTAATTTTTTTTACTTATCTTTATTACCTCTAAAGCCTATATTATAGCTAATTAAGATGCTTCTCTTCTAACAGAAGCGTACTAGCTTAAGGACTACATAAGCTAGCCTCTTTAGTTTATCTAGCTCTAGTTCTATGCTCTTAGTAAAAACCTATAGAATATAATTAATCTAGATAGACTAGACGCTCTAAATCCTATAGACAGCGCTCTAAAGATGCCTACACTTAAAGTAATTACTGCTAAAAACCTTTTAAAGAAGGCTAACATATAGTACTAGACTAATATTACTAAGTACTAAGCTTAATTAAGCAACTAGGCTTCCTGTGCAACATGTTTTTAGATAATTTAGAACTAAGTTAATGCAACATTGCAACTATTACACTAAAGCTTCTTAAACCCGTAATAATATAGCTTATATTAGAGAACTAATCTACTTTATAAGTACTTATATAAGCTTTAAAATAAAAGCTAGCACTAATAAACATAAGTATAAAAAATCTTATATAAGTAAAGTATAAAGTTTACTTTACTAAGGTAAAGTATAGCACTATAACTTTAAAAGCTTAGTACTAGCAGTAGCACTTTCTATACACTAAGGTAAGAACCTATAAAATTCTTAACATAAAAGGCTAGCTAGCTGCATAAGACTTTCTAGACGCCCTAGCTCTAAAGCTTACACTAGACTAGGCACACTTTATGTACTAAAGAGTTATAAAGGCTAGCGCACTTAGTAAAAAAACCTTTAATAATTTAAAAAATTAATAAGATCTTTTTAATAATACTTTAAAAGCACTTTCTATGTGTAAGTAACTAAGGCATAAGTATATTTATAACACTTAGTAGATAATTAAATAATATTTTAGCCTAATCTATTTTAGCCTAATTAGGCTACCTGTGCTTATGCAAAGCTTTAAAGTAATCTTTTTATTTATAAAAAGTAGCAGACTGTAAAGACTTTATATTAGTAGTTACTAGAAAGCTAAAGAAGCTTAGTAAAACTACACACTAGAAGATTCTTAAAAGGCTTAAGTAAGCGCAGCATAAGGAAGTAAAAGCTGTACTACTTAAAAAAGGCTGTGTAATTCTAAATAAAGCCTTCTTTACTTTAAAAGCTATTAAAAAATGTTACAATCCTTGCTTTAGTAAAGCACGCAGGTCGGTGATGTTTCTGCGGTGGGAGGCAGGTCGGATGGTAGGGGCCGACGGTAGGGTGTACAGTCCTACGTAAGGGCTAATGGGCTGATGGAGAGAAGGTAGAGCGACTAGATTGTAGTTTGCCCTATATGCAGCAGTATAGAGGCTAGGTTAAACAGTCCTGTTAGACAGGGTTAGAGGTATATATAGTGTAAGATATATAAATAGTATTACAGCTCTTTAAAAAGCTAAATGCTACTTAGTTTATATAAAAAATAAACTAAATATTAAACACACCTTTTAAAGGTTATTAAACATAGAAACTATATACATGTGTAGAGAGTGCTAAGGTAAGCAGGACAAGTCTATGTAAGCCTACTAAGGAGAGCTCCTTAAGCTCTCTTAGACTTGCTAGACTTGTAGCCTGTTTCCTTACTAGACAACACACTTCTCTATTACTGTAGAGAGTAGTGCTGCTTTTGTGTCCTCTAATTAGTCTATAAGCAAGCCCTGTTCTAATCTAGCTAGATTGTAGAGCACTGCTAGTAGAGTTATGCTGGTCTAACTGTAGACTGTAACACGCTGCCCCTCCTCTCTAGCAGCGTCCTTGCTGCTCTGCTCACACAACTGTGTTAGTAAGAGTTTATTTATAAAGTAGGCGCTTACCTGCTAGAAAGCATTTTTAACATTTATTTTTTTATGCTAAATAGCTTACTAGTCTTATTTATCTTATTATTCTTATGCTGCTTTATGTTTTAATCCTTTTTACTAAATAAAAATAAGACTCTATAGCGCTTACTAGTTATTAAAGTTATCTTATATGTTAACTTTATCCTTAGATAGATGTGTTAAGTGTGTAAAAAAAAAAAACAGCAAGTGTAATGCTTTTATTTTAGACGCTGTGTAAAATTAGTTAAAGAAAAAAAAAGAAACACTTCTTTAAGATGCTGCTACAGCAAGGGTTTATAAGTAAGAGCTTAATAAAGAAATGTTGCGCTAGGTCTAGAAGACTTTAAAGGCAAAGGCTAAGAAGTGTTCTAAATAAAATTATATTTAAAAGTTATTAAATTTACTAAAGGCTTAACATGTAAAGTATTTAGAGGGGGATCTCTTCTTATTAGACAAGATAGAGGCTCTTAAGGCTAAATTAAAGGGCTGTTTCTTTTTACAACCTTTATTAGCTAAGACTTGTCTTTATAGGCTACTGCTATTTAGTAATAGCTTAGCTGTTCTTTTTAATTTAGGTGCCTTATTACCTAGCTAGTTTCTTTTAGATAAGCTTAAAGGTACTTTTATACTAGTAGCTGCGTGTTCTGCAAGTTCTTAGCTAGCTTTTATGTGTTTTTACTAGTAAGCTACCTTTTTTATTTTACTAAAAACTCTTTTCTATTTTTTTAGTCTTTAATAATGTGCTTAACTTTGTACTTAATTTCTTTATCTTCTTATTTTTATATAAATAAGGGAATTTCTTTAGGTGCTTTTTCTAATCTAGAGACATAAAACTATAGGTGTATTTTTATGTGTAGAGGAAGCTTAAGTTTGCAATTATTTTGTTAAGTTTATAAAACTTTATATAGCCTTATTCTTTTTTCTGCTAGCTTCTAAGAAGGTCTAGATACTTTAAGATTTTTAGTGTTAAAGTACACATAATCTTCTAGGCTAATTTCTAGGCCTAGCTATTATAATTTATTTATATATTATTTTATTATTTTCTAACTAAATCTAGCCTTAACTGCTAATTTTTTATAAATATTTTATAAGTTTAATAACTAGTTTATTAATTCTTAAAAGTCTATAGGCTAGTTTTCTTATAGTGTAAAGTATAAGTTATACCTAAAATTAGCTTTATATAGCGTTTCTTTTATTATAGCTAATTCTACTATGTTAATAGCTAGTTGTGCTATTAGAAGCTACTTTACCTAATTATTTTAGGTGTAAGAGACGTACTTTTTTAGGTACTTTTCTACTTTAGCGTTTACTCTCTTAGTCTAGCTGTCTGTCTATAGATAGTATGCTATAGATAGCTTATGTGTTATGCTAAGGTGTCACATAGCTACTTTCTAGAATCTACTAGTAAATAGCTTATCTTAGTTAGAAATAATAATTTTAAAGCATTTATATACTAATATAATGTTTTGTTTAAGTTTATAAATAAACTTCTTAGCTATTATTGTTTTTTCTAAGGGCTAGGTGTGTAGATATTTAGTAGTTTTATTAAAAGCTACTGTAATTATGTTGTATATTTTTTTTATTTCTAGCTTTTTAGACAGGGGGAGTCTTATAATAAAGTCTATTATAATTATTATTTATAGTAATTTTAGAGCTTTAATTAAGTAAAGGTATCTGTAGGTCTTATACTTTTATAAGTTATTTTTATTACAGGTGTTACATTCTCTAAGCACCTTAGTGCACAATTGCTTTACTTTTAGTATTTATTATAGTATAGCAGCCCTTAATTTCTTTTAAAGGGTGCCTATTTCTAAGTGCCTAAACATTAGAGATTTGTAATATTCTTAGATTAGATTTTTCTATCTCTACTTATTTACTATAAGCATGCAAAGTTCTTTTATAAGTTAAAGCCTATTATAAATCTATTCTTTATCTATTTCTTTAAAAAAAGTAAATTTCTTAGTCCTTTTCTTTTCTTTATTAAAGTAATTAGGCCTCTAGCTAAGAGCGTTAGCCTGCTAGTTTTATGCTTTTAGAATATGCTTAATAATATAATTAAATTATGTAAGCTCTATTACCTATTTTATGTGCATTAGTAAAAGTTTCTTTACTATTAAAAACATAACTAAATTTACATAGTTAGTTATAATATAAAAGGGTTTTGCTATTCTATATAGCTCTATAGTCTATACTCTTATAGCGTTTAGTATTGCTTTTAGTTCTTTATTAGGTATGCTATAGCCTGCTTTAGGTCTTAAAAACTTAGCAAAGTAGTACGCTACTAGGTGCTATCTTTTATCCTCCTGTTTTTAGTACAGTGCAGCTCTGCTAGCTTCTATAGATGCGTCTATGTAGATCTTAGTGTCTAGTTGTAGGTTGTACATCTTTAGCACTAGTTTAGCTATTATAGCTTGTTTTAGCGCTATAAATGCTTTATTTATTTATAAAGTTTAAATAAACTTTGCTATTACCTACTTTTTAGTAGTAGTGTTTATTAAGGGTATAGTAATTTTTAAATAGTTTTTAATTATTTGTCTAATATATCCTAATAGTCTAAGGAATCCCTTAACTTTCTTAACTGTTATAGGTTTTAGCTATTTAAGTACCTTTTATATTTTAGCTAGGTTAATCTTTATTTCTTTACTATTAATTATAAATTATAAATATTCTGTTTTAGTAATGTAGAATTTACACCTAGAGAGCTATAAATAGAGTCTATACTTTTTTAGTTTTTCTAAGACTCTTTGTATCTTCTGTACATAGTCTTCTAGGCTATCTTTTAAATAGATAAGGACGTTATCTAGGTATACTAGGGTAAAGACGTTAAGATACAGATTAAGAGCTATGTTAATAATTTACTAGAATGTTACTAAAGCATTTGTTAAGCTAAACAGCATTACTAATAGTTTATAAAGTCTTTACAGAGTTTTAAATGCTATAAGCTACTTATCCTCTTTTTTTATTCTTATTTTATTAAATCTATTTTGCATGCTAAACTTTATAAAGTATTAGGTTCTTTTTAGTTAGTTTATAATATCTTATATAATTAGTAAAGAGAACTAGTCTTAGATTATGTTATTATTTAAAGTTCTATAATCTTAATAAACACAGATCTTTTCTTTTTTTTTTATAAAAACTACTGCTAAAGCAACTAGGCTGTAGCTTTTTTAGATATAGCCTTAGGCTAGCATCTAGTTAATATACTCTTACAGGGCCTTTTTCTATGCCCTTATTAGAGGGCAAAGCCTATAAGTTTTTAGGTTATAGTTTTTTACTAAGTTAATAGCATAGTCCTAAGGCTAGTGTAGTAGCAATTCTTTTAGGTTATCTAGTGTTTTAAACATATCCTTATAGTCCTTATATTTAGTAGAGATGCTTCTCTTTTTTAAAATTCTAAAGATTTTAATTTAATCTACATCTTTATTATCTTTAATTTCTTTATAAAAGACTTTCTTAAGCTTCTTCTTTATTATTTTTATTACTTATGCTTTAGGTTCTTAGCAGGGGAATTTTTAGAGTTTTTTTTTTTTAAAGTAGTAGCTACTGCCTTGTTTTGCTTATTTATAGACTAAATATTAGTTATTATAGCATGCTAACTAGGTTATGCATGTGTAATCTTTAAAAGTTTCTATAGTTATTGTTCTCTAATTAATTACAAAGTTATGCTTTTTAAGCTAATTATACTCTAAGATTACGTTATACCTGCCCTCTAGTAGAAGTATGTTTATAAATCTTTAATCCTTTATGTTTAAGGTTTTAAGGTCTTTCTTATACATTTCTAGGTTAATCTATCCTTTACTATATTCTATTAAGGATATGTTAGCTAGGGTTACCTTAAATAAGTTTATTTTAATTTAGAACAGAATGTTTTATTATTCTACCTAGTCTTTATCTACTATAGTAAAGGTGCATCTGCTGTCTACAAGGGCTAGCCCTAACTGTCTCTTGTATGTAAAGGCAGTAGTTAGGCTATGTCTTGCCTCTTATCCTACTGCAACTAGGGCAGATATATTATAAAGAACTTTTTTATTTAAGAAAGGATACAGATTAATGTTTTATAAATTATTATTAAATTAATTTCTTTTTTCTTTATAAGTCTAGTAGTTCTTATTGCAGTAGTTAGGTGCTTTACATTTATAGTCTTTTATAAAGTAATAAGTTATTAGATAATTTTTTTTCTTACTACTTTTTACTAAAAGTAATAGAACCTATAATTATTTTATTTTTTATAGCTTACCTATCTTTTTTGCTTATAAGGGAAGGCTGTCTAATAGGTATAGCAGTTTGTAACTTTGCAGGCTAAGGCTGTTCCCTGCTATAGGCATCTATTGTAGTTCTTTTTCTATGTAGGCTACTATCCTGCTTAATTTTTATTGTCCTAGTGCCTAACACAGTAGCGTTGTGTGCACTAGTACTAAGGGTATAGGCAATTATTAGGCCTATGTAAGGTATTAAAGGGGCTTTTCTAAGTCTACTAAGAGTATTCTTATGTTTGTACTATCTATACAAGGTGTCCTTTTTATTAGTAATTATTAGTAACATAAGTGTTATTTCTGTAGAGTACATACTAGCTATAGCTCTGCTGCATTACTAAAGCCTTCCTGCTAATTATAAGGCTTAGAAGTAGTGTCTTAGGTTTTCTAAGTACTAGCTTTAGAACTTTAAACCTAGCAGGTCTGCCTAGTCCTTCTAGTTTCTAGTCTTAGATCTTAATAAAAAACTACTATTATTTTTTATTATCTATAATGTTGTATTTAACTTTAGCTACTTATTATATTATGTTAAAGGTAAAGTAATTATTACTAATATTTATCTAGTAAAGCATAACTATGCAATAGCTTAGGTAGTTATGCTATAAGCTACACTTCTAGCATTTACATTTCTAGAATTACTTAGAGAGTTTTTTTACTAAAGTGCTAGAGGTTTAGTCTTAAAGAGGAAACTATTTCTCTTTTTTTTAAACATTTATAATGTATCCTTAGATCTAAGTTTCTTTTTTATATTTTTTAAAAATTATAAGGTCCTGCAACACTATATCTAGGCTGCTAAAGTCTTAAATAGCTACTTTTTAATATGCTTTAAAATAGTTGTTAGAAGAATAGTTTTCTTTGCATTACTAGTAAAGTCTATTATTTAATCTTTCTAATATTTCTTTGTCTATAAGGCTGTATTTAGCAGTAATAGCTTTTATTATTATAGTAGTATTTTTATTTTTCCTCTTTTAAAAGTCTAGGTAATTTTAGCAGAAATGTCCTACTTTTTTATAGTTTAGGTAGGCCTTGTTCTTTAGCTACTTTTATTATTCCTTTATTAAAGGCGGCTTATTACGTTCTAGAACTTAGTTTTTTTTTAAAGAGAGGCTTTATATATGCTTTGCATAACTAAGGTCTATTAGTTTTTTATTATATTATAAAAGCTTTTTTTTAAAGAAATAAACTTTAGTCTTTAGAGAGTTTTTTTAGTTTTTTTTTTCTTTTACACTCTTTATAATAGTTGTTGTAAGTTGTTGCTTATATAATAAAGTTTTTAAAAGTAGTTAGCTTATTACTATGTATAAATTTATCTTTTACTATTTTACTTAGTCTGTTATAGAACATGTAATAGAGAGCTTTTTAGTCTATTTATCTATAAATAGCTAATTATTCTCTAAAGCGTGCTGTATAGTTCTAGACTAGGCTATTACTCTACTTTATAGTGTTTAGCTTATTAGCTGTAATTTTCTTTTTATCTAAAGTTCTATAGATAGCTGTTAGGGCTTTTTTAAAATTTTTAACACTACTAAACACTTCTTTAGTTTTAGAGGTAAGTGTTATGCTGTTAGCCCTAAAGTCTATCTAGTTATCTATGTAGGGCTAGAACTAGATTATAGAAGAACCTTCTAGGTGTAGTCTTATTTAGGATATTATTTCTATGTTAGTTTAAAATGCTTCTTTATTATATTGCATGTAGAAGTAACATCTTATAAAAAATAGGTAAAAGTTCTTTAGTAATTCTCTAAAAGGCTTTAAAAGGGCTAGCCTTAAAGTTTTCTTAGCTATAATGCTTGCTTTTTTAGTTAAGATATTCTAAATCTTTACTAGCTCTACTTATAATTTATGTATTTAATAGGCATAATTAGTAGCCTTTTAGAGGTTTATATGTTTAGGGAGGTTCTATAATTCTATTATTTCTTAGTAAAGGCTTATAATTTTTTATTAGAGGTTTACTAGTTTACTAATTTTTTTTACTAATTTACTAGAGTTCCTTAATATTGTCCTAGATTGTATTAATCTGTTTTACTAGAATAGCTTTGCTTTAGGTTAGAACTTCTATAGACTCTAATAAGGCTGTGTGGGCTATATTTGTATCTAGGTTGTGTTAAGTAGTTATTCTTTTTAAGAGGGATAGTGTTTAATGTTACTATTCTTGCTTTAGTAAAGCACGCAGGTTAGTAATGTTTCTGCGGTAAGAGGCAGGTTAGATAGTAGGGGCCAACAGTAGGGTGTACAGTCCTACGTAAGGGCTAATAGGCTGATAGAGAGAAGGTAGAGCAACTAGATTATAGTTTGCCCTGTATGTAGCAGTATAGAGGCTAGGTTAAATAGTCCTGTTAGACAGGGTTAGAGGTATATATAGTGTAAGATATATAAATAGTATTACAGCTTTTTAAAAAGCTAAATGCTACTTAGTCTATATAAAAAATAAACTAAATGTTAAACACACATTTTAAAGGTTGTTAAACGTAGGAACTATATACATGTGCAGAGGGTGCTAAGGCGAGCAGGACAAGTCTATGTAAGCCTGCTAAGGAGAGCTCCCTAAGCTCTCTTAGACTTGCTAGACTTGTGGCCTGTTTTCTTACTAGACAACGCACTCCTCTATTACCGCGGGGAGTGGTGCTGCTTCTGTGTCCTCTAATTGGTCCATAAGCGAGCCCTGTTCCAATCCAGCTAGATTGTGGAGCACTGCCGGTGGAGTTACGCTGGTCCAACTGTAGACTGTAACAAAAAATTAGATAAACTAGCATTTTTAGAAAGCATTATTACTGCACTTATTAACTTAGCGCTTTTAGTAAAACTAAAAATATATATAACTATAAATTTTAACACTTACCTACTTTTTATAAGCATAATTTTAGATAATAAAAGTGCTAACGTACCTAACAGGTTGGCCGGCCACACGGGTTGGCTGGCCACTTTTGCCAAGCCCCCACCACACTCTACCTATCTACATAATGCCTTAACAACAACACTAGATTAAATCTTCTAAAAAACGTTAGATACAGCTTGCTCTTTAGGCTTTTAAATAAGACTTAAAACTCTTCTTATAACGCGCTGCAGCTATCTATAATGTCTCTTACACAACACTAAGCAATTAACGCGCTGGACAGCCTTTAGAAGCAGAATGCTAGCCTAAATTAAGAAATCTAACTAAGCTTAAAAAGAAGGTAGTTGTTAAGTACATACTTAAGCTTATTACGCGCAGATTTCCCTCTAGGCTTGTAGCTATAGCTAATATAGCTAATTCCTTACGTGCAGAGCGCAATCTAGGCTAGGTTAGCTTAAACTAGCCTAGTATGTGGGTTAAGCACTGCTCTAAGTTTATAATAAAGTTTAATTATAAGTATAATTATAAGAGAGCGCTTTATAAAGATCTAAAGGTTATCTAAGGCTAGTTTTGTCTAGTAGCTAACATAAAAGCTAAGTATAGTATCTAGAATAAAGACATGTATAACTTTAACAAGTTAGGCTTTATAATAGGCTAGATATTAACTAGAGTAGTTATTATAGCTTTAGAGAGACAAAGACAGCTAAAGGTAATATAGTAAAGTAATAAAAAGTAGACAATAGTTATCTAAGGCATTAACATAATAAAGTAGGCTATTCTACTCTTTATTATCTTTAAGGGCTGCTATTACCTCTTTGCCTAGTATAAGAAGAAGAATCTGCCTTAGAACTAGGTTATTATAGTCTCTAAGAACAGCTAGACAATAAATAAGCTTAGGCTGCAGTAGTTAAAGCACTTTAATAAGCATATAAAAAAAAAGTTATAAGCGCTTATTAGCTTTTTATTATTAACAGCTATAAGAGCTATAACTTACTTAATTTCTAGTAGTACTATAAGAAGAATAAGATTATTACTATTTACATGCCTTTACACTTATTACACCTTTTACAGCCTCTTAATATAAGTTGTTTTGCCTCTTTAAAGAAGGTGTATAGGCGCTAAGCTAAAAATTACATGCGTAACTAGATTACTTATATTACAAAACTTAAGTTTCTACTATGCTTTATACATGCTTATAATGCAGTAATTACTTCTAGTAATATTTAAGAAGGGTTTTAAGGCGCTAGTTTAGTTCTATTTAACCTAAAATAGGTTAAAATAGCCCTTAACATCTAGTTACGTACTTTATTACTACTACTACCTATTAATAATAAGCTCTAGTAGTTGTAAACCCTAAGTAATACTCTTAAGTTTAGGTTGCAATTAATGCTTATAAAGGCAAAGATTTAGAGGCATGTAGATAGCTTACTAATGTCTATAGTAGAGGCCTTTAAGAAAGTCTTAAAGGGGGCATTAATTATTGCGCATAAGCTAGTGTTAGCGCAAAAGGAGATTACAAAGCTTTAAGCAGTAAATAAGGCTGCCACGTTGTCACAATTGTGCACGAGTAAGGTTATAGAGCTTCACGGAGGTCTAGTTTAATTACTACGTGAGGTATTATAGTAAGTATAAGACGTTGTGTAAAGAACAGAAAGGTTTAGAAAAAAATTAGTAATTAAATACTTAGCTTAAAAGTCTAAGCACTTTAAGTATAAATTAAGCCTATTCTAAGTTTAGTTAGTGTTAAAGTAGTTTATGCTTAAGTTTATGTCTATGTTATGTTATATTTATGTTAGACGTGCACTAATAATACTCTAGTACACATCTAATACAGTTATGTCTAGGATCTAGAGAGGATACTGTAACAGTACCTCCCCCCTTATTAGGAAGGGAATCCTTTACATTAGTAGTTCTAGCATTAAGTTGTCTTTATTAAAGTATAGGTTTAGTTTAGATAGGTATTAGGCGTAGAATTAGGTTACTATAGAGTTCTATTATAAAGCTTTTACAGGTTTTTATAATAGTTTATTATATCTAGTCTATTTTATAAAGTATTTATAAATATGTTTTTTCTTATTAAACTAGATTTATTTAACATCTTTTATAACATATTTTAGTTTATTATTTATAATAATAAGTTTAGGTAGCAGGTTTAGCTATCTAAGTAGATAGTTAGATTTAGAGGCTACTTAGCGCAGCAATAATACATAGAACACAGGGTGTATCTTTATGCTGTTAGGTAGGATTAATTAGTAAGCATGTAATAAGACTATATAAGCTACTATAAAAGGGCTAAAGTTTTTTTAATTAAGTTTTTTTAATTATTAGTTTATTTAGATATTTTTAGTGTCTAGCTAGACCTTTTTACTAGCTGCATATATAAGGGCAGGAGTTTAAGATTAGTTTATATACTTTTATTAAAAAGCTTAAGCTTATATAAGCTTTTTATAAACATATTTAAATATATTTTAGATTTTATTAATAAGTCTATTTATATTTATTACTTATATAAATTAATAAGTTAGTTAGGGGGTATTTATAAGTAGTTTAAATTTTATTTAAAGGTAGTATCTATAGTTTGCTAAAAATAAGAATACTTATATTAATTTAAATATTATGTTATTAGCTTTAAACTATACTATAGCTAACTATTTTACCTAGTTATTTTACTAGTAGTTTATGTACACTTATAGGACTTATTTTATTATAGTGTTTATGTTCTTAGTCTAGCTGTTAGTCTCTAGGTAAAAAGCTATAAATAAATAGAGGATAATTTAGAGCTGTTTATAGAGTTTGTCTTAGAAGGCTAAGACAAACTGTGTACCTCTGTCTAATATAATTATGTTAGGCAGGCTATAGTAAACTTATGTAAAAAACAGGGTATACACTTCGCAATCAAGAGGTGTATTGACCAACAAGGGCGTAACTGTGACATAGGAGTACAATTAGTACCCGCCTAATTCCTAAGGCGATCCTCTGCTATCTAAAGAGGGCTTCTACAACTAGCTATATACTTCTCCAGAGAGCCAGGCACGGCAGCGCTGGTAGCGACAGATCTAGTATGCTGTAGGTCTAGTTTAAAGTATTACCTGTCTAGGATGCCTAGCTTTTTAGGCAAGGTAGGCATTGTCTAGAAAGTGTAGAGTTAACAGCACAGTTTAGAAGTTGTCTAGGACTGCCTAGTGCAGTCTAGGCTAGTCTACAACAGCCTAAGAAACACCTAGATAGCTAGTTATTACAAAGCCCTATCTCTTTCTAAGGTGCAACCCTACGCCTAAATCTAAGCTTTTTTTTAAAGTTTAGAAGTTACATAATTTTGTGTTACTCTAAATTTAATCTAAAAGGTTAAATACTTTTTGCTAAGCTAAATTCTCTATTACACCTACACTCTACTCTACGCTTCTAGTACGTATTTTAGAGAGATTTTCTGCAGGAGCCCCTAGGCCTTCCTAGGGGTTCCTAGGGTGTTCTAGGGCCCCCCTAGGCTAGAGGACCCTATATAAAGCTCTGTCTGTCCTAGAGAGTCCCTATTCTAACTGCCTTTAGATTCTTCCTTAGCTAGCTACCCTAGCTAGCTATCCCCTGTCCTATTTTTAAGGCCTCTAGTCCTGTCTATTCTAATCTAGGCCCCTCTAGGCCCCCTAAGCTCTGTCTTGCATATTTTACTACTAATAATGTCTTTTCTAGCTAGTAAGCAGTTAGATAGGATTACCTTAGCTGTAAATAAAGCCCTAGCTACTATTAATCCCTACTTAACTTACCTTAATAAGATTATAAGCAGAATTATAGCGCATAAGCTAGGTATAATTCTACTATGCTGTTTCTTTATTAAGGAGGATTGCAACGTCTAGACTTGTAATACCTACATTTATTAAGGCTTGTTAGAGCCTAAGCGCACTAATAACCTCTTAAAGTGCAATAGCTGCTATAAGGGTGGCAAAGACTGCTATTAAGTAGGTTATCCTAGGGCTGTTTATAGCTGTCTAGGGGTCCCTAAGGTGCTTCTTAGTTCTTTTTGCTAATTTTTAAGTTATAGTGCCTAAAGGACTATTGCCTAGTAATTATAACTATTATAAGCACTATCTTTAGCAGTTTTTTCTAGCTTAAGACCTAAATTAACCTTAGCAACACTTAAAAGTACTTGCTAGACATTATTAAGAGTCTTTATAAAAAAGTTAATAAAGTTATTATTTATCTTAATAAGTTTATAATCTCTAGCTACTTTTTAAACTCTTCTAGGTTTCTCTAGGGGTCTCTAGGGATTTCTAGGGGTTTCTAGACTAATTCTTGCTAGGCTTGTCTGCAGCAAGATAGCTAGTAACGCCCTAACCCCCCTCTATGTTAGTAAGAAGGTGTTTAGAGACTTAGGTATTATTAGTCTTAGTAAAGTAGAGAAAAGGGTATTAGTAAAGTGTAAAAAGAGAATAAGTAATAATAATAGCTTAAGACCCCTTTCTTTAGTCTCTAAGCGCGTCTACACTGTATGTTCTCTAACCTATACCTATCTAAGCTCTTCTAGAGCAGTCTAACCCTGTCTAGGGTACTTAGCCTTTTACTGCTAATTTTAGTGTTCTTTAGGCTTAGGTCCTCTTCCTTACTAAGAAATTTTATAAAAGCAAGTAAAGCATGTAGAAAACTAACTTTACTTATAATTTTAATGCTTTTAACTCTAAGTAAAACATTTTCTAGAGATAAAGCAAGTTGTCTACCTTTATTTTTAGTTTTCTTAGCATTTTTTTTTTTTATATTAGTCTAGTAGATCTAGGGGTCTCTAGGCCTGTCTAGGCCCCCTAGGATAGGTTTTACCTTTTCTAGGTTTCTACCTGCTATTCTCTCCTCCTCTAGGACAGTTTAGTCTATTTTTGCATAGCAGTAGCTTCTTTAGAAATAGTTATAGCACTTTATACTCTTCTTATATTTTCTTTAGTAGCTTACTTTTTTTTTAGGTTTCTCTAGTAAAGTCTAGGCTTTATAGTACATCTATCCCCTTTCTTAGAGGTATCTAGGCTAGTCTAGGGGTAATCTAGACTAATCTAGTAGTATTTAAAAATAAGGATAGTAAAAAATAAGCTAAGTTTCTAAAGTTTATAGTGCTTAAAAGTTTTTTTTAAATGTTCTAAGCTTTTATAGAGTTGTTTAGTCTAGGTTTGTTTCTTTTAGTCTAGTCCCTCTTAGCCTAATTTAGCCTTCCCTTCTCTCTCTTTATTCTCTCTTATACTAGTAGTCCTACTTATCTCTAGAATTTATTTATAGCCCTTTTAAATATATCTTCTGCTAAGAGCAGTTAGTTATCTTCCTTCTTAAACCCTTTCTAGCGTACTCTGTATAGCTATATTCCCTTATGCAGCTCTTAGTCTACAATGTAGTTTACGTCCTATATATCTGTTCCTGCTTAAGGTATCACTGCCTTAGCTAGGGGTTATTTGCAAGGTAACAGGTAACTTAGAGGTGCTAGCTTAAAAAGGCTAACATAGAATACTAGGTAAATCTAAAAGCTAGCTAGTAAGTCTAAGTAGTAAGATTAAGTTCTATATATAGCAGAAACTTTTTAAAAGCTTATATATTTATTATCTAGCTTTTTTTTTAGCTAAAAGGTAGTAATGTTCTTAGTGCTAAAGTATACCTAGTTCTTTACTAAGTATATTTTATGTTTATGTGTTTTATTATGCTATTACTTCTAGTACTCTTGTGCTGTCTTAAGGTGTTTAGCTAGCTTCTACCTAGTCTAGGCTAGTTTATTACTATTTTAGAGTGCTTATAAAGAAATACTAGCTTTTTTTACTTATTTTAGCACGTCTGTGGACAGCAGATCCTTCCTATAGACAGCCTAGAATAGCAATATCCCTATAGAGCTGTGGACAGTGTTGTTGTAGGCATATTCTGTGTTAGAGAGAATCTCTGCCTAGTTATCCTACTTATAGTTACAGTATATTTAAAGATACTGCTTTAATGTTTAGTTTTAGCGCTTAGTCTAGCTATTAGTTTATAAGTAAAAAGTAGTAGAAAGAAGTTTCTTTATTCTTAAGTAGGCTGTAAATGTCTTTTAATAAGCAGACATAAACAGGGCTCCCTAGTCTGTTATAATAAAAAAGGGGGGGCTGTAAAGTCTTAGGATTTTTTACTTAAAAGTCTTAGCTAAGGCTGCTGCCTTTAAAGTGCCTTTACTAGAGATGTAGTAGGCTATTTTAAAAAAATAATTAATTATAACTAGAATACTATTATAGCTCCTTCTATTTAACTAGCTAGGTAGTAGCTCTGTAATAAAATCTATAGAGATATCCTCCTAGATCCTAGAGGGGACTAGGAGAGGCTAGAGTTCCCTATATAGGGCATGTTAAGGGGATTTCGCGCGTTAGCAGGCCTAGCATGTGCTAAGGTAGTCTTTAGTGTATTACTGCATGCCTAGCTAATAGAAGTCTTTTTATACCTAATAAAGGGTTTTACTAAATCTAAAATAGCCTACTAAGAGATAGTTATAGTAGGCCTAGAGGGCTTAAATTCTTACTTCTCTAAGTATATAAGTTTTCTTTTTATAGGTAAGAAGTCTCTTTTTCTCTTTTAATTACCTGCCTACTTAGTCTAGTTAGTTCTTTACATTTTTTTTCTAAGCCTTTCTTACGCCTTTAGCGTGCAGATTTTTTCTAAGCCCTTTTATAATTACTCTTGTTAAAGAGCTTTTTAGGCTTTAGGTTTTATCTACTATTCTAGTAGTACCTAAGGCTTTTATCTTAGTTACTTAGGTAACAGCTACTATTTTTAGCTGTCCTAGGCCCTTCTAGAGTAATCTTGCCCTGTCTAGCTCTAGTTTACACTGTAGATTACAAAGTGCCTACTCCTATAATTCTAAGCTGTCTTTATTATTACTTTTTTTACTCTTTTTATAATTAGGCCTCCTTAAGGGCCTGTTAGCAGGGTTAGTCTTACCTAGTTAATAATAGATTTAAAAGTTAAAAGTAGCTACTTACTCTACTTACTAAGCCTACCTTTTAGTTAAGGTCTTAGTAGTTATAAACTCTTAGAAGTTAGCATAGTCTATTAGAAGTTCTATTATGTAGGCAGCTTTCTTTAGATAGTAGCGCTAGTGTTTAAAGCCCTCTACTATAGCAAGTAGCTTACTATTATAAGTGTTATAGTTATATTCTGCTGCTATTATTTTGCGTAAGAAAAAAGCTATAGGGTGCTACTAGTCCTTTCTTACCCTGTCTAGCCTAGGCTAGCTTAGAATTTTTAAAATTGCATATTCTAAGGCATTAGTTTTAACTTAGTAGTGTAGGTTAAAATTAAAATATACTAGTAGTAGTCCTTTAGTAAATCTACTCTTTAGTTTATTAAAGGCAGACACTACTTAAAGACTTAGCACTAGGGGGATAGACTCTTTTTTATGTTACTAATAGCCTTTCTTAGCTAAACCTTAAAGTTATTAAGTAAGCTAGTGTAAAAAGGTAGTAATCTACAAGAATTTTTTTATAAAGTATTAGTAGTAGTTAGTAAACCCTAAAAAGATCTAGATCTCTCTTATAGTTCTAAGAATTAGCCACCTTTAAATAGCTTTAACTTAGTCCTCCTTTATCTAGACCTCTTCTAGGGTGATAATAAAGCCTAGGTACTTTACTTTATTTATGTAAAATTTACATTTTAAGAGCTTAGTGTATAGCTTATGCTAAAAAAGCCTAGATAAGACTAAGTAAACATGCTTCTTATGCTTAACTTTATTTTAAAAGTAGATAAGTATATTATCTAAGTAGATAATACAACATATGTTAAAAAGGTCTAATAGCGTAGAGTTAATGTAACTCTAGAAGACTACTAGGGTGTTTATAAGTCTAAAGAGCATTATAGTGTATTTAAAATAGCTATAGCAGGTCTAGAAGGCAGTCTTCTACTTATCCCCCTCCTTAATCTAAATGTAGTAGTAGGTGTTGCGCAGGTCTAGTTTAGAGTAGATTTTAGCGCAGCCTAATTAATCTAAAGATTCTCTAATTAATAAAAGAAAGTATTAGTTTTTTACTATAATAGCATTAAAGCCTTAGTAGTCTATATAGAGTTAAAGTGTTCTATCCTTTTTTTTATAAATAAAATAGGGGCCCTTGCCCTTAACATTAAGCAGTGTATTTATCCCTGTTCTAGGTTTGTCTAGATATACTTTTATAGAACTTCTACCTTAGTAGTAAAGAGACTATAAAAAGGGCTATATAAAGGTTCTTTTTTCTTATCTAAGTTAATTATAAGCTTATGTAGGCTATAGTTAGGCAGGAGGGAGGTGTTATGTTTTAAGAATGCTTTTTAAAACTCTTTAAAGTATGCTAACAGCAGCTTAGGCTCCTCTAAGGTTAGTTAAAATGTACAAGTAATTGCTATTATAAACGTGTTATTATTAAGGTCTATTAGTACTTTTATAAATGCCTTTAGGCTGTCTAGACTAATCTTTTTATAAAGTTAGCAGCGTTTTTAAAAATAGACTATCTTATGCATAAAGTTAAAAGTTAGGTTTTATTCTTTTAGCTAAAGCATGCCTAATATTATACTATAACTAGAGATTCTTATTATAAAGAAGGTAAATTTACTTACTTAAAACTACCTCCTACTATCTTTAATATAGTAAAAGATGTTAGCCCTTTTTATAACCTCTAATAGCTGTCCTTCTAGAGATATAAAGAAGCCTAGGTCTACTAGGTTAACTACTACACCTGCTTATTTAGTAAGGTTTTAATCTAGAAAGTTTACCTTTGCCCTAGAGTCTATTATAGCTTAGTAGTAGTAAGAGAAAGTTAGACCTCTAACAGCTTTTAAAAGAGATATAAGTGTTACCTTTATAGCACTAGGCCTAGCTTTTTAGGTACTTGCTGCTACTACTTTTTGCCCCTCTAAGTATTCTACCTAGCCTATAAGACACAGGGGGGGGCGTCCTAGGGCGCAGCTTTTCCTGCTAGGTTGTCCTTTTTAAGAGGATAGTTTCTCTGCACATAGCTCTACTTATAATAGTTATAGCAGCCTCTCTCTTTCTAGTCTTTAGCTTTTTATGCCCTTTTAGCTTCTAACTTTTAGGGCTTAGTAGCTATAAAGTTATAAAGCTTTATATTATTTTCTTAGTGTTAGTTGCTCTAGAGTTTCTTGTAACCTGCTTAGCTTTTTAAGGGGTGTTCTGCTTCTTCTAAGGGCCTCTTACCACCCCTACAGTTCCCTTCTGCCTAGAGGACCTGCTAGTGCTAGTTAGCCTCTATCTCTAATTTAAAGAGACTACTCTACACCTTTAGTTAAAAGTCTAGCCTGTACTACACTTTTCTATCTAGGGCAGAGAAAAAGTTATGTATTAAGTTCTAATTTAAGTTATTTAGGGCTTTAATAAAGTTAATATTCTTTTACTAAGTTTTAAAATAGTTAAAAAGTTTAGTAAAAGTTTAATTTTCTTAATTTATGTTTTTAATTTTTTACCTAGCTAAATTTTTTTTTTTTAGGCATGTCTAAAAAAGCTTAACAGTGTTTCCTTTATAAAGCCCTAGTGTAATTAGGTTAGGTAGTTAACTGTAGGGATTACACATACCACCCTATTCTAACAGTTGCAGGGGTCCTCCCCTAGGTAGCGCTAGCAGAACTCTACCTATAATGCTGTATTTAGAAAGACTAAGAGGTTTTAGATATATTTCTTACAGCTTCTAATATATGCTTATAGTTGCTTACAGGACTTTTTTTTAAACTTTAGGGGTTAGTTAGGCTTAGGCAACTATAGCCTAAAAGAGGTGCCCACAGGAGCAGCTGTCCTAGGTGGGAATAATAAGGGTTAGCTAGTGGCCGTCTATAGAGGGGCTGCTGGCCCTAGCCCTACAGGGGTTAGGTTATTATAGAGGGAGTTGTAAGGCTTTTAAAGAGATTATAATGTTTTTCTTAATTAGTCTTTTTAAAGTTATTCTAGTCTTTTTTTTTTTTCTTTTACTTTTTTTCTTAGTTCTTCTTATTAGATCTTAGCATTTAGTTAAGTAATGTTATTTATTATAATCTTCTCTAAGAGTGTCTTAGCCTAGGTAAAGAGGTCTAGGGGTAGCAGTCTTTAAAAAAGTTGCGCAAATGTCCCCCCTTTGTTAGGTAGTCTATCTGCAGAGGGAGTCTGTAAGTCTTGTATAACGCTAGCTTAGGTAGCAATAGTTATGCTAGGTATTATTAGGTAAGTAAAGAATTATATTATAAAAAACAGAGTATACACTTTGTAATTAAGAGGTGTATTAACTAACAAAAGTATAACTATAACATAGAAGTATAATTAGTACTTGCCTAATTTTTAAAGCAATCCTTTACTATCTAAAGAGGGCTTCTACAACTAGCTATATACTTCTCTAGAGAGCCAGGCACGGCAGCGCTGGTAGCGACAGATCTAGTATGCTGTAGGTCTAGTTTAAAGTATTACCTGTCTAGGATGCCCAGCTTTTTAGGCAAGGTAGGCATTGTCTAGGAAGTGCGGGGTTAACGGCACAGTTCAGGAGTTGTCCGGGACTGCCTAGTGCAGTCTAGGCCAGTCTACGACAGCCTAGGAAACACCTGGATAGCCGGTCGTTACAACTTATACATATTAGTAGAATAACTAGGCTATATTAGAGGCAGTTATAGAAGAACATAGTATTAAGTGTTAATACTTAGTTAAGTAATTAACAACTACTATAATATTTATGTACCCTTTAGATAAAGGTAAGTTTATAATAAAATTAATTAATATATCTTTCTAAGCTTATTTAAAGATTAGAAGTAGTTTAAGTAGGCTATTATACCTTTTTAAAAAGGCCTTTACTTTACAGCAAGTATAGCAACATAATACATATTAGTGTACAGTATAGAACATGCAGGGCTAGTAGTACTCTCTCTGTAGTAGGTTAAGAGTCTTTCCTCTGCCTAGGTGTCCTTTAATAGGCAAGTTATATATAATTTAGAGTAGTTTAATTCTTAGTTTATTAAAATTAAAGATTATAAGTTAGTTATAGTATAGTTTAAACCTTAATAAGGTTTATTTAAATGCTATTTATAAAAATTACATATCCTAAATATATAACCTTTAATTAGTAGAACTTGCATTTATTTATATTAAGTTATAAACCTACTTCTTCTATAGCCTTTAGCACTAGGCGTACATACTGTTTATGCTTTAAAAAGCTATTACTATAGATTAGAATATTATTAATATACATAGTGCAGAACACATCTAGGTAGAGTTAGAGTAAGTTGTTTATAAAATATTAAAAAGTACTAGGCGTGTTAGCTAAGCTAAAGGGCATTACTAGGTACTTAAATAGTCTATATTAAGTCTACAACGCTGTTAGCTACTTATTACTCTTTACTATTTTTAGCTTATTAAAGGCAGTAATAATATCTAACTTTATAAAATACTTTACTTTACTTAGTTAGCTTAAAGTTTTCTATAAAAAAAGAATTAAGTATTAGTTTTTAATAGTAACAGCATTTAGTTTTTAGTAGTTAACATAGAATTAAAGCCTACTCTTAGGTTTCTTTATAAATAGTATAAGTAACACTACTAGTAAAAAGCTAGCTTAAATAAACTTTTTTTTTAAGTTTTTATTAAAGTATTTTTAAAGCACTTTTAATTTATTTAGTAACATTTTATATAGTAGCCTATAACTAGGTTATTTACTAGGCTTAAAAGTTATCTAGTAATTATATAAATATTATATTAAAAGCTTATTAAACTTATCTTAAAAAAAACATATAATAAGTTGTAGTAGTTTTAAGAGACTATTATTTTTAAGTTAGTGTGTTTTTAGAAAGCTAAAGCTTAGTCTATATTAGAAATTATAACTACATAGATTTTATAATCTAGTTATTAAGCTAGAGTTATAAATAGAGTAGGTTCTATATAGTAGATGTCTATTTACTATTTAAGTCCTAGTTTATGTTTAAATTAAGTAAGTAAAGATTTTTTAAAGGCTTTTTTTTTTTAAGTTTAAGTAGTTGTTAAATTATCTTATATAGCTTATTTTAGTAAAAGGCCTAGCTTATTAGCCTTACTTAGGTAGTTTTTTTTTAAGTTATTAGAAAGTAAGTTTAAAAACTTTTTATATTAAGTACTACTTAAGTGTTGTTTAAGTGTAAGTGTAAGCATATATTTTAGTATTAAAAAAAGTTAAAGTTTAGAACTTACTCTTAGTAATTAAAGGCAACCTTATGCTAATATAGCTATAGTTGTTCTAAGATTAAGTTATAACATTTTATGTTTATTACATAGAGCTTAATCTACTCTTTATAGTGTTAGTAAGTAATTATAATAGTTATAGTATAAAAAATAAAACTTTTTTTAAGTAATTTTTTATTAAATTTAGTTAAGTAAATTATTTAAGTAAGTAGTGTTAATTAAAGATTTAGTTTACGCACTAGTTCTCTATTAATATAACTTATGCTATTTACTTCTAAGTTAATAAGAGCTTATATTAAAGCTAATATAGTTTCTTATTATAAATATATAAAAATATTAACTTAGTACTTTTAGTTATTAGTAAGGGACTTAGCTTATAAGTTAGTAAAGATCTAGTGTTAAATTAGTTCTAAAAAGTAACTTAGCCCTAGAACAAGCCTTTTTACAGGCTTCTACTGCTATAGCTGCAGCTATGTTAAAAGTAGTAAGAAAGATTAAAGCTTAAATATAAGTTAAAGCTTTTATAAAAATAAAATTAAAATAGTAAAATTTTTTAATAAGTGCTAGCAGCGCTACTTATATAGACTTAAAAAAAAGAATAAAGCAGTTTTAGAAAATATAACTATACTTACTATACTTAAAGTATTAACTTTTTTTTTTATAATTTTTACACTTTTTAGAACTAACTAAAGCATAATTTAAATTAATTTTTATTATATTAGAGTTTTTATTTATAACTGCGCTAGTTTAGGGGCGTATTAAGGCTTGTACAGGAAGGAACCTTATGTTATTATTATAGGTAGCAATTAGGTTTACATACGCGTTAAGGTTATTTAAAAGGGGTTCTTCTACTATAGCGCGTTACAGTTTAGTTAAAAGAGAGTTATATAAGGCTATAATTAGACTTATCTTATTTAGGCTTATATTAAATGCAAGTTAGTAGAACTTAGTAAAGTGTAAAGTAAAGCTTTTTTTTTTTATTATAAAGTGTTTAGGCAACTTAAAGCTGTTAACTTTTTATTTAAGTCTTTATAAGTTACTTATAAAAATACTATAAATTAATTTAAGTTAATAATATCCTTATTTATTAGTAAGTTAATTAAGGCTGTTATATTATAGTTAAGTTAAAAGTAAGCATATAGTAACTAAAAGTGTTTAGAAAAAAATTAGTCTATATTTCTTTTAAGTTTATATTAAAGCTTATATAAAAAGAAAGGTAAGTCTTTTTATTTTTTATTAAATAGTAAAAGATTAAAGAGTTAGTTAGATTTTATTACTAAGTTAAAAAAGTTATAAGTTATAGGTAGTATTAAGTAGAAAAAAGTTAAGCTATCTTTAGACTTTTAAGTAAGCTTTAAAGCTAGTAAGTTTTTAGTTCTTACTACTATAATAAAAGTTAAGGTAGAAATAGACTACTTAATAATATAAAGCTGTTCTTTAAAGTCCTTTTAAAAAGCTTTAAAGCTTATAACATAGCAGCTTTCTTATAAAATAAGTGCTTTTTAGAAGGCTTTTTAGCTTACTTTAATAGCTTAAAGTTATGTAAGTACTAAGCTTATTAAATTAAATTTAGAGGCTATTCTTAGCTAAAGTTTTAACATAATATAATGTTATAATTATGCATAAGTAAGGTTATAGAGCTTTATAAAGGTCTAGTTTAATTACTATGTAAGGTATTATAGTAAGTATAAGACATTATGTAAGAAATAAAAAGGTTTAGAAAGAAATTAGTAATTAAATACTTAGCTTAGATGTCTAAGCGCTTTAGATATAAATTAAGCCTGTTCTAGGTTTAGTTAGTGTTAAGGCAGTTTGTGCTTAAGTTTATATCTGTGTTGTGTCATGTTCGTGTCAGACGTGCACCAATAATACTCCAGTACGCGTCCAATACGGTTATGTCTGGGATCCGGGGAGGATACCGTGACACACGTAATGTAAATTGCATAAAAGAAAGCAAATTTAGGCAGAAGAGACTTTAATAGTTAAAGATAGGGCTTGTCTAACTGCTTTAAAGGAGTTTAGAGCGTGTAGTAATAGGAAGAAGCCAAAGACGTAAGTGCGCGCTAAAGGAGGTAAGCTAAGTTAAAGGCAATGCAGGCAGTGCAATTAGACTAGGCATAACTTGCGTACGTGTAAGAAAGTAGTAGAAGTAGACTCTAAATAATATCTTATGTTGTATTGCTCTATACAGGGCTAAAGTGGGCGGTTTCGCGCCAGAATGGGGTGGTTTTGGTGGGGGCTTGGCAAAAGTGGCCGGCCAACCTGTTAGGTACGTTATATACTTAGTAAATAGTATAAAGCTACTTATACTTAAGTTATTTAAAAAAGCTTAAAGTTTATATATAACAGACTTCACAGGCGAGTTGCTCACACACCTAAGTCACTTACTTTTGCTAAGACCCTACTAAACTACCCTTTTTACACTAATGCATTCCCCACAACACTACTTAGACGCGCTAAAAGAATGTTAGATACAGCTTACACTCTAAGCTTTTAAATAAGATATAAAACTCTTAAAAAAACATGCTGCAACTATGTGTAAGGTCTTATAAAAGAAAATAAATAACTATAGCACTAGACAACCTTTACAAGCTAATTCTATAGCTAAATTATAAAGACTAGGTAATAAAAAGAAGCAGGTGATTATTAAGACTATACTTAAGCTATATGCGCAAGAAATTTCCCCTTAAATAGCATTTATAGCTAATATAGCTAATTCTTTGCGCGCTAAGCATAATCTAGGCTATGTTTATATAAACTAGCCTAGTACATTTATAAAGCGTTATTTAGAGCTTAAAGTAATATTTAAGCGTAAGTATAACTATAAAAGAGCTTTTTATAAAAGTTCTAGAGTAATTTAGAGCAAGTTTAGCCTTATAAAGAATATTAAAGCTAAGTATAGCATCTAGAATAATAACACATATAACTTTAGTAAGATAAGAGTTATAATTAGCTAAATATCTTTTAACTATACTTACACTTAAAACTTTACTTTAAGCTTTAAATAACACTTTATAAACATACTAGGCTAGTTTATGTAAACATAGCCTAGATTATGCTTAGCGCGCAAAGAATTAGCTATATTAGCTATAAATGCTATTTAAGGGGAAATTCCTTATGCATATAGCTTAAGTATAGTCTTAATAATAACCTGCTTCTTTTTATTGCCTAGCCTCTATAATTTAGTTATAGAATTAGCTTATAAAAGTTGTCTAGCGCTGTAGTTATTTATTATCTTTTATAAGACTTTATATATAGCTGCAGCATATTTTTTTAAAAGTTTTATGTCTTATTTAAAAGCTTAACATGTAAGCTGTATCTAACATTCTTTTAGCACGTCTAAGTAGTGTTATAGGGAATGCATTAGTGTAGGAAGAGTAGTTTAGTAGGGTCTTAGCAAAAGTAAGCAACTTAGGTGTGTGAGCAACTTGCTTGTAAAGTACGTTAGTAAAAGCTAGCACCTAGTTATTTCTAATCTAGAGAATAAAAACTAGAAAGCTTAAAAAAGTGTTAAAAAAAGCATAAAAAAAGCGCACAAAAGATCTTATACTATAAAAAGTAGTTATAGTAGAAGGATTTTATATTAATATTATCTTAGAAGCTTATTTAAGAGAAAAAAGACTATAGTATTTAAAACTTAACTATACACTATACATAGGCATGCTAGAAAAAAATAAAGTACTTATAACACTTTACTAAAAACATAACTTGATGTTTATTAAATATAAAGCTGTTTTTTTTTACTTACTAGTGTAAACTATGCTTTTAAATTACTAACACTTATAAACTATATTTTTATACTTAGACTTAGAAAAGCTTTAGTATACACACATAAAACACCTAGGCTTTAAAGCTCTATAGGCTTTAGTTAAAAGCGTAAAAAATATATAAATAATAAGTATAAAGTAAGTACACTATAAGCACTGCGTAATAACCTACACTAAGTAAATTATATTAAAAAGACTAAAAAAGTAAGCTTCTTACTTATTTTAAAAAATTATATAAAATATGTTTAATATGCTATTAAGGCGCAGCAAAGCTTTATAAATAATAATTATTAAAAATAAATATAGTAGTAAAAATTTTTTATACTCTCTTTAAGCAAAAACACTCTTAGAAATCTAAAAAGTAATAAAAAACTTTAAAAGTATAGTGTTTAATTAATATAAGCTTTAAATTAGTAAAATATAGTAAAATAATAACACTGCTATGCTTTTTTAGCATAAAAAGTTAAAGTATAAGCTTTAAGTAAAGAAATTTAGTATTAATATTAAAAGCTTTTTACTATATACTTATAAGCTAAATAAAGCTGCAAAAAAAGCTAAATAAAAGATAATTATAAAGTTTATTAAAATAAAAAGCAGTATAGAACTTCTTAAAAAGCTCTAGCTAGAAGTAGTAGACATAGTAATATAGCTATATAATATAAGCCTATTGCACATATATAACCTACACTTACTAAATAAAGTCTTAGACACATAGTTTACTAACTACTTTAAATACTATAAGCTAGAGTAAGTAAAAAGTGCTATAGCTAAGCTTAGGCCTAATTAGAGTAGGATATACATATATAGCTGTTACACTTACTTACTTAATAAGAAGTAAGCAGCTAGGTGTTAAAAGTAAAGCTTTAAAGTAACTTTATAAGGCTACATAGAATATTTTATAAGCTATAGAGCCTTAAATATTTATAAAATATAGGTCTTATTACTTAACTAAGTAATTACTATAAGAAATGTTGCTTTAATAAGACACACTTTTATAAAAATAAAAGTAATAAGCTAATCTTTTAAAAAAAAGCCTTTAAAAATTTTAAAATTTTTAATAAGTAAAGTAAAATTTATAATATAAAAGAAGCTTTTAAGCTTTTACTTTAAAAGTTAAATAAGTAGTAAAGTAATATACTAATTTAAAGGCCCTAAAAGCACAAGCTTAAAAGTGTAAAAACTAAAAAGCTTATTAAAACTTAAGTTAGCTAGCTAAAGAATTAGTACTTAGAAGTAAAAGTAACTATGTAAGTAATAAGTATAATAAGTAAGTTACTAAAAATTTATATAGTTTTTAATAAATGTATAGTACTTATTACTCTAAAGCTAACTTCTAAGCTAGAGCTTATAAATAGCTCTATAACACGCTCTATACAAGGTAGGCATAAGTATACTAGTAATCTTTAAAAAGTGCACTTAACTAAAAAAGTAAATTTACTAAGCTTATTAAGTTAAATAGCTAACTTACTAGTTAAAAAATTAACTTTTACTTTTTATACTAAAACATTGTTTTTTATAGCTTTAGTTAAAGTAAGTAAAGCACTGTTTAAATATATATATAATAAAAAAAGCTAAAGACTAGCTACATATATAAGCTAAAAAATATAAAGGTAAGATCTTAATAACCTAAGTAAGCCTAAAGGTGTAGAAAGTAGAGGTATATATATAACACTTTTAAAAAGAAGTAGTATACACTTAGCTCTAGTTAATCTAGAGCACTTTTAAATAAACTTTTTTAAAGCATTTATTACTTATAATAATAAAGTGCTTAAAACACTCTATATAGTGTTTTTATAGCTACCTTTTTTAAGTAGCCTTAACTAAAAGCTTATAAGCTCTTAAAAAAACTCTTAAAATAAAAAGATTTATATAAACACTTATATAAAAATCTATTTAAGATTATAGTATAAAAAAAATAGCTACTTTACTTAAAAAAAGTACTTAAAAAAATTATATAAACTAAAGTAACATCTAAGCTGCTTCTACTAAAGTAGGTCTTTATGTATAAATTTAACTAAAATAAGTATTTTACTAAATGTAAAGCTTATATATATATATACATAGTAATCTCTAGAGTAAAGACTTGCTCTAGTTAACTTATGCTACTACTTTTATAGCTAGATTTTTTTAAATAGTAATAGTAAAAGCAGCTTAATTTAACTTAGAGATTAAGTAATATAATGTTATAAGCATATTTTTAAACACGCACTATAAAAGTAAGCTAGAAGTAATATATAAGCTTTTAAAAAGCTTTATAAAGCCTAGCATGTGCATTAAGCTTTTATAAGCTTGATATAGACTGCGCAACTTGCTAATTTTATAGTACTAAAAGCTTTTATAAGCTTTTTAAAAGCTTAAGCTTATTTTATTTAAAAAAGAACTATGCTTATTTTTTTAACTATAATTACTAAATCTTACTTCTTTTTTATA
Source organism: Lindgomyces ingoldianus (assembly GCF_010093535.1). Lineage (NCBI taxonomy): Eukaryota > Fungi > Ascomycota > Dothideomycetes > Pleosporales > Lindgomycetaceae > Lindgomyces > Lindgomyces ingoldianus. Next base: position 1,656,665 of record NW_022985170.1, read on the forward strand.
TAGATAATATACTTTATATTTATTACTATAATAATAAGTTAAAAGCTTATAAATTAATTAGTGTAATTAAAGAAATATATAAGCTAGAAAATTAAAAGCTATGTAAATAGTTTCTAAAGATTAAAATAATTAAAAATAAAAAAGCTAGAATAATCTAGCTAGTACAAAACACATATATTAAAAAAGTAGTAAAAAAGTTTAACTTTATAAAAAGTGCGCTTTTTCTAGAAACTTTTTTACTATTAAAAAAGCTTAACGTACTTTATAGGCAAGTTGCTCACACACCTAAGTTGCTTACTTTTGCTAAGACCCTACTAAACCACTCTTTCTACACTAATGCATTCCCCACAACACTACTTAAACACGCTAAAAGAATGTTAGATACAGCTTACACTTTAAGCTTTTAAATAAGACATAAAACTTTTAAAGAAATGTGCTATAGCTATATGTAAGGTTTTATAAAAGATAATAAATAACTATAGCGCTAGATAACCTTTATAAGCTAATTCTACAGCTAAATTATAAAGGCTAGGTAATAAAAAGAAGCAGGTAATTATTAAGACTATACTTAAGCTATATGCGTAAGGAATTTCCTCTTAGATAGCATTTATAGCTAATATAGCTAATTCTTTGCGCGCTAAGCGTAATCTAGGCTATGTTTACATAAACTAGCCTAGTACGTTTGTAAAGCGTTATTTAGAGCTTAAAGTAAAGTTTTAAGCGTAAATATAGTTAAAAGATATCTAGCTAATTATAAACCCTATCTTGCTAAAGTTGTACATGTTATTATCCTAGATGCTATACTTAGCTTTAATATTCTCTACAAGGCTAAACCTGCCCTAAATTACTCTAGGACTCTTATAAAGGGCTCTCTTATAGTTGTACTTACGCTTAAACGTTACTTTAAGCTCTAAATAACGCTTTACAAACGTACTAGGCTAGTTTATGCAAACATAGCCTAGATTACGCTTAGCGCGCAAAGAATTAGCTATATTAGCTATAAATGCTATCTAAGGGGAAATTCCTTGCGCATATAGCTTAAGTATAGTCTTAATAATTACCTGCTTCTTTTTATTACCTAGCCTCTATAATTTAGCTGTAGAATTAGCTTATAAAGGTTGTCTAGCGCTGTAGTTATTTATTATCTTTTATAGAACCTTATATATAGCTATAGCATATTTTTTTAAGAGTTTTATGTCTTATTTAAAAACTTAAAGCGTAAGCTGTATCTAACATTCTTTTAGCGCGTCTAAGTAGTGTTGTAGGGAATGCATTAGTGTAGGAAGGGTAGTTTAGTAGGGTCTTGGCAAAAGTAAGCGACTCTAGTGTGTGAGCAACTCGCCTATGAAGTACGTTATAAGTAACTAGAGATTAGTAATAAAGTATAAAATTAAAAAATACTAAGAGTATGTAAGATTAACACTTTATACTATAATTATAGTGCGCCTTAATGTAGCGTTTGCAGCATCCTAGCTCTTTTACTACCTAATAAACCTACAAAGTGTTACAGTCTATGGTTAGACCAACGTAACTCCACCCGTGGTGCTCCACAGCCTAGCCAGGTTAGAGCAGGGTTCGCTTATGGGACTAGTTAGAGGACACAGAGGATACAAAGGCGGCGCAATTACCTGCAACAGTAGAAGAGTGCATTGTCTAATAGGAAGGCAGGCTACAAATCTATTAAGTCTAAGAGAGCTTATAGAGCTAGGCTTAGTAGGCTTATATAAACTTACCCTACTTATTCTTAGCACCCTCTAGACATGTATATAGTTCCTACATTAAACAACTTTTAAAAGGTGTGTTTAATGTTTAGTTTATTCTCTACATAGACTAAGTAGCATTTAGCTTTTTAAAGAGCTGTAATACTATTTATATATCTGCACTATATATACCTCTAACCCTGTCTAACAGGACTGTTTAACCTAGCTACTATACTGCTGCATAAAGGGCAAACTATAATCTAGTCACTCTACTCCCCTCTAGTAGCCTAATAGCCTTTACGTAGGACTGTACACCCTGCTGTTAGCCCCTACCGCCTGTCCTACTTCTCCCCTAGAAATACTATTAACCTAAGTGCTTTTATAAAGTAAAGATTATAACATTAAACACTACCTCCTCTAAAAAGTATAACTACTTAACATAACTTAGACTCTAACATAGCCTACACAGCTTTATTAGAATCTATAGAAGTTTCTACTTAAAGTAAAGCTATCTTAGTAAAACAGATTAGCATAATTTAAGACAACATTAAAAAACTCTAGTAAATTAGTAATAAAATAAATAAACTAATAAACTTTTAAAAAGAAGTTAAAAACTTTTACTAAAAAGTAGTAGAATTTAACAACTTACTATTACCTATAAACCTCTAACAAGCTACTAGCTCTGCGCACTAGATACACGCACTACAAGTAGAGCTAGCTAAACTTTAAAATATCTTAACTAAGAAAATAAGTATTACAGCTAAAAAAAACTTTAAGACTAGCCCCTCTAAAGCCTTTTAAAGGCTTGCTAAAGAACATTTAACCCTTTTTTACTAAATGCTACCTTTATATGTAATATAATAAAAGAGCATTTTAAACTAATATAGAAATAATATTTTAGATAAGACTACATTTAAAAGGCCCCTCTATAATTTAGTTCTAGCTATATATAGATAATTAGATAGACTTTAGAGCTGATAGCATAACACTTACCTCTAAAATAAAAAAAGTGTTTAGTAGTGTAGAAGCTTTTAAAGACACTCTAATAGCTATCTATAGAACTATAAATAAACAGAAAATTATAGCTAATAAATTAGAAACTCTAACATAAGAAAAAAGCATAGCCTAGAACTATGCAGCACGCTTTAGGGAACAGCTAGCTATCTACAGATATACAGACTAAAAAGCCCTTTACTACATGTTCTATAACAGGCTAAGCAACATAATAAAAGATAAATTTATATATAATAATAAACTAACTACTTTTAAAAGCTTTATTATATAAGTAATAACTTATAACAATTACTATAAAAAGCATAAAAAAGAAAAAAAGTAAAAAAGAACTTCTTAGAAACTAGAGTTTATTTTTAAGAAAAAAAAGTCTTCTTAGTATAATAAAAAACTAATAGATCTTAGCTATGTAAAGCACATATAGAGCCTCTTTTTAAAGAAAAACTAAGTTTTAGAACATAATAGGCTGCTCTTAACTAAGGAATAATAAAAGTAGTTAGAGGACAAGGCCTGCTTAAACTGTAAAAAAGTAGAACATTTCTACTAAAATTACCTAAACTCTTAGAAGAGGGAGAATAAAAATACTACTGTAATAGTAAAAGCTATTACTGCTAAATATAGCCTTATAAAAAAGAAAATATTAAAAAGATTAAATAATAGACTTTACTAGTAATACAAAGAAAACTATTCTTTAAAAAACTACTTTAAAGCATATTAAAAGGTAGTTATCTAAAACTTTAGTAGCCTAGATAAGGTGTTACAGAACCTTATAATTTTAAAAAAAATATAAAAAAAGACTTAAATTTTAAGATACATTATAAACATTAAGAAAAAAATAGTTTTTTTTAAGATTAGACCTTAAGCACTTTAGTAAAAAAGCTCTTTAGACAGTTCTAAAAATGCAAATGCTAAAAGTGTAGCTTATAACACAACTACCTAAATAAATGCATAGTTATGCTTTATTAAATAAATATTAGTAATAATTACCTTATGTTTAACATAATATAGTAAATAGCTAAGGTTAAATATAACATTATAAATAAAAAAATAATAGCAGTTTTTTATTAAAATTTAAGATTAAAAACTAGAAAGACTAAGTAGACTTACTAGGTTTAAAGTTCTAAAGCTAGTACTTAGAAAACCTAAGACACTGCTTTTAGGCCTAGTAATTAGCAGGAAGGCTCTTATTATGCAATAGAACTACAGGCAGTGTATGCTCTACAGAAGTAACACCTACAGCGCTAATAATTGCTAATAGAAGAGACACCCTGTACAAGTAGTATAAACACAAGAATACCTCTAGTAGACTTAAAAGATCCCTCTTAACACTCTGCATAGACCTAATAATTATCTATACTTTTAGTACTAATGCACGCAATAGTATTGCACTAGAAACTAGAATAATAAGCATTAAGCAGGCTAGTAGCCTACATAGGAAAAGAACTATAAATAGATGCCTATAGCAAGGAACAGCCTTAGCCTATAAAACTACTAACTATTATACCTGTTAAACTACCCCTTTTTATAAGTAAGAAAAGTAGCTAGACTATAAAAATAGAAATAACTATAAGTTTTATTACTTTTAATAAAAAGCTGTAAGAAAAGAGGACTATCTAACATTACACTACCTAGTAGAAGACTATAAGTGTAAGGCAGCTAACTGCTACAACAAAAAGCACTAAATATATAAGAAAAAAAATAAGTTTAATAATAATTTATAAAATATTAACTTATACCTCTTAAAGAATAAGAAAGTCCTCTATAATATATTAGCCCTAGTTATAGTAAAATAAGAGGCAGAACACAGCCTAACTATAACCTTTATGTTTAAAGGATAGTTAAGACTAGCTCTTATTAACAGCAAGTGCACTTTTACTATAATAAATAAAGACTAGGTAGACTAACAGAACATTCTATTTTAAATAAAAAAAGAACTGTTTAAGGTAACCCTAGCTAATGCATTATTAATAGAATATAGTAAAAGATAGATTAACCTAGAAACATATAAGAAAAATTTTAAAACTTTAAACATAAAAAATTAGAAATCTATAAACATACTTTTACTAAAAAGTAAATATAATGTAATTTTAAGTTATAATTAGCTTAAAAAACACAACCTTGTAATTAATTAGAGAATAATAACTATAAAAGGTTTTAAAGACTACACACATATAACCTAGTTAGCATGCTATAATAATCTATGCTTAGTCTATAAATAGGTAAAGTAAGGTAGTAGTTACTACCCTAAGAAAAATAAACTTTAGAAATTCCCCTACTAAGAACTAAAAGTAAAGGCAGTAAAAATAATAAAAGAAAAGCTTAAAAAAATCTCTTATAAAGAAATAAAAGCTAATAAAGATATAAAATAAGTTAGAATCTTTAAAGTCTAGAAAAAAGGCAGTATTTTTATTAAATAACTATAAGAATTACTAAGACATGTTTAAAACACCTGCTAATCTAGAAAAGTTGCCTCTATACTAACCTTAGAACTATACTATTAACTTAATAAAAGACTATAATCTAAAAACCTACAGGCTTTACCCTTTAATAAAGATATAGAAAGAAACCTTATAAGAATATGTTAACTAAATATTAGTATAAAGCTATATCTAAAAAAGCTACAGCCTAGTTGCTTTAGCAGTAGTCTTTATAAAAAAGAAAAAAAAGATCTAAGTCTATTAGGACTATTAGACCCTAAATAATAACATAATTTAAAACTAGTTTCCTCTACTAATTATATAAGACATTATAAACTAGCTAAAAAGAACTTAGTACTTTATAAAGTTTAATGTATAAGATAGATTTAATAAAATAAAAATAAAGAAAGAAGATAAGTAGCTTATAGTATTTTAAACTCTATAAGAACTCTATAAACTAACGTACCTAACAGGTTGGCCAGCCACACAGGTTAGCCAGCCACTTTTGCTAAGCCCCTACTAAAACCACCCTATTCTAGCGCAAAACAGCCTACTTTAGCCCTATATAAAGTAATATAACATAAGATATTATTTAGAGTCTACTTCTGCTACTTTTTTATACATATGCAAGTTATGCCTAGTTTAATTGCACTGCCTACATTGCCTTTAACTTAGCTTACCTTTTTTAGCGCGCACTTATGTCTTTAGCTTCTTTCTATTACTACGCGCTCTAAACTCTTTTAGAGTAGTTAGATAAGCTTTATCCTTAACTATTAAGGTTTTTTTTACTTAAATTTACTTTCTTTTATGCAATCTATGTTGCGTAGTAGCCTTATTTACTACTTAAAGCTTTATAATCTTCTTTTACACTAACACTAGCTTATGTGTAATAATTGCTACCCCCTTTAAAACTTTTTTAAAGGCCTCTACTATAGACATTAGTAAGCTATTTATATGCTTCTAAATTTTTACCTTTAGAAGCATTAATTATAACTTAAATTTAAAAGTATTACTTAAGGTTTACAACTACTAGGGCTTATTATTAATAAGTAGTAGTAGTAATAAAGTACATAACTAGACATTAAAGGCTATTTTAACCTATTCTAGGTTAAATAAGACTAAACTAGCACCTTAAAACCCTTTTTAGATATTACTAAAAGTAATTACTATATTATAAGCGTGTATAAAGCATAGTAAGAACTTAAGTTTTATAATATAAGTAATTTAGTTACACATAAGATCTTTAGCTTAGTACTTATATACCTTTTTTAAAGGGGTAAAACAACCTACATTAAAAGGGTGTAAGAAGTTTAATAAGTGTAAAGGCATGTAGATAGTAATAATCTTATTCTTCTTATAGTACTACTAGAAATTAAGTAAGTTATAGCTTTTATAGCTATTAATAATAAAAAGCTAATAAGCGCTTATAACTTTTTTTTATATATACTTATTAAAGTGCTTTAACTACTACAGCCTAAGCTTATTTATTATCTAGCTGTTTTTAGAGACTACAATAACCTAGTTCTAAAGCAGATTCTTTTTCTTATACTAAGTAGAAAGGTAATAGCAGCTCTTAAAAATAATAAAAAGTAAAATAGCTTACTTTATTATATTAATGCCTTAGATAACTATTATCTACTTCTTATTACTTTACTATATTACCTTTAGCTGTCTTTATTTCTTTAAAGCTGTAACAACTACTCTAGTTAATATCTAGCCTATTATAAAGCCTAACTTATTAAAGTTATACATGTCTTTATTCTAGATACTGTACTTAGCTTTTATGTTAGCTACTAGGTAAAACTAGCCCTAGATAACCTCTAGATTCTTATAAAGCACTCTTTTATAATTATAATTATAATTAAACTTTATTATAAACTTAGGGCAGTGCTTAACCTATATACTAGGCTAGTTTAAGCTAACCTAGCCTAGATTACGCTCTGCGCGCAAGGAATTAGCTATATTAGCTATAGCTGTAAGCCTAAGAGGAAATTTATATGTAATAAGCTTAAGTATATACTTAACAACAACTTTTTTTTAAGCTTAGTTAGATTTTTTAATTTAGGCTAGCATTCTGCTTCTAAAGGCTGTCTAGCGCGTTAATTACTTAGTGTTATGTAAGAGACATTATAGATAGCTGCAGCGCGTTATAAGAAGAGTTTTAAGTCTTATTTAAAAGCCTAAAAAGTAAGCTGTATCTAACATTCTTTA
>NW_022985171.1:0-2948 GCF_010093535.1 Lindgomyces ingoldianus
TTCTCCTTCTCCTTGCGTCCCCCTTCCACTTCCTCCTCTTGCTGCACTACCCCAAACCTACTATCAAGTCCTAAGAAGCGGTGCCACATTGTGCTAAGAGGTCGAAACGCCTTAATAGAGCGCGAGCTGAGATGCTTGACAATGTCAATCAGCACACTATAGTTCGCTAAGCCCATGACTGTTGTCCGCGAGTTTTGTAGCTCTACTAAGTCCTCGCCTTCTTCGTCCACCTTAGCTTCTTTAATCTCCCTAACATTGTCCTGATACCCTTTGCTAAACAAGTGCCTAACTGCAACTCGCCTAATGCTAACAGCTGTGTGCTAGTAGTCCTGTGTGTGTAGCTCAACGCCTAGTCTCTTGCCTGTCTCTTGCTTCAGCGCCCGCGTCAGATAGTCCGTTGACCACGGCCCTTGCTCGTTCGCCCAGATGTAGTCGATGCGTCCTTCGCCGAGCACCTGCACCCGGAGATACTCCTGGAATGGCCGCAAGTATACCAAGTAGATGGCCATGACCTGCCCCAGCCGCGGCGGAAGAAAACGCGGAACCACCTTTAGTCTATCCCACTGCGACTAAGACTTGTGATAGCAGACAACAGTCATAATTTAGCCGTCTGCCACAAAGATATTGCGGTCCTGCAGCAGCCCGTTACAAAACCTCATTAACAAGATCTCTGGCCCTCGACCCGGCTGTCCAGACGTCATGTGCACGCACACTAAGAGCAGCGTTAAAAAGCGGTTAACCTGACGCAAGTACTGCTCAACTCGCTTAATATGCCACTTTCTGTGATGCTTTAGCCTACGGCCTTGCGCGCTCTGCTTAACCCGGGTTAGCATCTAGTATAGCTTGTCTGCTAGACTGTTCTCGCGCTGCTCTGCAAACCACTAGCCTTGCTGCGTGAAAGTTACTTCGTCCACTACGTGCGCTAGATCAATGGCAAACCGCTCTTTAGCCTCTTTAAGCCATATTAGCTCCTGCCACAACATCTCCTCTACTTTAACTACCATGTCCTGAGCCATCTTGCGGAACTGGCTAATGTAGATGGGTTAGCTGTTTAAGTAGAAGATCTTCTTGTCCTTAGACTAGTACGCGCTGCCTGAGTTGCTGTCTGTCAACGCAACATGCTTTCTATACGCCAGCAAGCTAATTACTTAGCTTATTAGACTGTACAAACTGTTAGCTAGATACTTTACTCTCTTAGCTAGGAAGCGCTCACGGTCCTTGTTAGTCTGCTTGCTGCGCTCAGCTGACGGAAGCAGCTTCTCAACGCCCAACACGCGTATGCAGTATGCTACGCCGGCGAGCATGTATGAGTAGTGTTTCGCCCTGCGCAGTCGCCGGGCCGTGGCATCAATGCCAAGCACGGCCAGAAAGTAGACAAACCCGCTGCTAAACAGCTAATCGCCTACTAGCTTAAAGATAAATGACGTAAGCACGTTAAGCAGCGCGTCCTCTAGCTTAACCCTTTTGCTGCTAGGGTCACCTAAGGCCTCCTACAACGCCAACGCCAGCTCCTTTTGCTAGCCCTTCTAGCAGAAGAGCTCGCGTGCGTCCTTCATCGTGTCTACCTTCGTCCTGCGGCGGTGGATAGGGTGATGTTGGTATCGTCGAGTGGTGATGTCGCTGTCGTCGCCGCTGGCACTACCGTCCTCACCTTCGTCGGTCTGTGCGTCGCTGCCCTCACTACTACTGTCGTTTTGCCTCATCATCCTTGCCTGCTCGTTAGCTACAATGCGTAGCAGGTAGCAGACGAACTTGACCATGTATCCGGCATACTGCGCCTGACTCTCTGGGTTCTGCAGTCGAGCAAGCGGCCGCTGGTCGGGCTCTATCCGCTTTGCGCTCCTCAGCCAACGCCTCGTCTCCCGCGCGAGCGTTGACAGCCTAGCCACACTCCTCTTAATTAAGGACTCTACAAGATTCGCGGCCTGCTTTAGCCGTACCTTGTCTCGCCCTGGTAGCCGGATCTGGTGTGCGAGATGGGCTAGGTTGCGGTTGGCGAGATGCTCTAGCCATCCTGTGCGATTGAACCAGCCGGTCTTGTCTGTTTTGGCGGCCTGCGCGTCCATGACCTGCGCTTGACCTTCAAGCGCCTCTTGCGTCGCCTTGTATTCTTCTAGCTTGGCCTAGACTTTGTCCGCTACATCGCTAGGGGTAGCAGCTAGTGTGCTGTTGTCTTCTTCTTCCTCCTCCAGGCCTGCGTCTACGACAAAGTATTGTAGCAGCCCTCCTCTGCAGAAGAAGGTCTGAACCCTAACCTTCTTGTACAGCTGGCTTGTGTCCCCAACCCAGGCAGTGGTGTGCGCGTCTGCCCAATGCTTCCGTAGCGCGTCCTGGTTGATGCTGATATACTCGCACCCCCCCTTAGTGCATTGTAACGCTGCTAGCGGCCTCCCAAGCTCTTCTAACGCGGGACTCCTAGCCGGAGGGAGCTGCACTTGGTCGGGCTCCCAGACCCAAGTGTACCTGCTGCAGATCTGGTTGACAATTGCCACCCTCTCTCGCTTAGGGACACAGTGGTATTTAATAAGATGTCCGTCAAGACTCTAGATGCCCGTGTGATGGTCAAGACAGACCAGCACTCTGTACCTAGGCAGGAACCGAAAGCAGTCCGCTGCATTGTCTGCTGTAACCCCTTGTTCTACAGGCGCGCACTGCCTTCTGTCTTTTCCTCCTCTTAGCTGTCTTTTTTGGCCTCTTGTCATGGTTAATCTTAATAGTAGTTATGGTGGTTGTGGTGGTAGTCTGCAGGTTGGGTGGTAGCGCGGCGCGAACTGCAGAGCGTGTGCGCGAACTGTGCGCGAACTGTGCGCGAACTCCAGAGCGTGCACGCGAACCGCAGAGCCTGTGCACAAACTATACAGCTTGTGCGCGAACTGCACACACACTGCACATATCCTACACATCTACTTTTTTATTAAAACAACACTTATAAAGGCTAGATTATGTTG
>NW_022985171.1:4598-13724 GCF_010093535.1 Lindgomyces ingoldianus
TGGTAGCTGGTGCGGCAATGCGCGCGCAATGCCTGCGTGCGCAGTATTTAAGAGGCATTGCAGTAGATATTGTTAAGAAAGATGCGCTCTAGATAGGTTCCTCTTACTCTTTGCATTCGCACCTGCGTCTTGGCAATAGCTAGGGGAACAAGGGAGGAAGCAGCTATCTTTCACACAAAGGAGCAATTATACGCTATACCGTAATAGGTGGCGCCATGGTCAAGTCCACCGATCTAGGCCAAAAAGAGGAGCGAAAAGGGGGTCGGATCCAGCGCGATGCCCAATCGAGACGAACAAGGCCTGATCCGCAGCAGTCGCAGGGAGATAGGTAAACCTAGACACAGTAACTATAAGGCATTAAGTTTCTAATTATATGCTTAGTGCCTTTAGAGTTAATAACACACTTAGATGTATAATTATGTTAGATTAGCACCTTAGACTAGATCTAAGCAATTTATTTACCTTATTTTATAGGGCCTAGCTTATTAGTGATAAATTTATTAAAGCAGTAGTATGTAAAGTAAAGATAGCTAATGTTAGGATTAACTAGTGTCTTATTAGTGTACTTTTTATAGGGATTGTGTAGCTTATTTGCTTTAAGAAGTTTATTAGCCTGCTTATTAACCTTAGTTTGCTAGATTAGACTAAGTAGGCCTCTAAAATCTAAGTATTTCTAGGGAATTAGCGTAGCAGTAATAATTATAGTCTAAGGGAGCTTAAGCTAGCAAACAGCGTAGCTAGCTATACTGTTAAAAGTTTTATAATACCTAGGAATGTAAGCATAGCCTTAGCAACCTAGAGTACATCTGCAAGCACTTACTGCCCTTTATCTAATGCGCTAGCTTAGAATATGCCTACTAGATAACCTTTCTATTCTTTAAATAGATAAAAGTAATTAATGTTTAAGTTAATATCTATCTCTTTTAACTATAAGAGTGTGTATTGCTTAAGAAGCTAATCCTTATGCACAGTAAAACTATTTTAAGTGTATAAAATGCTATAAGGGGTAATAAAGATAACTTAAGAGTTTATCTTATTCTTAGGGTTAAAAATTAAATAGTCTTGCTTAAGAGTGCTAGTAATATATTTAACTTCTTTAATCTGCTTAAGCAAGCAAGACTTATTACTAGCATAAATAATAACATAATATTTATTAGAGAAATTCTAAGCGTTAATAGCAGCCTATTTAAATAGATAAAGTTAAGTAGTGTAGATAAACAGCTTAGGTGTAAGATAATTTTTAAAAGCTTTTTAATTTTTGTTATTATACAGCTACTAAAGCTTAATCTTCCTCTTATTAAGATACTAGAGAGCGTTAGTGTCTAAATTAGATAAGAAAGCAACACATAAAGAATAAAGATAGGTACAGAGAGAAGAAGAAGAGAGAGAGAGAGAGGAAGAAGAGGGGTGTTTTAGGTTAAGTACACTAGTACTTAATCTAAAATCCCCCCCTCTTTTTTTTCTTTTCTTCTCTTCTCTTTGTCTTTTTTTTTAGTTCTTTAGCACCCTAGTAATCTTTTAAATAAATAAGGTTAGTAGAACTTATAATGTTCTAGGAAAAAAGAATAGTGTTAGTTTTACTAATACTAACCTAGTTAACTAAGCACACACTATGTAGTGCAGTGTTGTTTTTTATAAATGTGTTATATTTGTTTGCAATTGCAGCAGCCCCTGTAATCTGCTACTACACAGGTGTCTGTGCAGATGTTATTTCTAGCAGTTAAGGATAGCTTTTATAGCAGATAAAATTAGTAGTTAGAGCTACTTAATAGTTCTAAGGCTAGTAGACTAGATTTAACATAAGCTCTAATGCTTTACGCTTATATTTATAAAACACTGCATTAGTCTTTAGTAAGCTTATAAAACTTTTATTTAGTAGATCCTTTTTATTTTTACTATGCATCTATGTCTAAGGTGTGTTTACTAGTTTAGCACTATCTTAGGGTATAGTGTAAGCAGCTTTATATTTTTAATCTGCTAGTAGCTAAGCAGCAAACGCTAACACGCTATTAAAATATTTATTTTTAAAATGTTAGCTAATCTTCTTATTGCTAAATTAGGCTAAAAGGTATAAAGTCTACATATGTAAGATACAAATAAGTTAATTCTAATGTGTAATGTTAAGTATAGCCTTTTTATTCTTATTATAAGCATTAAGTCTTAATAGGGCTTCTAGTGCAGAGGCAATAGGGCCTTGCGTAGGAGTAGACGCCTAAACCTTGTTGTGCTCTAAAGAAGGAACAGGAACCTAGGTCTAGGTCTAGGTCTAGGTCTAGGTCTAGGTCTGCAGTAGATTAATAAGTGTTAGGGGGGTTTTTAGGTTAAGTACTAGTACATATAGTAAAACTTTTTTTTAAGCATAATTTAACTTAAGCAGCTTATTTATTAATTAGCTAGGCTTCTCTATCTCTCCTTTAACATTACTGCTAGTGTGTGGGGGAAGCTTGTGTTCTAGAGTCTTATTTTTTGTTATGTTGCTAGGATTAAACTTTAGGTTAGAGCAGTAGTTATCTATCTAGTCTACTTTCTTATAGTTAAGTAGGTTCTAGATATAAACCTTTTTATGCACTTTATTATTTTTAAACTATGTCTACTTTAGGTTTTTCTTGTCCCTATTTACATCTAGGTAGCTAAAGAATAATAGCATTACTAAAGCAGCTTTTCTCTTCTTTTTTATGTAGCCTCTACTCTAACCATAGTTATGTCCTTTCTAGAAAGTTAGACGCGCCACCCTGCTACTGCTGTCTCTGCCGCCTAGGATATCGCGCGCAGGTGCCTCCTCTTCGCCCTCTCTTAATCTATTTAATGCGGTGCTAGAATTAGAATTTAAATTTAAATTTAAATCTAAATTTAAATCTAATTTTAAATCTAAATCTAAATGTAAATGTGAATTAGAATTAGAACCTAGGCTAGGCTTAAATACATTAAGTGCTTCTTCTAGCTTAGTAGGGTAGATAGCGTATTCCTTAGAGACCTGTTTACTGCTAAGCGCTTTAATCTGTTTTACAGCCTTAGCGCAGCTACTTTTTCTTAACTAGGTTAGTCTAGCGTAAGCCTCTAAAGTTTCTACACGCAAGATCTTAGAATTTAAGGCATTAGCTGTAATAGTATTTACAGTAACATAATTACTACTATAAAGCTTAGAGTTAGCTGCTTATTTCTTAGCCTAGCTACTAAGCTACTTAAAACACTTAATAAGATTCTATGCCTAGTTAAAAACAAAAGTCTTAAAAATACTGCAACTATAAAAGAGCCTATTAGCTTATTTAAAAAGGTTAAATATAACTACTTTTAGTGTAAAAGCATATATTTTAACCTCTAACAGCATTTTAAAATTATAGAACTTTATTAGCATACCTTTAAAATAATAAGTTCTTTAGTGTTAGTTATTAGTAATAGTGTTAAAAACTATCTATAGGTTAGGTCCTTTAGCATTACTAAAGCAGTAAAAATAGGCGCGCTAGAGTTAACTAGTTGCCTTATAAAATTTATAATTACTTTTAATTATGTCTAAAAGCTTGCCCTAGGTTGCATTAAAATACAGAGCTAACTATATAATACTTTATATAGCTACATATAAAATAATTTTACTAGTCTTAGTGTTTTACTTAATTACTTTAATGTCTTTTAAGTTTTAGTTTAATTTAGTAAGCTTATTAGTAATAGACTTTTTAATAGCTTTAGCCTAAGCTTACTTTTTTAGCTATTTATTTTTAAAAAATGTGTTTATAGTAAGATTTAGTTTAACTTTATAGTAATCTTAAACTTTAAAGAAATAGCAAATTAAAGAAGCTAACTAAGATATAAAATTAGTGTCTAGATATAGTAAAAGGCTGTAAGTTTAAAGCTAACTACACTACTTTTTAGGCTCTGCCTAACTATAGCTAGAAGATGCACTTAGATCTATAACTTTATTATAATGTTAGCTAAGCCTAAACTTAAATAAGTATAAGTTTACTAGAAAACTTAATAATGTTATAAAATATGTAAGATATGTACTAGAGTAAAGAGTTAAGCATAAGCACTAATTAAAAAAAAAAAAAAAGATAAGTACTAAAAAAAAAAAAAGTTTAGCCTTAAGTACTAGTACATAAAGCTAAACCTTCTCTTTCCCCTCTATTAGCTCTAGCCTAGGCATACTATAATAAAAAGTCTAGTAAATATAAAAAACACTTACTAAATCTTAGAGGCCTAGCACTAATATTAGACTTAGCTGTTTCTAACTAGTTCTTAGGCAGGTTTGTTAGAGTGTAATAAGTTGTTTCTACTACAGTAAGTAGCAAATAAAGGTAGAGGATATAGAAATAAGAAGAGAGAGAGAAGAGCTTTTAGAATAGGTACTGCCTTAAAGGGACTTAGAGAAAACACTACATAAGCTAGAATTAGCTAATTAGAACTTTAGTACACTACGCTAGTTAGCGCTAGCCTATAAATAACTTATAATTGCTTTTTTAGTTAAAATTATTTAAATTTGCTAAAATTACACCTGTTCTTGTTGTTGTTGTTGTTGTTGCTGCTGCTGCTTCTGCTGCTAGAGCAGAGAGTAGTAGATTATAGAGGTAAAAAGAGCTTATAAAGTTGTAAATAGTTGTTTATAGCTAGCGCGCGTGCTAAGCCTATATGTAGTTAGTGCATTAGCAGTGGCAAGTAGGTACCTATACTAAAACCCCCTCTCTACCCCCTAGCTATCTTCTTATCCTACATGTTAGCTAGACCTATGCTAAGCTGTTTAGCTACATGTTAGGATAATAAATAAAACTTCTAGCTAAAAATGTAATAATTATTTTATATTAACCTTAAAAAAGTATTTTATATAAAGTTTAGCAAATTTTACATTATAATATATGCTTTATTACAGTAAATTTACCTATCACGTGTGCTACTACATATATACATGTTAAGAAGCAGACAAAAAGAGAGGGTTTAGCAATACATACTAGTACTTATACTAAACCCCTCTTTTTTTTTTTCTTTTACTCTCTCTTCCTCTCTCTTTTTCTTCTCTTCTCTTTAGCTATCTTCTACCTATAGGTTTACACTATAGCTACACTAATTATTTTATAGATCTTACTATTATCTCTCTTTAATAATACCTAAGCAACACTTAACTTATATGCTATTATAACTATAGAATATTATTTTAATTAGCTCTACTAGAGTTTTCTAAAGAAACATTAACTTATTACGCATCTACAGTAAGTCTTTTACACTGTAGAGAGATAATTTACTATTTTATAGACTATCTTAGTTTCTACGCACTACTACCACCCACCCTAGCTCTTGCAGTATGCAGTTGCTTACCCCTTTATGCTTTATATCCTATAGTTAGTATATAAATAATAGCTTACAGGTAATTATAAATTATTTTACTAATTTTCTTTATTATCTTTAGCACCTAAAGTATAAGCCTATTATCTACCTTCTATAAGAACCTTTTTAGTATAAAAAACTAAAGCATTTTTATTACTAAATTTAATGCAAACATTACAGCATCCTTCTTTAGCCCTACATTAAAATGCTGTGTCTTAGGCGCTACTGCTAGGGTAACTAATAATAAAGCTAGTGTTAACACTATTATTAGCATTACATTATAAAAAGAATTACTAAGGCACTCTACTAAGCATTAGTAAGCAACTTAATAATGCTTTAGCACTTTTTAGTCTCCTCTCTTAAAATTTTTCTTTAGAAGCTAAAAACCTTCCTTAACTAGTAGTAGTATTATAGTAAAAGGAATAAAATAGCTAAAGTTAATTACTGTCTTCTTATTTAGTAGACATTTAGCCTTGTGTTCTGCTACTCTAGATACCTGTTTAAAGCTGCCTAGTCTTACTATAAGCGCTGTTGCTAGAGGCGCTAATTTAGTTAGCCTAATAACCCTCTAATAGCTAAGCCTTAATTAATATAACCCTAGCATGCATTTAACCTTGCTAGAAATTATTACAACACATAGTGCACTAATCTAGAGCTCCCTACTTATTAAGCTTGTAGCTGTGTATTAGGCAGCTGTGTAGAGGACTAAAAACTATGTTATATTTTAAGATGTAAAAGATTTATTTACTAACTTATTAAATTATATACTACTATTATATAGCTTCTTAGTAAAGTCTTATTACATCTTAGTTAATATAAAGGTAGGCAGAGCAGCATTTTTAGAGACAAAGAGCAAAAAAACTAGTTTATACTCTTTATTTAACCTAGATGTTAGTGCTAAAAACCCCCTAAAACATCTAAGTAGAGTAATAAACATACATTTATAAGAATAGTTTTCTAGATTAGAACTATTGCTATACAAGCTTCTACTAGTGCTCTTTACTCTCTTACGTTCTACTGCCTCTCTAGCTTTAACTGCCTTTGTTTAATGTACAACTAAACTAGTAAGGGACAAACATAATTATCTGTAGCACCTATAATTTCTAGAACATCTTCTTTAGAAACTTAGCTACACTACTTAGCCCTTTTACCTGTATACTGCCTAGCTCTTAGAACTACACATTACTATAACAGCTTACTGCTACCTCTAACCTGTAGTAGAATGCAATAGACGCTACATGCATTAGCAATAGTTAGCTATTTTTACCCTGCGGCTACTGTGCAAGACTAAGCGTGCCACCGCCCTAGAGATCTAGCATTCAGGGATTAATGTATAGCCATGCCCCGCGCTCTATTCTATCTATAGTATCTAGAGGTTTAAGCACTAAACCTATTAACAACTTAGGAAACCTAGTAAAGCAGTAGCTTCTTAGCTAATTAAGTGTAGACACGCCTTTAGCTAAAGCAACACTTAACCTTATAAATCTAGTAGCCTTAAACCTCCTACGCAAGTTATTAATTATAAGCCTAAAAATCCTAGCAAAGGATCTAAGCACCCTAGAGAAAATAGACAGCTAGAAAGACTATAGTAAGTGCATATACTGCTAAGCTTCTTTAAGGTAGAAACGCATTAACTAAAAGATTAGATTAAGAACTGTTGTAAAGCTATAGTGCTTATTAACTAGTTAAAAAACCTACATAAAGAGCACCTACTTTATTTAAAAAGCAAACTTCTCCTCTACAACTATAGTTTTAATGCGCTGCTGCTCTTAAGCAAAGGGCTTAGACAAATTAGGATCCTCTAGGGTAAGCTAGCCCTATAGACGCCGCAACAGCTGTTGCTGCTTTGCAGCTACGCAGCTAGAGGCATTAGCTTCTAACTTTAAAAGTGCTAGAGCAGCTGTTGCTATTCCTTTAGTTGTAAGAAGGTTGTCTAGCCTATAATAGATGCTCTGCTTAATATTAGAGTATCTCTAAAAATACCTATAATTAAGCACGCTAGCGCTATTATTCTAGTAGCTTATATTATCTTGCATAACAGCAAGAAGGTTATCTATTAGAAATGCTAGTAGCTGCAGGGATAAGAAATTTCTGTATGCTAGGTAGAATGCTAATAAGTAGAAGGTAAAGTTGTGTCTCACGCAATATTATACCCATGTACTGCACTATTCACTTATTAGGCATAGCTTCTATCTTGTACAGTATATAGTTAGCTTAGAGCTTTATTAAGCTTCTTAGACCTTATAATACACTTATTTAATCTACCTTATTTAGATCTTACTACCTTGTTAACTTGCTTCCTATATAACCTCTTCTTAGCTTATGCAAGAGATTTCTATAAGTGTCTTAGTAAGTACATCTGCAGGAATCTAGGGCTTATATGCAATAAAATTAGCAAGCCCCTAAGGATAGCGTTGCCGCAGGTATTGTTGTTAATCGCGTTTCTTCCTAGCATCTGCTGCTGCTGCTGTTATAGGAAATTTCCTTAGCCTGCCTAGAGGCTTTTTAGGGGGATTAATAGATAGCATAATGCAAATAATATTATAATAGTTAATAATTAAAAGGCTTCTACTGCCTGTTAACACTTTTAAATTCTAAAACTGCCTAAATCTAGTTAGCGTAGTAACAGCACGCCCCTTATCACATTATCTAGTGCGCTAACGCTTACACCCCTTGCCTAAATAGCAGGCTGTAATAGCTTAGCGCAGCAGGCAAATGCCTAATAACATAGTAAATTTAATAAGAAGAAAGAATAATCTTCTTGCTGTTAGATAAAGTTTAGCAGTACTTAACTAACTTGCGTATAGTCTAAAGGCAGGGCTATTAATATCCTAGCATGGCGCTACTATGTCTTACTCTGTTAGAGGGGGGGCCTAGGAAAAGGTTACTGCAACCTTTTTCTAAACCACCCCTTCTCTAATTATCCTAGCTGCGTACTACAGTTTGCAGAGATATACTGTAGTTTGCAGCAATATGCTTCTACTCACGCTGCTAGTTAATCCTAGCTAACAATGTTAGGCACTAGCCTATTACACAGGCATTCTATCTACGCCCACGTTCTAGGTATAGTATTCTATGCAATTACGTCACCCTAACAAGCGGCCCTAGCGCGAAATACAGCATATTGTTGTTTTTACAGCCACAGATAAAGACTGTCTAATTTCGCGAAAAGCCTTAATGCAGCTAGCTGTCACAATTGTGCACGAGTAAGGTTATAGAGCTCCACGGAAGTCTAGTTCAATTACTATGTAAGGTATCATAGTAGGTACAAGACGTTGTGTGAGGAACAGAAAGGTTTAGAAGGAAGTTAGCAATTAAATACTTAGCTTAGAAGTCTAAGCACTTTAGGTATAAATTAAGCCTGTTCTAGGTTTAGTTAGTGTTAAGGCGGTTTGTGCTTAAGTTTATGTCTGTGTTGTGTCGTGTTTGTGTCAAACGTGTACTAATAATACTCTAGTACGCGTCCGATACGGTTATGTCTGGGATACGGGGAGGATACTGTGACAGTAGCACGCCTTACTAAGTGCGCAATGCTATTCCCGACTACCTACCATACGTATGCATACTATATTACGGAATCTAGCTTGCAGGGCCTTTGCAAAACGTTTCTGTCTATTATCTATGTACTACTGACCGCTGGAGGTGGGTGCTGTTCAATTCCACTAAAAACCTAAATGCGTCAAGCGCTTAATGCCAGCTAAGTACCATAATGCTATTCCTAACTACCCACAAACCATACGTATGCATACTATATTACAGAATCTAGCCTGCAGAGCCTTTGCGAAACGGTTCTGTCTATTATCTACGTACTACTAA
>NW_022985171.1:14229-15623 GCF_010093535.1 Lindgomyces ingoldianus
CCTAAATGCAGCTAGCGCCTAATGCTAGCTAAGTACCACAATGCTATTCTTAACTACCTATAAACTATATAGATGCATACAATATTATAGAATCTAGCTTGCAGAGCCTTTGTGAAATGTGTCTGTCTATTATCTATGTACTACTGACCGCTGGAGGTGGGTGCTGTTTGATTCCACCAAAAACCTGAATGCGGCTAGCACCTAATGCCAGCTAAGTACCATCCATAATGCTATTCCTGACTACCAACAAACTATATAGATGCATATAATATTACAGAATCTAGCTTGTAGAGCCTTTGTAAAATGTTTCTATCTATTATCTATGTACTACTGACAGCTAGAGGTGGATAGTGTTCAATTCCACTAAAAACCCAAATGCGGCTAGCGCTTAATGCCAGCCAAGTATCATAATGCTATTCCCGACTACCCACAAACTATATAGATGCATACAAAATTCTAGAATCTAGCTTGCAGAGCCTTTGTAAAACGTTTCTGTCTATTATCTACGTACTACTAACAGCTAGAGGTGGATGGCGTTTAATTCCACTAAAAACCTAAATGCGGCTAGCGCTTAATGCCAGCTAAGTACTACAATGCTATTCCTGACTACCCATAAACTGTATAGATGCATACAAAATTACAGAATCTAGCTTACAGAGCCTTTGTAAAACATTTCTGTCTATTATCTATGTACTACTAACAGCTAGAGGTGGATAGTGTTTAATTCTACTAAAACCCCAAATGCAGCTAGCGCCCCTTGCTGCCTTGCTAAACAATCCTCTTACTAAAAACAGTTAAGACCTCTCTAATGCCTACCTTTTAACCACTCTCTCTTCTGCCACAACGCCTATATAGCTTAACCGCTGCCTGCCTGTAGCTTTTGAACCTGTTTTCGTCCCTTTGCGCGAAAAAAACCCTACTGTCCCAGGTCTAACCTTATGCCTGTTTCTGCGGTTCATTGCAGCTAGCGCCTAATGCTAGCTAAGTACTATAATGCTATTCCTAACTACCTATAAACTATATAGATGCATACAATATTACAAAATCTAGCTTATAGAGCCTTTGTAAAATGTTTTTATTTATTATCTACCTACTACTAACTGCTAGAGGTAGATAGTGTTTAATTCTACTAAAAACCTAAATGCAGCTAGCGCCTAATGCTAGCTAAGTACTATAATGCTATTCCTAACTACCTATAAACTATATAAATGCATACAATATTACAAAATTTAGCTTGTAGAGCCTTTGCAAAACGTCTCTGCCTATTTTCTACTTACTACTAACTACTAGAGGTAGATAGTGTTTAATTCCACTAAAAACCTAAATGCAGCTAGCGCCTAATGCTAGCTAAGTACCACAATGCTATTCTTAACTACCTATAAACTATATAGATG
>NW_022985171.1:15778-47327 GCF_010093535.1 Lindgomyces ingoldianus
TTTTCTACTTACTACTAACTGCTAGAGGTGGATGGTGTTTAATTCCACTAAAACCCTAAATGCAGCTAGCGCCTAATGCTAGCTAAGTACCACAACGCTATTCTTAACTACCTACAAACCATACAGATTGTCACGGTATCCTCCCCGGATCCTAGACATAACCGTATCGGACGCGTACTAGAGTATTATTAGTGCACGTCTGACACAAACACGACACAACACAGACATGAACTTAAGCACAAACTGCCTTAACACTAACTAAACCTAGAACAGGCTTAATTTATACCTAAAGCGCTTAGACTTCTAAGCTAAGTATTTAATTACTAATTTCCTTCTAAACCTTCCTGTTCCTCACACAACGTCTTGTACCTACCATGATACCTCACATAGTAATTGAACTAGACCTCCGTGAAGCTCTATAACCTTACTCGTGCACAATCGTGACACAGATGCATACAATATTACAGAATCTAGCTTGTAAAGCCTTTGTGAAACGTTTCTGTCTATTATCTATGTACTACTAACTGCTAGAGGTGGGTGCTGTTTAATTCCACTAAAAACCTAAATACAGCTAGCACCTAATGCTAGCCAAGTACCATCTATAATGCTATTCCTAACTACTAACAAACTATATAGATGCATATAATATTACAGAATCTAGCCTGTAGAGCCTTTGTAAAACGTTTTTATCTATTATCTATGTACTACTAACAGCTAGAGGTGGATAGTGTTTAATTCTACTAAAAACCTAAATGCGGCTAGCGCTTAATGCTAGCTAAGTACTATAATGCTATTCCTAACTACCTATAAACTGTATAGATGCATACAAAATTACAGAATCTAGCTTGTAGAGCCTTTGTAAAATGTTTTTATCTATTATCTATGTACTACTAACAGCTAGAGGTGGATAGTGTTTAATTTTACTAAAACCCTAAATGCAGCTAGCGCCTCTTACTGCCTTGCTAAACAATTCTCTTACTAAAAACAGTTAAGACCTCTCTAATGCCTACCTTTTAACTACTCTCTCTTCTGCCACAACGCCTATATAGCTTAACTGCTGCCTGCCTGTAGCTTTTGAACCTGTTTTCGTCCCTTTGCCTGAAAAAAACCCTACTGTCCCAGGTCTAACCTTATGCCTGTTTCTGCGGTTCATGAGCTGAGGTGGGGGCATATGGCAAACGACTCGACAAGGGAGCGAGATCCAAACAAGGTGGAATGAGTGTATTGTAAGGTCTGAGGAGCTCGATAGAGCTCTGAGCTGACTATATACTGTACAAGATAGGAGCTATGCCTAATGAGTGAATAGTGCAGTACATGGGTATGATATCGCGTGAGACACGTGCGACAGTTTCTGCGGTTCATATTTGTTTAGATCTCAATACCTTGTTAACTCGCTTACCATATGACCTCTTCTCAGCTCATGCAAGAGAAAGTTCCTTGCATAGACAACTTCTGAACCAAGAGAGGTCTGGTGCCGTACAGGGGTAGCCCAGTCCGTGCTTACATTATGGCTGGAGCGACGGCGTATTCATATTATCACTAGTTCAGCATTAAGTGTAATGCGTGTACTATCCAATCATGTTCTATTACTCTTTCTACTGCAATCCCAACTGAATCTCAATACGCTCTAGTACCTCTCTACACCAACCCCCCAAACACTCCCAACATCCCTAATCCAAAAACCATCCACCCCATCCTACTCAACCCCTCCATCCTCCCCGCACTCCCCTCCCCCGTCGCACCCGGACTCGGACTCTGCATCACACTCGCCGTCCCACTCGCCGTCGCACTTCCCGTCGACGTCGGCGTACTATGCGTCACATTCTGACTCTGCACAGTTCCAAACTTCTGCCCCTCTGCATTCGCTGCAACGCAGTCCGCGACCTCCTGCGTTGTTGTCGGAAGAGTGACATTGCAGTAAATCATGCATGGATTGGAAGCGTACTGCGCGACTGGCGCGCCCTGGCAGCAGGACTGGAGGAGCGAGGTGAAGTTGTTGACGTTGGGGATGCCGACGTAGGCGTTGTTGAGGAAGGGGTTGGAGGATATAGTGCTGGCGCTGCAGTTGTTTGCTGACATGGTTGGTGTTGCGGTGTGCTGGGTCTGAAAATAGAATGGTATATGAGGCTATAAGGTTCAGGTTTCCAGTTCCAGGAGCGGGGGGCTTTGTTAGTTATGTGCGGGGTTCCTTGGTGGGAGGGAGAAAGATTAGATGGATCGGGATGCGAGATCTCCAAAGGCTGCGTGCACTTAGTTTGCGAATGCAAGTCATCTTTGCGTCGTCTGCGAACTTTTTGTAGAAGGTTGACGTTCCCGGGCGTTCGCTGACATGGGGCTTGATGGACAGGCGACCAGCTGCGCCACATTCAAAATAGCGAGGGATCTTTCAACAGACCAACCGGGAAGCTGCGACATCTTTAATCGGGCCGCCTGTGGATCTTTAGGGGATGCCGTTCATCGTTTATCGTGCACCAGGCTGCGCCGCTATGTATACTTGTGGCAATGCACGAACGTTGGACAGTCTTGTATGAGCCAAGAAGGGGTCATATGGTAAGCAAGTCGACAAGGTATTGAGATCTAAAGAAAGTGGATTGTGGATGGATTGTAGATTTCATGAACCGCAGAAACAGGCATAAGGTTAGACCTAGGACAGTCAGGTTTTTTCAGCGCAAAGGGACAAAAACAGGTTCACAAGCCATAGGCACGCAGCGGCTAAGCTATATAAGCGTTCTGGCAGAAGAGAGATGTTACGTTATCCACTTACTGGTCACGTGCTCGTGAGGACGTGAAGTTCGGTGCGCGGGCGCAGGTTAATAGTGACACGAAAGGAGAGGGTAGTGTAATGATTCTCACGAATCGTTCCATCTCGGATCGCTCGGATCCTATCCGAAGGGTCCCCGTATCGGCCCCGACCATGACTCGACCCTGTCCCCCGCAGTTACCCCTATTCCCTCATGTACTTAGTCGCACCTCGCCCCTGTAGCTAGCTTAGTAGTTTTCTAATATCCTTTTGTCCAAGGCCTATAGGTGTTAATAGAAATTCCTAGGTTCTAAGTCCCCACGCACTTCTATATGCCTCTAAGTGGATTTCTACTGCATTTAGACCTATTGTCTTCCCTATGCTGTTACATTATATTAGAAAACTTACTTTTACTAGTAATAGCCTTATTAATAATATTACATTAATTATTTATTTAACTATATTTAAGTCTAAAAAGTGTTTAATTTAGTTTAAGTTATAGTTTTTATACACTATTACATTAAATTATTTAGTTATTATAAATAAAATCTTAAAGACTTTTTATTAACTAAAGCCTTTAATTTTAGAACTTTCTATCCTCTATAATTAAGATTACCTTTAAAAAAGTTATAAAAAGTGTGCTAAGGTAGAAACTTAAAGACTACTAATAACTTATTAGAATTAAAGATAATTACTAATGCCTAACTCTTAACTACTCTTAGACCTTAGTATAAAGCTTGTAACACGCTTTAGCTACAGCTAAGGTAAAATGCCTACTACTAGAGCTAAATAACTACTAACTTTAATAGATAAACTTTTTTTTATAAGACCTAAAGCTAAAAACTTACTAGATTTACAGTTAAACTCTAGTAATATAGCCTTTAAAAACTAAGTAGCTTAATTAAAAGCATAAATTAAACAGCTAACTAAATTAAAAACTATTAGTTTTAATTAACCTTTACTAACTACTAAATTACCTCTAATAATGCCTTAAATTACCTCTGCTATACTAATAGTAAGAGACTTTTTAAAGACCTTAAAGCTTTTTTAAAGCTACCTTACTAAACACACGCCTAAGATTAAGAACCTTATAAATAGCAAAAAACCTATGTTTAAATAATAGTAAGCCTTTATTATAGATAGACTTAACATTAATTTAGATTACTATTAGAGTAAGTGTGCATGCATAGCGTTAGTATAGGGACACACTGCTAGTATCGCAAAGGAATACCTAGAGCCTAGATACTTAGCTAAATTAGATAACTTTTAGTTTAAAAACATAAAAAAAATAATTAAGCTTTTATAAACTTACTTTATTACTAGTAATAAAGAAATAAAGGCGTAACAAGTGTTTTAAACTTTAAAGATAAGTAAAGAAGAAGTGTTTTTTACTTTTAAAGCTTACTTTATTAGTGCTGCTGTTGAATAGGCTCTGACAGCTAGCTGCTTATGGTATAAGCACTTAAGTAGCAAGAGTAAGAGTGGTGTACAGTGTGCACAGCGTATAAGGTAGGTAAGGTAAGGGCAACATGTTTCTAGTTCTATTACTCTTGTCTTTCCTTTATATAGAGGAAAAGGGGGATATCTAGATGTTTACGCACAGAGGTTTGCACACAAGCATTATGTAACATAGATACGTGATCCTGCTTATGCGCAATTGCTTGTATCTAGGCTGCGACGCTGCTGCTGCGTACAGACACTAGCAACTTTTCTTTTTGTTTAAAGAGTTGCCTTCTGTACGCATTACCTCCCTTTTATCTATGTAGGTCTATCTAATTACATTCTGCTTTTACTCTACTCTATTTATTAAAACTTGCCTTAGTAATGCTGTACATTAAGATAAGCTAGTTACGCTATGTAAATAGCTTTATAAATAGTGTAAAGCATTTTAGGCTATTATTATCTAGCCTTTGTGCGCTTGCCTTATAAGTAATTTAGCAGTGTATAAACTGTTTTGTGCAGGGTTTTATGCTAAAATAGTGTGGGATCTTTGCGTAGGCAAGTGTGTAGAGAGGTGTATATAATAAGGTCTTCTTTTTTTTTTTACCTTCTTTTCTTTATTCTTTACTCTTTAAGCCCTACTGTACTATTCCCTAGCTCTTTTCTCTTTTTATACAGTGCTAACAGTGACAGATACTCCCGCCTGCACACACACACACACAGAGAGAGATGTCTCTCCAGCCTTCCTCCTCTACCTCTAGCGCTGTTAGTGCAGGCGTCTTTAACGTCCTTGTGCAGTCTAGCAGCCTAGGGCGCATCTGCGTTACCCTCTTAACTAGTTCTGCTACTAATTAGTAGTTTATTTAGTGTCTTAGTATAAATATATAAATTCTTTAGCTTTTTTACTTTCTTTTTATATAAAATGCTAATTATAGATAGGCTAAGAAGTAGCATATAGTAGCTTTACTATTTTATAATATTAATATTATTTTACCTACTAGCACTAATCTGCAGCTGTAGGCAGCAAAGGTTATATATTATAAGAGGTACTTCTATGTAGTTTTAGTCTAGAGTTGCAGTTAAGTCTTAGTAACTTTATATACTTATTATTATAGTAGCACTACTAGTGCCTTTTCTTTTATTAAGTGTTATGTGTTAGCTAACTTCTAGGCTAATGCCTACGCCTTATGCGTATAGTAGAGCTGTGGTCTGCATTGTAACTACTATATATAAGGGGTGGTGGCTTTTTCTTCTCTTATATACTAGATAAATAGACTGTCTTTTTTACATATTCTTTTCTTCTAATTTTATAATAAAAAAAAATAAGTGTGTATAATAAAAAAAATAAAAAAGATAGGCCTTATATAAAGATGTTATTAGTCTAGTTAGTTTAAAGCATTTTTGCGTACAGGATCTAGCTAGTCTATAGATGCTTTTATCTAAATAAAGAGGCAGTTAGTTAAGACTAATAATTAAAGAGCCTAGTTTAGTGTTTTCTTTATATATGCATCTACTAAGTTGTTTTTACTATTAATTTACTTTATTTTAGTAATTTCTCTTTTTTTATATAATTTATAAAGTAACATAATATTAATTATAAGTTACTTTTTACTAGTAGTGCCTAGCTTAATAAGGTAATTATATAAAGACCTTAAATCTATGTAGATTACTACTAAAATTAGTAGTAGTTTAAGTGTTTATATAATTTACTATAAAGTTGTACTAAGTGTAATTATATTATTAAACTCTCTAACTATTCTGTACAGTTTACTAGTAAGAACACTTTTAGCTACTTTTTTACACTTAGTAGAATTCTAGTGTATAATGTTGCCTAGTATTTTAAAGTAGTTGCTTTACTTTATATAGTTTTTATTACTTAATATAATTAAAAATTCTAGCTATAAGCTAAGGTTTTTATTATTAGTAAATAATCTATTTATAAAGATAAACAGCTTTACATAATTAAGCTATAATAGTAGAAAGGTAAAACTACGCTTACTGCTATCTATCTACTATTAGATTTATGTGTTAAGTGTGTTAATGTTATTATATAAAAGGTCTATAGTTTATGCAGTAATAGAGAGGTTAAATGCTGCCTCTAGTTAACATATAGATGCAATGTATGCCCCTTTTATATATTGCTTAACATATTGTTGTGCAGCATCTTTATTTTTTAGGTTAATTATATAAAGGTAGCTTACTTATCTTTTTTAAGTAAAAACTACTATATTATGCATAAGTTTAATCTTTCTACTATTAAACTTAATAGGCTGCTTCTTTACTAGAATAGTTTTACTCTTTATATAAAACTTTACTTTTTATAGTTTTTTCTTTTCTCTTTACGCAAAATTCTTTGTTATAATGCTTAAGGTGTTATACAAACGCTTCTAGTTATTTTTAAGGCCTACATTGTGCATATAGTGCATATTTGCCTAACCTTCTAGGATATCTAGAAAGATGTCTATATACTAAGTTTTCTAAATATTTAGCTATTAACATAAATTAATAAAGATCTTTATTTTATTTATAAAAATGTTATATAGTTAACTTATATAGTTATTATTTTTTTTTTATACTTTTTAGAATTATATAATCTTGTCTGCTAGAAGTTTTTTTTTAGTAGTTTCCCTCTAGAGTAGATGTTTGTACAGGTTGTAATGTAGTATAGATTGTGCAGGTGGTATTAGTAGTGCATACACTACTGCAGGCGGTAGTGTGTACGATTAAGGGTGTGGAGCAGGCGTTAGGTAGAGTGGCATGTATTGTTTGTACAGTAATTAGTGTAGTGCTAGCTAAGGTGTAAGAGCAGGTAATACTAGTACATTTAGTGTTAATAGCAGCATTGTGTTTAGTCTGCTTCTGTGCAGAGCCTTATATAGTAATAAGGGTTATGTATAAAGCCTTTTTAGTGCAATTACTTTCTTTTATACTATATTATATAGCTTCTAGGCTTAGGTACCTTTAGTGCCTAGCTGTAGTGTAATTCTCTTATCCTCTAGCACTTATATAAGCTCCTTTTTAAACGCGCAGCTAAGTGCTAAGAAGTCTTATAGTATTTATTTTTTAAAATTTTTTATATACATACTTAGAACAGTAGCGCCCTTCTAAGTTATTATATGTAGATTAGTAATTATATAACTTATGTATAATTAAGTTTATAAGCTTATTAGAGCTTTTAACATGTTAATCTTATTATTCTAGTACTCTAGGCTAGTCTTGTTTTGTAGTGTTACCTCTAATATCTCTATGTCTTTTATAAGTTGTTTATATAATAAGAATTACTTCTTATTCTTTCTATTATTATATAGAGTTATTAGTTACTAATAGGATTTTATTATAATAGTATAGTTAATTGCTTTTCTAGTAGATTACATAGGTACTGCTGTTATCTAGCTGCTAGGTTGTGCAGCTTTAATAGCTTTAGTGTGCACCTTACACTATCTCCTTCTTACTTTGTACAGTAGCAGAGCTTGCTGTATAATGTAAAGGATTAATGTGCTATTATCTAGCTACTAAGTTGTGCAGCTTTAGTAGCTTTAGTGTGTGTCTTACACTATTTTCTTTTTGCTTTATACAGTAGTAGAGCTTACTATATAATGTAAAAAATTAATCTACTATCCTAAAAAATAAGTAACTAAATAAAGTACTTTATAGAGTGTAAGTACTCTACTATTACTCTTCCTAAAAGATAGGTAACAAAATAAAGTACTTTATAAAGCATAAGTACTTTATTATTACTCTTGCTAATTTATAGTTAATTAAATTAACTACTAATTAGTGTTAAATAGGCTCTAACAGCTAGCTGCTTATAGTATAAGCACTTAAGTAGCAAGAGTAAGAGTGGTGTACAGTGTGCACAGTGTACAAGGTAGGTAAGGTAAGGGTAACATGTTTCTAGTTCTATTGCTTTTGTCTTTTCTCTGTACAGAGGAAAAGAGGGATATCTAGATGTTCGCGCACAGAGGTTCGCGCACGAGCATCATGTGACATAGATACGTGATCCTGCTCGTGCGCGATCGCTCGTATCCAGGCCGCGACGCTGCTGCTGCGTACAGACAGCTGCTGTTAAAGAGTCTGTATTAAAGTTAAAATAGTTCTTCTACTTATAGAAAAAGATACTGCCTGTAGCAACTCTTACAAATTATTCTATCTTAGATTGTTTAGAACCTATCTAAAGAGTCTCTATATTAGCCCTAACTATAACTTAATCCTGTCCCCTATAGTTACCCCTATTCCTTTATGTATTTAGTTGCACCTTGCCTCTGTAGCTAGCTTAGTAGTTTTCTAATATCTGTTTGTACAAGGCCTATAGGTGTTAATAGAAATTCCTAGGTTCTAAGTCCCCACGCACTTCTATATGCCTCTAAGTAGATTCCCACTGCATTTAGACCTATTGTCTTGCCTGTGCTGTTACACTGCCTAGCTTAAAAGTACTAAATTTAGGTTTTAAACACACTTAGAAAGGCTTCTTTAAGATAATAGTAGCCTACCTAACAGCCTATAACATAGAAAGAAGAAACACCTTTACTATTTTAAAGTAAACTATTAACTACACCTAACACTTTAATATTAAACCTATTATAGATTAATCTTAGAAGGTTTTTAGTAATACATCTAAGGTAGTATACTATTCTAGTGCATCCTAACCTGCACATATGTTAGTACTCTAATCCACTCTAGCTACCTACTATCAACCTAGCTAGACACCTGCTTTTAAAAGACAAACAACTTCTAGCAACTGTTATAATTATAGTAAACTAGAATATTTTACTAGCAATTTTTTTATTCCTAGAGTATAAAAAATTAAAGTAAAGTAATAAAAATCTAAAGAAGAGTTTATAGATGTAAATAATTATAACTTAGATTCTTTTTAAATAAGAAATAAAAACACCTAAAAGAACTTTTTATCTTAGGCTTAAATAAGTATAACCTAGTAAATATTAACTTATTACACTTGTTTAAAGAAAAACATTTTTAAGTCCCTACTATATTATACTTAAAAGGCATTAGAGTTTAAGTAAATTTCTTAGTTAATACTAGCGCACATAGTTTCTTATTTATTAATAGAACAACTGCTAAGTTCTTTTTCTAATGCTTTTATGTTCTTATCTAATGTTTACTTTTTAAAGTTATAGTTAAGAGTTTTTAAGACTAAATCTAAGTTTCTATCTACTAGTATATCTACCCGCACACATAAATTAATAGTAGAAGCATTTAAAACTGCTTTTTTATTATTATAAACCTTAGCTTCTAGGATTATATTATTAGCATTAAATAGCTACATTATTTTAAACTCTAACTAAATATAAAGAAGAATTAGATTATATAGCCTAATAAGTATTCTACTACTTATAAACCTTTACTGCCCTTGCTTATGCAATTAAACTAGCCTGTGCGTAATAAAGAAGTAGAGTTAGATATTAGACAACACAACACACTATAAGAAAAAGACTACATTTAGTAGTTATACAGCCTAATAATTAACTGCATTAAGGGTTTACTAAGGCTACTAAAATTATACTGCTCTTCTATTACTTATAGTCTAAAGACACTTAAATTATTTATCTACCTATCTGTTAAGAAGTTTAGAACAGGTTTAAAGAACATTTATTCCTTTACTATTACTCTTATCTTAGTAAATGCTTTTTATTTTAATATAAAAAAAAGAATAAGTTATTTTTAACTTTTATTTATAAAATTAAGTAATTAATTAAAGATAAATAAGCTTTATAGTTAAACACTAAATATAAAACTAAAGCATTAGTAAACCTCTAATTACTGTTTAAATACTATTAGTACTAAGATGTCTTTAGCTACACTACAGCTTACTAGCTACTAGTATATTGTCTATACAACTATAAGATTATCCTTACAGAGCCTCTTTCTAACAGTTACAGCCTGTTATACAAACAGAATGTTAAGAAGCTAGACATAATAAAGAAATATATAATAACTAATCTAAAATATAGCTTTATTAAGTAGAGTTAGAGCCCTTTTACATCTTTTATCTTTTATGTACAGAAACTAAATAGCAACTTATATATATATGTTAATTACTGCAAACTTAACACTCTTACCTGTAAAAATGTGTATCTAATACTGTATATAGACAAACTTTTATTAAAACTTACTAAGGTAGTAATTTTTACTAAGTTTAATATTTACATAGCCTTTAATAAAATTAGAATAGATCTAAGCTTTAAAAAGTGTACTACTTTTTAGACATAATATAAAACTTATAAATATAAAGTTTTACTTTTTAGATTATGTAATAGTCTAGCAACTTACTAGTGCTATATAAATAACATATTAATTAACTATCTAAATAATTTCTATATTACCTATCTTAATAACATTCTTATTTACTCTAAAAATAAGGCAACTTATACCCTTTATATTAAAAAGGTTTTAGAGAGGCTATAGTAAGCAGGATTATAAATAGAGATTAAGAAAAGTAAATTTTATGTTACTTAAATAAAGTATCTTAGCTATATACTTTTAAACAAAGGACTAGAGGTTAACCTAAAGAAAGTAGAGGTGCTACGCAACTAGCAGGCGCCTACTACTATAATAGGTGTAAAATTCTTTCTAATCTTTACTAGATTCTATTAGCAATTTATTCTAAAATTCTTTTATATAGTAAAACTAATTATTACGCTTTAGAGTTCTACTACTTCTTTTATATAGACTTTAAAGTGTAATATAGCTTTGAAAAGCTAAAGTTTAAGCTACTAAAAATACCTACTCTTTGCTATTTTAACTTTGTGTTATAAACAAAAATTAAAGCTAACGCTCTTAATAAAGTAGTAGCAGGAGTTCTATCTTAGGAACATGCTAATAAAAATTAGTGCCTTATTTTATTCTATAGTAAAGTCCTATCTAGTTTAGAGCTAAACTAGGAAATACATAATAAAAAGCTATTTATAATTATTACTATATTTAAATAATAAAGGCCTAAGCTTACATTAGCAATAATAAGCACTCTAGTATATACTAATTATTAGTTATTAGAGTACTTTATAATAACAAAGGTGCTAAATGCTTATTAAGTTTGTTAAGCTAAAAAGTTAGCTTAGTATTACTTTTAAATTAAGTACACCTATAGTAAGAACAACACTAGGGGAGACATTCTTAGCTATTGCAAATAAGACATAAAAAATTTAAAAGCAGCTTAAACTAATAACTAGTTAAAGGTTCTACTTAGACTACACTAACTCTACTTTTAAATTAATAAGAAATTAGCCTAGTACTATATTACTTAAACAACAACTTAAGTAACCTTACTAAATGTTATAGAAAGACTAGACTAGGTTATGTCTTTAAATTTTTTAATATTAATTAATATATTACTTTAAAAGAATAAAGCTTTTTTTACATAAAAGTAAAAGTTCCTACCTTGCTATTATTAGATTAGAAATAGACTACTTCTTTATACTAACTACTTATGTATGCTAGTAGACTTGTTGCTGTGTACCTAACTTATTTAAGAAGTTTATAACTAAGTATCTTTAGCACATCTAAGTGCTACTAAGACTTATTAGTTACTAGCCTAAAAGTACTACTAAAAAGGTGTAGAAGCTACTTATAAATAATATATATAGAATTACCTTCTCTGTTATAAGGCTTATTTAAAACAAACTTAAACTCTAGGCTTTATCTACCTTTTACTAATTCTTGCTTAACTAATGTAGCACTTATGCATTAACTTTAAGGAGTTTAAGATAAGTCTAGATATAATTAGATTCTAGTTATAATTAATTACCTATTTAAATAAGCTATTTCTATCCCTTGCTATAAAATAATTAACGCTTAAAAAATAGCTGCTTTATTTATTTAATAAGTGTACTGTTTTAGCTACACACCTAAAACTATTATTTCTAATTAAGAACTTTAGTTTGTCTCTAGTTTTTAGTCTAAATTCTGTTAAATTTTAAGCATAAAAGTTAAGCTCTTTACTACTTATTATAAGAAAATAGATAGCTAAACTAAAATTATAAATAAGTATATTAATTAAAGACTAAGGCTGTTTATATTTTTTTACTAAGATAACTAAAGTTTTTTACTGCCTCTAATTACTTAGGCTTAGATAACTCTGCCTTATGCAACTATTAAAATGTTTTTATATTAGGTTCTATATAGCTTTAAACTATGTTAAAGCTAGGACTAGAAACATTCTATAGAACCTATTATAGCTATAGATAAATTAAATTATAAGAATGCCTTAGCATTAGCAACCTACATGCACACAGCCTAAGAGTTAGCTAAGACCTATATTAAAAAGGCCTAAGATTAGATGTAAACTATAGTTAACTGCTACTACTAGCTAGTTAACTAGAAGGTTAGTAACATAGTCTACCTAAACACTAAGAACCTAGCTATTTAAAGACCTAGCTAAAAACTATCTAAGTAATAAAAAGGCCTCTTTAAGGTACTTAAATAAGTTAAAAACTTATACTACCTAAAGCCACTTTTAGAGTTAAAGATACATAACATCTTTGCATTAAATATACTTTATAAAAACCTCTAAAATCTGCTTCTAAGATAAGAACCTCTAAAACTCCCTAAAATTACTATTAATAGAGTAGAGAAGTAGAAAGTAGAAAAAATACTTACTAGCAAGCTTTACTAGAAAACACTTAAGTACTAGGTAAAATAAGTAGGACACAACTTTAATCTAGTTTAGCATAAGGCTTTAAATTTTATAAGTTCTCTCTATAAACTAAAGGCTTATTATAATAAGCATTTGTTGCGTTTTGCTAAAAGGTCAACCTTCTAGCTAGCACAGCAGAAGGATATATGTAGACAGATAGCTGTACGCGACACACCCCCTAGCTCAAACTGTGGAACAAGAGAGGTGAAACATAGTAAAACAACCTTAACACACCCTTCCTCTTTAGCCTGAGCAACAGAACTTAGAGACAGATCTAGTAAGGTAGCCTCTGTAATAGACGCACTGCCTAAATGCTCTTTGCTAAGCGTGGGAACTGAACACGCAGTGCTCTAGAATAATGCGATCCTACTAGTAGAGTAGAGAGAGCAGGGATGCGAAAATTTTTGTGCGCTAACCATCTACACTACGCCGCGAACTAGGCTCATAACTGTTGCGTTTTGCTAAAAGGTTAACCTCCCAGCTAGCACAGCAGAAGGATATATGTAGACGGATAGCTGTACGCGACAGCATTTAAATTAGCTAAGACTTTTAAGAGCTTTATATAAGTAAATTAAGGCTTTTAAAGCTAGTGTAAAAGGCATAAATTACTTAGTAAATAATAAAGTATAAGAGTAAAAAGTAAATTTATAGCTATATATAATAGTATTATAACTTTATAAACATAGTGCTAGGGAGGTTTAACAGCAAGCTATTAGACACCTTTAGACTTTTCTTTTTTTTCTTCTTTACTTTTTTTTTTTCTCTTCTTCTTTTTTTTTAAACTCTTTCTAAACTCTCTTTACTTTATTTTTAGCTGCCTAAAAGCGCTGTAATGTCTGCTTAAAGGTTAGACACTAAAGCCTCTAGAGCTAAAACCTAACAGAGCAGCGCAGTATTTTAGTAGAATAAGGCCACCTAGACACTAGCTGTAGGAAGACTAGCTTTCTAACTCTTTATAACTTACACTACCTATGCTAGGTTCTAAGCAGACTTTAAAATAGCCTTAAAGGCTCTTTTTTTATTCTTATTACTTCTTATGTTTTAGGCTGCTGCCTATAGCTTAAGATAGCCTTAAAGAAATAAAAATTTCTTCTTACAATATAAAAGAACCTATGCATGTGTTAGTAAACTATACTCTAGCTATATTAAACTATATTTATATAAAGTTATATTCTTTATTATGTAAAGTGTAATACTTACATTTCTTTAATCTAAAGAACTAAAAAGAGAACTTAACTTAAAGGCTATAAGCTAGAGTGTAGGCAGCCTAAAAGTAGATAACTTAAAAGGCCTCTAAAAAGGCTTTAGAAGAGAGGTAGAGTAGTATAGTAATTTTTTAATGCTATAATTAGTTAGTAGACTAAGCTATTAAATGTTAGGTGTATAATAATACTTATAAAGTAGAGATTTAGATAATAGCTAAAAAAGAAACTAACAACATTAACTAAACTATATACATAAGGTAAGTAAACACTTATTGCTATAAATAATAAATTTACTATATTAATAATAACTACACTACTAGTTACTACGAAACAAAAACATTTTAATAAATGTATTATATTAGTATTAAGTTTTTAGTTTATTTTTTAGTAATAAAAATTTTTTATTAAAAGGTTATTCTTTAACTATTATATTCTATTTAAATTAGTTTTAAATTAGTTTTAAATATTTTTTATACACTATAAATAAAGACTATTAGCTTATAAAAAGAGGGTAGTATAATAATTTTTATAAATTGTTTTATCTTAGATTACTTAGATTCTATCTAAAGGGTCTCTGTATTAGCCCTAACTATAACTTAACCCTGTCCTCTATAGTTACTCTTATTCTCTTATGTACTTAGTTGCACCTTGCCTCTATAGCTAGCTTAGTAGTTTTCTAATATTCTTATGTACAAGGCCTATAGGTGTTAATAGAAATTCCTAGGTTCTAAGTCCATACGCACTTCTATATGCCTCTAAGTGGATTCCTACCGCATTCGGACCCATTGTCTTGCCTGTGCCGTTACAGGTAGGTTGGCTTAAGGTGTAAGGCCTTGAGTTTAGTCTACAAAGGGAGTGGAGATAGGTAGGCCAATCGTGGTTTGTCCCCTAGTGCTGTATAAGAAGCAGGAAAGCAATCTCTTGAAGATAATAAATAAAGTGTATATATAGTATAGAATATACAAGAGTAATAACGTCTTTAAAATAATTATAGCTTACTTAGTTCTATTATAAAGATAAAACTAAACTTTAATTACAACTCTCTAGCTGTAGTTAAGATTAAGACTATATACTTAATGTTTTAGTTGTAATAGTTACTGTAGTTGTAGAACTATTCTACAGCTGTTGCGTCTGCTGCGCCTAACTATACCTAATTTATATACTATAATCTAATTGTTCTAGCTAGGCTTTGCTAAGCCTTGTACTGCGTAGTTAGAAGAGCTGTCTACTAATAGTAATTATACAGCTCTACTGCTGTCTAGCACTTGCTTACAGCCTTGTTCTAAGTTGTAACACATAGCCTTTTTTCTCTAGCAGTGTTCTTACTGCTTTATAACACTTGTTGCAAGTGTTAGAGGTTTTCTATATCTAGTAAGCATCTTTACATAAATGCGTTTACTAAGTTTAACTTTTTTATTTCTAACTATGCTAACTAGTTGCTTATTATCATTGTTGCAGGTGTATTACAAGTTATCTTAATTCCTTTAGTTATAAAAAATAAGTCTGTGTAGGCCTTACTATAAAGCTTTTATGCTTTATATTCTTTTACTATCTTCTAATAGCTATGTAGAGTGCATTTAGAAAGAGAGTTGCTGTAACGCTTTTCTTTCTAACTAGGCTTAAAAGAAGCTAGAGCAGGTGTTGCGTTTGCGAAAAGGTTAACCTCCTAGCTAGCACAGCAGAAGGATATATATAGACGGATAGCTGTATGCGACAGCAGGATTATGTAAAAGTTCTAAAAGAGGCTAAGAAAGCACAAGCAGTGCAGGTAGCAACTCTTAATAAGCTTGTAAAGGCCTCTGTAAAAGAAGCTTATGTTATAAAACAACTCTATCTACTTTAGAATTATTAAGCTAAATATATAAAGACAGACCTATTGTTATTAGATAAGTTAAAGGTGTTAGATATAAAGGTTACTAGTCTATTTACTTTATAGAGTTTGTTACTTAGGTCTTGTTAATCTACATTGCTTCTATCTAATAATAGGCTTGTTTTTGTTAGTTTTAATATGTTATTACTTTTCTAGTTTTCTTTATCTACTTTTTCTAAAAGTAAGCTAGTAGTTTAGAGGCATTCTTAAGGTGTCTAATAGGTTTCTAAGTATTTTTACTAGTAAGCAACCTCTTCTACTTTACTAAAAACTCTCTTTTATGTTTTTATAAGTTTAGAATATGTTCTACATTATATTTATTTTCTACTTAACTTTATTTTATAGTAGCTAATAAAATAGTATTAGATGCTTTTTTAAATTATAATATATAAAACTACAGGTGTATCTTTATTAATAGTAGAAGTGCTAGGTAGACATTTACTCTATATCTTATAAAAACCTTATAGAAGCTTATTTGTTTCTAGCATAATTTTAATAATAGTTGTAAGCGCTTTATGTTCTTAGTTAAAACGTACACACTAATTCTAAGTTAGATATTAAAAGAGTCTATTTTATACTTGTTAGAATTCTAGGTTATCTTATCTTATGCTTATTTAGCCTATAGCGCTAACTTCTAGTGTAGGTTTTAAAGTTTCTGCATCTTATCTTAGGCTTCTACTATAAAGATAGAATAGTAGATAGCGTAGATAGCACTGAGAGCAAGCTTTTTAGAGAGAGATAGAAGTGTATTGTAAGAGAGACGAATCGCTGCCAAGCCTCGCTTGTCAGGATTCATGCTTATATACAAAGCACAGGTCATGTGACCTCTAAACAGGTTAGAGGAGGCTATACTAACCTGTTCTAGAACATCTAGCCTTACATTATCCCCTCTTATAGTAGTCCTACAACTTAGAGGATAGAACAGATAACAATAGGCCTAAGTAGCATAATAAAGTGTTATGTAATGCTCTAAAGGCTTACTTCTGCTTATTTTAGTTAATTTTATGCAAGTTTATTTAAAAACAACTAAGAGTTATTAGGTAAAGGTAAAGTAAAAGTATAAAGTAGAAGTAAAGGTAAAATAGTAGTATATTTTACGCTACTAAATAAAAAGAAATTCTTGTAACAGCACAGGCAAGACAATGGGTCCAAATGCGGTGGGAATCCACTTAGAGGCATATGGGAGTGCGTGGGGACTTAGAACCTAGGAATGCCATTGACACCTATAGGCCTTGTACAAAAGGATATCAGAAAACTACCGAGCTAGCTACAGGGGCGAGGTGCGACTAAATACATGAGGGAATAGGGGTAACAGCAGGGGGTCGGGCAGAGTCGAGTCAGGGTCGAGCCAGGGTCGGAGTCGATACGGAGACCCTTCGGATAGGTTCCGGGCGACCCGAGATGGAACGATTCATGAGAATCGTTACAATTCTAACACTTGCAACAATGTAAGCAAAACAGTAAGGACGCTAATAGAGAGAGAAGCCTGTGTGTGATAATCTATAATTAGACTGTAAGCAACTAGTTAGCTGTGCCCTACTGTTTAAATAATTAAAAATTGTCACAGTCGGCATGCTCAAGCTACAAGCAAGAGGTGGTGTAACTTAACTAGATTAAACTAAGGAGCAGAGGAGCTGCTCTGCGAGTTTAAATATACATGTGTGCCCTCTGCCAAGGCGCTACTCGTAGCACTAGCGTGCTACTCGTTGCGCAAGCGAGGGAGCTGATGCTGCAGAGCATGTGACGCGGTACGCGCCGTCACAAGAATAGAAAGTCCTTAGCCCTCTATTTAACAGGTTATGTGACTTAATAGATAAGAAATAGACTAAGCTGTTAGACTAATGCGCAGCTAAGTGCACTATTTAATAACAAGGAAGTAATTGCATGTAAGTGCGCGTAGCACGTTTAGGCGCATGTTAGGAAACGCTGCATGCAACAGCATACAAGTGCATGCAACTCTATATATATAGTTTAAGATTCTAACTTTATTTAGAAGCTATAATTAATAGTTAGTTTATTTTTTATAGAGAGTAAGTAGCATTACTACTTTTTAATAAGAAGTAATCTAATTGTATATCTTACACTATATATATCTTCTTTCTTGTTCTAACCTGGGAACTGTTTGACCTAAGCTCCTTATACAGCTTTTGTAGAGCAAACCACAGTCGGCCGCACCCTCCTATCTGTAACGGCACAGGCAAGACAATGGGTCCAAATGCGGTGGGAATCCACTTAGAGGCATATAGGAGTGTGTGGGGACTCAGAACCTAGGAATTTCTATTAACACCTATAGGCCTTGTACAAAAGGATATTAGAAAACTACTAAGCTAGCTACAGAGGCAAGGTGCAACTAAATATATAAAGTAATAGAGGTAACTATAGGGGACAGGATTAAGTTATAGTTAGGGCTAATATAGGGACCCTTTAGATAGGTTCTAAACAACCTAAGATAGAATAATTTATAAAAGTTGTTA
Source organism: Lindgomyces ingoldianus (assembly GCF_010093535.1). Lineage (NCBI taxonomy): Eukaryota > Fungi > Ascomycota > Dothideomycetes > Pleosporales > Lindgomycetaceae > Lindgomyces > Lindgomyces ingoldianus. Next base: position 34,158 of record NW_022985171.1, read on the forward strand.
CACTACTCCCCTTTTTATAAGCTAATGGTTTTTATTTATAGTGATTAGAAAGTATTTAGAACTACTTTAAAACTAATTTAAATAAAATATAATAAGTAACGTACTATACAGGCAAGTTGCTTACACACCTAAGTTGCTTACTTTTACTAAGACCCTACTAAACTACTCTTTCTACACTAATGCATTTCCCACAACACTACTTAGACGCGCTAAAAGAATGTTAGATATAGCTTACGCTTTAAGCTTTTAAATAAGATATAAAACTTTTAAAGAAATATGCTACAGCTATGTGTAAAGTTCTATAAAAGATAATAAATAACTATAGCGCTAGATAACCTTTATAAGCTAATTCTACAGCTAAATTATAAAGGCTAGGTAATAAAAAAAAGTAGGTAATTATTAAGACTATGCTTAAGCTATATGCGCAAGGAATTTCCCCTTAGATAGCATTTATAGCTAATATAGCTAATTCTTTACGCGCTAAGCGTAATCTAGGCTATGTTTACATAAACTAGCCTAGTATATTTATAAAGTGTTATTTAAAGCTTAAAGTAAAGTTTTAAGCGCAAGTATAGTTAAAAGATATTTAGCTAATTATAAACCTTATTTTATTAAAGTTATACATGTTATTATTCTAGATGCTATACTTAGCTTTAATATTCTTTATAAGGCTAAACCTGCCTTAAATTACTCTAGAACTCTTATAAAGAGCTCTTTTATAGTTATACTTATACTTAAACATTACTTTAAGCTTTAAATAACGCTTTATAAACATACTAGGCTAGTTTATGTAAACATAGCCTAGATTACACTTAGCGCGCAAAGAATTAGCTATATTAGCTATAAATGCTATCTAAGAGGAAATTCTGTGCGCATATAGCTTAAGTATAGTCTTAATAATTACCTACTTGTTTTTATTACCTAGCCTTTATAATTTAGCTGTAGAATTAGCTTATAAAGGTTGTCTAGTGCTATAGTTATTTATTATTTTTTATAAAACTTTACACATAGCTATAGCACATTTCTTTAAGAGTTTTATATCTTGTTTAAAAGCTTAGAGCATAAGCTGTATTTAATGTTCTTTTAGCGCGTCTAAGTAGTGTTGTAGAGAATACATTAGTGTAGAAAGAGTAGTTTAGTAGAGTCTTAGCAAAAGTAAGCAACTTAGGTGTGTAAGCAACTCGCCTGTGAAGTACGTTATAACTATCTTAACTAAAATTTTTGTTAATAAGAAATAGACTAAAAACCTAATACTAATATAATGCCTTTATTATAATGTTTTTGCTTAGTAGTAACTAGCAGTGTAGTTATTATTAATATAGTAAATTTATTATTTATAGTAATAAGTGTTTACTTACCTTACTTATATAGTTTAGTTAATATTGTTAGTTTTTTATAGCTATTATTTAAATCTCTACTTTGTAAATATTATTATACACCTAACATTCTATATCTTAGTCTACTAACTAATTATAGGATTAAAGAAAATTACTATACTGCTTTGCCTCTCTTTTAAAGCCTTTTTAAAAGCGTTTTAAGTTATTTACTTTTAGGCTGTGTTAGATTAAAGCACTGTTTCTAGGCTTCCTAAGATGAATGATGGGTTTGGATATAATGTCTAGGATGATGATTGATTGTCTTGATTGTGTTTTATTTATCGATCCTTTTTCTGCTCTACTCGTGTTGCTCGGCTTTTTGTTTTGCCGATCCGAGTCCCTCGCGCACTTGCCCTATGCGCGACCAGCTTGCAACATGCTGCAATTTGCTGCAACATGCTGCAAAATGCTGCAAAATGCTGCAAAATGCTGCAACATGCTGCAACATGCAGCAATTTGCAGCAACATACTGTTCAAGCTTATTGCTCGTACTATGTAGCAGCTTTCGTCAAACGTTCCTCCTGTCTTGACAGTAGGTGCGCATATCTGACAGGCTGCCTACGCCTTTACTTATAGCCTTTAGGTTAAGTTTTCTTATTATTCCTTTAAATTAAAGAAATGTAAATATTACACCTTATATAATAAAAAATACAACTTTATATAAATATAGTTTAATACTGCTAGGGTATAGTTTACTAACACGCGTGTAGGTTTTTTTTTAATACAAGAAGGAATTCTTAGTCCTTTAAAGCTATTTTAAGCTATAGATGTAACAGCACAGGCAAGATAATAGGTTTAAATACAGTAGAAATCTACTTAGAGGCATATAGAAGTGTGTAGGGACTTAGAACCTAGGAATTTCTATTAACACCTATAAGCCTTGTACAAAAGGATATTAGAAAACTACTAAGCTAGCTACAAGGGCAAGGTGCGACTAAATACATAAGAGAATAGAGGTAACAGCAGGGGTTAGAGCTGATACAGGGGCCTTCTAGGCTATCTAAGATGGAACAATTTATAAGGATTGTTACAATAGGCAGCAGCCTAAAATGTAGGAAGTAATAAAAATAAAAAAGGGGGTTTAAAGCTGTTTTAAAGTCTACTTAGAACCTAGCGTAAGTAGCGTAGGTTGTAAAGAGTTAGAAAGCTAGTCTTCCTACAGCTAGTGTCTAGGTAGTGTTGTTCTACTAAAATACTAAGCTACTTTATTAAGTTCTAGCTTTAAAAGCTTTAGTGTTTAACTTTTAAGCAGACATTACAGCGCTCTTAGGTAGCTAAGGATAAAGCAGAGGGGGTTTAGAGGGAGTCTAGAGAGAAAGGAGAAGGGGAGAGAGGAGAGAAAAAAGAGTAGAAGAGGAGAAGAAGAAAAGTCTAGAGGTGTCTAACAGCTTGCTGTTAGACCTCTCTAGCACTATGTTAATAAAGTTATAGTTAATACTATTATGTATAAATATAAATTTACTTTTTACTTTATACTTTATTATTTGCTAAGTAATCTATGCCTTTTATACTAGCTTTAAAAGCTTTAATTTACTTATATAAAGCCTTTAAAAGTCTTAGCTAATTTAGATACTTATTATAAAAAGCCTTTAGTTTATAAGAAAAACCTATAAAATTTAAAGCTTTATACTAGACTAAATTAGAGTTATGTTCTACTTATTTTACTTAGTACTTGTAACGGCACAGGCAAGACAATAGGTCTAAATGCGGTGTGGAATCCACTTAGAGGCATATGGGAGTGCGTGGGGACTCAGAACCTAGGAATGCCATTGACACCTATAGGCCTTGTACGAAAGGATGTCAAAAAACTACCGAGCTAGCTACAGAGGCGAGGTGCGACTAAATACATGAAGGAATAGGGGTACAGCAGGGGGCAGGGCAGAGTCGGGGCCAGGTCGAGTCAGGTTCGGAGCCGATACTGGGTCCCTTCGGATAGGTTCCGGACGACCTGAGATGGACACGATTCATGAGAATCGAGTCAGGGTCGGAGCCGATACGGGGACCCTTCGGATAGGTTCCGGACGACCCGAGATGGAACGATTCCTGCGAATCGTTACACTTAGTACTTAAGTGTTTTTTAGTAAAGCTTACTAGTAAGTATTTTTTTTACTTTCCACTTTTTTACTTTATTAATAGTAATTTTAGGGGGTTTTAGAGGTTTTTATTTTAGAAGTAGATTCTAAAGGTCTTTATAAAGTATATTTAGTATAAAGATGTTATATATCTTTAACTTTAAAAGTAGCTTTAGGTAGTATAAGTTTCTAACTTATTTTAGTACTTTAAAAAAGCCTTTTTATTACTTACATAGTTTTTAGCTAGGTCTTTAAACAGCTAGGTTCTTAGTGTTTAGGTAGACTATGTTACTAACTTTCTAGTTAACTAGCTAGTAGTAGTAGTTAACTATAGTTTATGTTGGTTAACCTAGGTTCGATCGAACGAACGTACGCCTAAGGGGCGTACTAAGAGGTGAGTAGGTAAAGATCTTCTTGTTATTAACTACTGCCCTCTCTCTTTATACAAAGAAAAAAGGCTCTTAAGTACACATAGCCTCTAACGCACAGGCTAGATAGCTAACGTTTTAGGCAACCTAATTTAGCTATACGCGTGTACAGACGCAGCTGTACTTATGTACAGACACTAGCAACTTTTTATTTTTATAAATTAAGTTACTTATTTGTTGCCTTTACTCTAATCTTTATTCTTTTTTTATACTACCTCTTGTATCCTTTCCTCTTCTTTGTATAGGGCTAATTGTGTACTGCTAGTTTGCAACACCTGCTAGCTTTTTAGCCTGCGTACAGCATCTCTTTCCTACTAGATAGATCCTGTGCTTAGCTAGAGCATAGATAAGCTCTTGCCTAAACGCACAAGATAAGTTGTTAAAATCCTGTTATGTCTAGCCTTTAAAGTCTTCTATAAAGTTAGACAGACTATACCCTTCTATACACATAAAGATAAGGGTATCTGCTACATACAAAGTTTATTATACTTAAGAGGGATTTGTTAACATATTAAGACAGTCTACTAGAAGGGTAAGGTTAATCTTCTTTAGTAGTATTGTTCTAGACACGTGGGTTATCTCTACTAGTTTATTGTACAAGTATTCTATAATAAGGTAAGGGGTTGCAAGTTGCTTGTTTGTATGGCTGTTGTCTAGGGGGGGGGGCCGGTTGCGTTTGTACGGCGGTTGTCTGGGTGGTGGTGGTTGACTGTACGGTGGCTCTCGAGGAGCGAGCTGTTGTGCGGAGTAGCAGGTTGGCTCTGGGGCGGGGGCCGGTTGCTTGTTTGTACGGCTGTCAGGAAGGGGGGGCTAGTTGCGTTCGTACAGCTGTTGTCTAGGGGGGGTAGAGGGTGGGTGGTGCTGGTTGTGTGTTTGTACAGCCGTTCTTAGGGGGAGGGTGCTGGTTGGTTATCGCCTCTTGTGCAGGCAATTAATTAAGGGGGGGGGGGTGTTAACAGGGCAGGCTGCTAATAAGAAGCCTCCTCTGTGTAGCTACGTACGCAGTAGGTTTCTAATTGTGCGGCCTATATTGTCTCCTCTGCGTGGCTACGCACGCGGTAAGTGAGTAGTTGCATAGCCTGTGTTAACAGGAAGCTCTAAAGCGCATAAAGGCTTAGCAGTAAGCCCTCTCTGCGTGGCTACGCACGCAGCAGGTTACTAATCTTGTCTTTATGCAATTAGTTAATCTAGGGGCGCGTATAATGCTTGTCTAAGCCCTCTCTGCGTGGCTACGCACGCGGTGGGAGTGAGCTGTTTATACAGTAGTAGTTTTATTAATCCTTACAAATCTGTCTGTTAAGAACAATATCCTCTGCGTAGCTACGCACGCAGTAAATAGTTTATTAATAGACTAATTAGTGTTAGTTAACCTAGGTTTAATTAAACAAATGTACGCCTAAGAGGCGTACTAAGAGGTAAGTAGGTAAAGATCTTTTTATTATTAACTACTACTCTCTTTTTTTATACAAAGAAAGAGAGCTTTTAAGTACACATAGCCCCTAACGCACAGGCTAGATAGCCAACGTTTCAGGCAACCTAATTCAGCTGTACGCCTGTACAGACGCAGCTGTACTTACGTACAAACAGTTTACATCTAATTTAAGGCCTTTTTAATATAGGTCTTAGCTAACTTTTAGGCTGCGTGTATGTAGGTTGCTAATGCTAGAGCATTTTTATAATTAACTTGTCTATAGCTATAATAAGTTCTATAGAATGTTTCTAGTCCTAGCTTTAACATAGTTTAGAGCTATATAGAACTTAATATAAAAACATTTTAATAGTTATATAAAGTAAACTTATCTAAGCCTAATTAATTAAGAGCAGTACAGAACTCTAGTTGTTTTAGTAAAAAAATATAAAAGGCTATAGTCTTTAATTAATATACTTGTTTATAATTTTAGTTTAGCTATTTGTTTTTTTATAACAAGTAGTAAAAAGATTAACTTTTATACTTAAAATTTAATAAAATTTAAACTAAAAACTAGATATAAACTAAGGTCTTTAATTAAAAATAATAGTTTTAGGTATGTAGCTAAAACAGTACACTTATTAAATAAATAAGATAGCTAATCTTTAGATGTTAATTATTTTATAGTAAGAGATAGAAATAGCTTGTTTAGATAGGTAATTAATTATAACTATAATTTAATTATATCTAGACTTGTTTTTAAAGAACTTTATAAAGTTAATGCATAAGTGCTGCATTAGTTAAGTAGGAAGTAGTAGGGGGTAAATAAAGCCTAGAGTTTAGGTCTATTTTAAATAAGCCTTATAATAAAATAGGCAATTCTATATATATTATTTATAAGTAGCCTTTATACTCTTTTAGTAGTACATCTAGGCTAGTAACTAATAAGTCTTAGCAGCACTTAGGTGTGCTAAGAATACTTAGTTATAGACTTTTTAAATAAGTTAGGTACATAGTAACAAGTTTGCTAGCACACATAAGTAGTTAGTATAAAGGAGTAGTCTGTTTTTAATTTAATAATAGTAGAATAAGAATTCTTACTTTTATATAAAAAAGGCTTTATTCTTTTAAAGTAATATATTAATTAATTTTAAAGAATCTAAAAACATAACCTAGTTTAGTTTTTTTATAATATTTAGTAAAGTTGCTTAAGTTATTATTTAAGTAATATAGTACTAGGCTAATTTCTTATTAATTTAAAAGTAGAGTTAGTGTAGTATAAGTAGAACTTTTAACTAGTTATTAGTTTAAGCTGCTCTTAAATTTTCTACATTTTATTTATAATAGCTAAGGATGTCTGCCCTAGTGTTGTTCTTACTAGAGGTGTACTTAATTTAGAAGTAATACTAAGCTAACTTTTTAGCTTAATAAACTTAATAAGCATTTAGCACTTTTATTATTATAAAGTACTTTAATAACTAATAATTAGTATATACTAAAGTGCTTATTATTACTATTGTAAGCTTAGCTCTTTATTATTTAAACATAGTAATAATTTTAAATAGCTTTTTATTATATATTTCTTAGTTTAGCTCTAAACTAGATAGGACCTTACTATAAAACAAAACAAAGTACTAATTTCTATTAGCATGTTTCTAAAATAAAACTTCTGCTACTACTTTATTAAAAGTGCTAGTTTTAATTTTAGTTTATAACGTAAAATTAAAATAGTAAAAAGTAAATATTTTTAGTACCTTTACTTTCTTTAGGTTAACCTCTAGTTCTTTATTTAAAAGTATATAGCTAAGATACTTTATTTAAGTAATGTAAAATTTACTTTTTTAATTTTTACTTATAATTTTAGTTACTATAGCCTCTCTAAAACCTTTTTAACATAGAAGATATAAGTTACCTTATTTTTAAAGTAAATAAAGATATTATTTAGGTAAGTAATATAAAAATTATTTAAGTAGTTAATTAATACATTATTTATATAGCGCTAGTAAGTTGCTAGGCTATTGCAAAATCTAAAAGGTAAAACTTTACATTTATATATTTTCTATATTATGTCTAAAAGGTTGTACACTTTTTTAAGCTTAGGTCTATTCTAATCTTGTTAAAGGCTGCGTAAATATTAAACTTTATAAAGATAGCTACCTTTATAAGTCTTAAAAAAAGTTTGTTTATACACAGTATTAGATACACATTCTTATAGGTAATAGTGTTAAGTTTGCAGTAATTAACATAGATACATAAGTTGCTATTTAGTTTTTATACATAAAGAATAAAAAATGCAAAAGAGCTCTAACTTTACTTAATAAAGCTATATTTTAGATTATTTTTAATGTATTTTTTATTACCTTTAGTTTCTTAACGTTCTGTTTGTATAAAGGGCTATAACTATTAGAAAGAGGTTCTATAAAAACAATCTTATAGTTATATACATAATCTGCTAGTAATTAGTAAGCTGTAGTGTAGCTAAATACATCTTAGTACTAATAGTATTTAGATAGTAATTAGAAGTTTACTAATACTTTAGTTTTATATTTATTATTTAATTGTAAAGCTTACTTATTTTTAATTAAACACTTAATTTTATAAATAAAAGTTAAAAAAACTTATTTTTTTTATATTAAAATAAAAAGTATTTACTAAGATAAAAGTAATAGTAAAAAAATAAATGTTTTTTAAACTTATTCTAGACTTTTTAATAAATAAGCAGATAAATAATTTAAGTGTCTTTAAACTATAGGCAATAAGAGAGCAGTATAATTTTAGTAGCCTTAGTAAACGCTTAATGTAGTTAATTATTAGGCTGTATAACTACTAAATATAGTCCTTTTTCTCTAGTGTGTTATGTTGTTTAATATCTAACTCTACTTCTTTATTACGCGTAGGCTAGTTTAATTATATAAGTAAAAGTAGTAAAAGGTTATAAGTAGTAGAATACTTATTAGGCTATATAATTTAATTTTTTTTATATCTAGTTAAAGCTTAAAATAACATAACTATTTAATACTAATAATATAATTTTATAAGCTAAAGTTTATTATTATAAAGAGGTAGTTTTAGATGCTTCTTTTATTAATTTACATGTGTAGGCAGATATACTAGTAGATAAGAACTTAAATTTAGTCTTAAATACTCTTAACTATAACTTTAAAAAGTAAACATTAGATAAGAATATAAAAGCATTAAAATAAAAACTTAGTAGTTATTAAGTTAATAAATAAAAAACTATATATACTAGTATTAACTAAAAAATTTAATTAAACTTTAATGCTTTTTAAGTATAATATAGTAAAAACTTATAAATGTTTTTCTCTAAGTAAGTGTAATAAGTTAATATTTACTAAGTTATACTTATTTAAGCTTAACATAAAAGGTTTTTCTAAGCATTTTAATTTCTTATTTAAAAAAAATTTAAGTTATAATTATTTATATTTATAAACTTTTTTTTAAATTTTTATTACTCTACCTTAATTTTTTGTACTCTAGAGATAAGATAATTACTAGTAAAATGTCTTAGTTTACTATAATTATAATAGTTGCTAAAAGTTGTTTGTCTTTTAGAGGCAGGTGTCTAGCTAGGTTGTTAGTGAGTAGCTAGGGTAGATTAGAGTACTAACATAGGTGCAGGTTAGGATGCACTAGAATAGTATACTACCTTAGACATATTACTAGAAACTTTCTAAAATTAATTTATAATAAGTCTAATATTAAAGTATTAAGTGTAGTTAATAGTTTACTTTAAAATAGTAAAAGTGTTTTTTTTATATTATAAGCTGTTAAGTAAGCTACTATTATTTTTAAGAAGCTCTTTTAAGTGTGTTTAAAACCTAAGTTTAGTACTTTTAGGCTAGGCAGTATTTTTTCTTATAAGTAAAAGAACTATTTTAACTTTAATATAAACTCTTTAATAGCAACACTAATAAAGTAAGCTTTAAAAGTAAGAAACACTTTTTTTTACTTATTTTTAGAGTTTGAAACACTTGTTACACCTCTGTCTTTTTATTACTAGTAATAAAATAAGTTTATAAAAGCTTAATTATTTTTTTATGTTTTTAAACTAAAAGTTATTTAATTTAGCTAGGTATCTAGGCTCTAGGTATTCCTTTGCAATACTAGCAGTGTGTCTCTATACTAACGCTATGCGTGTAAACTTACTCTAATAGTAATCTAAATTAATGTTAAGTCTATTTATAATAAAAGCTTACTATTATTTAAATATAAGTTTTTTATAATTTATAAAGTTTTTAATCTTAGGCGTGTGTTTAGTAAGGTAGCTTTAAAAAAGCTTAAAAGTGCTTAAAAAGTCTTTTACTATTAGTGTAGCAAAGTTTAAGGCATTATTAATAGTAATTTAGTAGTTAGTAAAAGTTAATTAGAACTAATAGTTTTTAATTTAGTTAGCTATTTAATTTATACTTTTAATTAAGTAACTTAGTTTTTAAAAGCTATGTTACTAAAGTTTAACTTTAAATTTAGTAGGTTTTTAGCTTTAAGTTTTATAAAAAAAAAAGTTTAGCTATTAAAGTTAGTAGTTATCTTGTAACGGCGCAGGCAAGACAATGGGTCCGAATGCGGTATGAATCCACTCAGAGGCATATGGGAGTGCATGGGGACTCTGAACCTGGGAATGCCATTGACACCTATAGGCCTTGTACGAAAGGATATCAGAAAACTACTAAGCTAGCTACAGGGCAAGGTGCGACTAAATACATGAGGGAATAGGGGTACAGCAGGGGGCAGGGCAGAGTCGGGGCCAGGTCGAGGTCGGGGCCGATACAGGGGCCTTCCGGGCCATCCGAGATGGAACGATTCATGAGGATCGTTACATATCTAGCTTTAGTAGTAAGCATCTTGCCTTAGCTATAGCTAGAGTGTGTTATAAGCTTTATACTAAAGTCTAAGAGTAGTTAAGAGTTAGGCATTAGTAGTTATTTTTAATTTTAATAAGTTATTAGTAGTTTTTAAGTTTCTACTTTACTACACTTTTTATAACTTTTTTAAAAGTAATGTTAATTATAAAAAATAAAAAGTTTTAAACTTTAAAGCTTTAGTTAAGAAAAAGTTTTTAAAATCTTATTTATAAAATTTTATTTATAATAACTAAATAATTTAATATAATAGTGTATAAAAACTATAACTTAAACTAAATTAAACACTTCTTAGAGTTAAACATAGTTAAATAAATAATTAATGTTATATTATTAATAAGGCTATTACTAGTAAAAATAAGTTTTTTAATATAATGTAATAGCACAAGCAAGATAATAGGTCTAAATACAGTAAGAATTTACTTAAAGGCATATAAAAGTGTGTAGAGACTTAGAACCTAGGAATTTCTATTAACACCTATAAGCTTTGTATAAAAGGATATTAGAAAACTACTAAGCTAGCTACAGAGGCAAGGTGCAACTAAATACATGAAGGAATAGGGGTAACTGCAGAGGACAGGATTAAGTTATAGTTGGGGCTGATACAGGGACTCTTTAGATAGGTTCTGAACAACCTGAGATGGAACGATTCGTGAGAGTCGTTACACTATCCCAGCGGCTTAAATACAACGGATTGTACACCTTTTTAAGGCTAAGTCCTCTTCCCCTTCTGCTCTCCTAACCTTCTCTATAGGCCCTCGCGTGCTTTAGACACCATCTCTCTGAAGCAGAGACTGTAACACATAGGAATCTTTTAGGTTTCTGTTTTCTAGAGTACTAGCTAGCTTCTTGTTTTGCTTGTTTATATGCTAGGCAGTTGTTGTAAGGCCCGATGTCCTAGAACGGGTTAGTATGGCCTTACTTGACCTGTTTAGAGGTTATATAACCTGTGCTTTGTATATAAGAATAAATCCTAACAAGTAAGGCTTAGCAGAGATTTGTCTCTTCTATAATACACTCTTATTTTTCTCTAAAAGCTTGCTTTTAGTGCTATCTGTGCTACTTTACTATCCTATCTTTACATTTTAATTACTCTATAAGCTAGCATACTGCTTAAGGGCAACATTCCTACATAATAGTGTTAAAGTAAAATGCTAGAGAAGAATTAAATATAACTAGTGCTTAAAAACTACTTAAAAAGCTAGCTAAAACTACTACTTTTAGTAATACTTAACTAAGGTTAACACTAACATAAAGAGAAATAAAGTAAAAGATAAGTAAAAAAAATAATATAAATTTTTATAAATTAGGCTTATTAAGCTATCTAGAAGGTAATTAGAGCCTAAAAGGGGTTAGAAGGGCTAGTGTAAGACTAAGTAACGCACAGTCTACCCCCGCAAATTAGGCTTTAGCAGAAGCTTGCGCCTAGCTATAAAAGTAGTAGGAAGCGTAAAAACTAGCTAAAATAATAAAAATTTATTATTAATTTAAAGTAAGTAATATAAGCACGCTTAATAAGTTACTAACTAAAGTATTAAATATTATTATACTAAAACTTACTTAAGACTAAGTAAACTTACTACATTCTAAACTACTGTACTAATATAAAAAGAAAAATAAAGTAGACTATAACTAGTCGTGTAAAGATTATACAAACTATTATTAAAAAAGTCTATTAAGCTTTACTTAAAAATTATAAAAGATCTCTTTTCGCCTATAATATATTAATAAGACACTATAATTATTATAAATAACACACTACACCTATTTAAAGCTTATTAACTTATTATAGTTACTAACATAGTAAGATTTTAAAAATAAGATGCTTAATATATTAAGAACTTTAGTAAAATAAAAAAGAGTAGCTTATAATCTTATAAAAAACTATAAATAATATCTAATTAAATTTTTAGCCTACCTTAGGCTATTTTAGACTAAAGTTAATAAGAAGAGCTTAAATAAAATAATAGTAGACTTTAGTAGCACACTATTTAATAAGATTAAGCGCAATCTAATATATATTCTATAGAGTAAGCAGGAGACGCTAGCTTAAGTAGAGAAGCAGAGTAATATATCCTACTGCTGCCTATAAAAGAGAAAAGGGCTAAAGTTAAAAAAGAAGAAAATATAAAAGTGTTTTACTTTACTTTTAGCTAATAAAGACTTAAAGAAGCTTAAAAAAATAAAAAAAGCTTTTAAGCTAAAAAAAAGCTAAAAAAAAAGTAAAAATTTAATAAGATAAAAGTTACTTACTAGAATTATAAGTAGCTAGGTTATATTTCTCTAAATTATTTTATAAAAGATAAAGATAAAAATAAGTCTAATAAAAATAAGTAAAAAAAAAAAAAGAAAAGCTAAAAAAACTAAGCTTTCTCTTTTTAGCTTATATTACTTTAAAAAGTAATAAAAAAAAGCTTAAAAACTTTTAAAATGTATTATACTTAAGAAAGTTAACTTTATTATTAGTAATAGTAAGCATAAGGTTATTAAAAGACTTTTAGGCTATAGTAGATAAAAAAACTTAATTAAACATTTTATCTACTATAATAGCTAAGAAGCAGGATCTTAAGATTAAGCCTCTACTAGGTGTCTTTTTAAAGGCACTTAATAGATTAGACTTTACTATCTACAGCTTTATAGTTATAAATATAAAGATTATAAACTTTTAAAAAAGAGTTTAGACTTATAAAGTGCTATTTATAGTAATAGACTTAAAAAAACGTTTAATATATTTAAGTTTACTTTAAATTAATTAGTTTAATTTAAAGCTAAACTTTTATATAAGATATATATTATTTAAAAGTGTAAAAAACTATAGTGTGCTAAAGTACACTAAAGTAGCCTTAGAAGACACAGCAGAGTTTAAGTAAACTATATAAAGTTCTAATGTAGATGTCTATGTCTACAGTTGTAACAGCACAGGCAAGACAATGGGTCCGAATGCGGTGAGAATCCACTCAGAGGCATATGGGAGTGCGTGGGGACTCTGAACCTGGGAATGCCATT
>NW_022985171.1:47422-113981 GCF_010093535.1 Lindgomyces ingoldianus
CCCCCCCCCTCTGTAGACTAATAGTCCCTATTAGTAACGTACCTAACGGGTTGGCCAGCCACACAGGTTAGCCGGCCACTTTTGCTAAGCCCCTACTAAAACTACTCTATTCTCTTGTAAAACAGCCTACTTTAGCTCTATATAAAGTAATACAACACAAGATATTATTTAGAGTCTACTTCTACTACTTACTTATATATATGTAAGTTATGCCTAGTTTAATTACACTGCCTATATTACTTTTAACTTAGCTTACTTTCTTTAGCGCGCACTTATGTCTTTAGCTTCTTTCTATTACTACGCGCTCTAAACTTCTTTAAAGCAGTTAGATAAGCCTTATCCTTAACTATTAAAGTCTTTTTTACTTAAATCTACTTTTTTTATGTAATCTATGTTATGTAGCAGCTTTATTTACTGCTTAAAGCTTTATAATCTTATAGCCTACTTTATTATGTTAATGCTTTAGATAACTATTGTCTACTTTTTATTACTTTACTATATTACCTTTAGCTGTTTTTATCTTTCTAAAGCTGTAACAACTGCTCTAGTTAATATCTAGCCTATTATAAAGCTTAACTTGTTAAAGTTATACCTGTCTTTATCCTAGATACTATACTTAGCTTTTATGTTAGCTACTAGGCAAAACTAGCTCTAGATAACTTTTAAATTTTTATAAAGCGCTTTATTATAATTATACTTATAATTAAACTTTATTATAAACTTAAAGTAGTGCTTAACCTATATACTAGGCTAGTTTAAGCTAACCTAGCCTAGATTGCGCTCTGTAGGCAAGAAATTAGCTATATTAGCTACAGCTGCAAGCCTAGAGAGAAATTTGTGCGTAATAAGCTTAAGTATGTACTTAACAACTACCTTCTTTTTAAGCTTAGCTAGATTCCTTAATTTAGGCTAGCATTCTGCTTGTAAAGGCTGTCTAGCGCGTTAATTGCTTAGTGTTGTATAAAAGACATTATAGATAGCTACAGCGCGTTATAAGAAGAGTTTTAAGTCTTATTTAAGAGCATAAAGAGCAAGCTGTATCTAATGTTCTTTAGAAGATTTAATCTAGTGTTGTTGTTAAGGCATTATGTAGATAGGTAGAGTTTAGTAGAGGCTTGGCAAAAGTGGCCGGCCAACCTGTGTGGCCGGCCAACCTGTTAGGTACGTTAGTAGTTATAGTATAAAGTATTGCTTTTATTATATCCTTTACAATCTTAAACTAAAACTAGTCTGATTTAGCTAGGTGTCCTTGCTAAGTATTCCTTCGCACTGCCAGCAGTGTCCTCTACACTAAACACTATGCGCGCCTGTTCTAATAGTAATCTATATAGATGTCTAGCCTGTTAATAATTAAGACTTGCCTTTTATTTCTTACCATCTATGCAGTTATTAATTTTAGTTATGCGTTTAAGATAGTAACATTTAGGTGTTATTAGAGATGCCTTAAAGGTCTTTTACTATAAGGTAGCAGTAGTAATTTAAGGCATTATTAAGAGTAATTTAGTAGTTAGTAAGAGTTAACAATTTTAACTAGGTCTTTAGCTTTAGATTCTGTAGAGGCAGGCTTAGCTGTTATTATTTAGCTCTAGTAGCAGGCATCTTGCCTTAGCTAAGGCTAGAGTAGGTTATAAATCCTTGTCTTAGGATTTAGAGAGAAGAAGAGTAGTTAGTTAGACATTAGCAGTTGTCTCTAATTCTAATAAGTTATTAGTAGTCTTTAAGTTTCTACCTTAGCGCCTCTTTATAACTTTTCTTAAAGTAATCCTAATTATAGAGGATAGGAAGTTCTAAACCTAAAGGCTTTAGTTAACTAAAGGTTAATAAGATCTAGTCTATAATACTAAGTAATTTAATATAATAGTGTAAAGAATTATAACCTAAACTAAATTAGACACGTCTTAAGGCTTAGACATAGTTAAACAGATAATTAATGTAATATTATTATAAGGCTGTTACTAGCAAAAGCAAGTTTTCTAATATAATGTAACAGCATAGGCAAGACAATAGGTCTGAATGCGGTAGGAATCTACTTAGAGGCATATAGAAGTGCGTGGGGACTCTAAACCTAGTAATGCCATTAACATCTATCAGCCTTGTACAAAAGAATATTAGAAAACTACTAAGCTAGCTACAGGGGCGAGGTGCGACTAAATACATAAGGGAATAGGGGTAACAGCAGGTGGCCGGGCAGAGTTAGGGCCAGGTCTAGGTGGGGGCTGATACAAGGGCCTTCCGGAGGTTCCGGGCGACTCGAGATGGAACGATTCATGAGGATCGTTACAACAGTGTGCTATCTAATAACACTAAAAATTCTTTAGAACCTGTAAAGCTTAAGTTAAGACTAGAGTATAAAGAATATGTAGATATAGTTAAGTCTAATAAGATGTTAGAAGTACTACTACATAGCCTACAGAATCTAGGTATTAAGCTAGAGAAAAGAATAAAGCCTTTTTACTAGCTACTACATAACTTGTTAAAGTATAAGTTATAGCATTTTTATAAATATATTAGTAATTATTTATAAAAAGAGTAGATTTAAAGGTTTAAGTTTTTTATAAAAGCTTTAATCTTATTTATAAAAAAAATAAAAAGTTAAAGCTTTATATAAATTATAAAAGCTTAAACTAAATTATAATAAAAAATTATTACTTACTACTACTTATTTTAGAATTTCTTAAGAAACTTAGAAAAGTAAAGTAGTATATAAAGCTAAATATCTATAATATATACTATATATTATGTATTTATAAAAGAGATAAGTAGAAGACAGCATTTTAAACTTAATATAGTTATTTTAACTACTAAGTTATGCTTTTTAGTCTTACTAATGCTTCTACAGCTTTCTAGGCTTATATTAACTAGGCTCTAGTAAGGTTAGTTAATGTAATGCGTATTATATACTTTAATAATATTCTAGCCTATTCTAATATAAAAAAGAAACAAGTTATTTATGTTAAAAAAGTGCTATAAAGATTATATAACGTAAAGCTTTTTTTAAAACTTAGTAAGTATAAATTTTATATATAAAAAACCAAGTATCTAGAGTGTATAGTTTACCTAGAAGAAGTTAAAGTTAACTTTTTAAAAATTAAGATAATTTAGAAGTAGCTAATACTAAAGACTGTTTAGAATATTTACATTTTTATAGAGTTTATAAACTACTATAGGTAGTTTATTACTAACTTCTTTTTAATTACTCTACCTTTTACTAAGCTAACCTAGAAGAGCCTAGACGCAGTAAAAAGTAGTTAAAAGTAAAGTAGAAAAAAAGTTAAAAGCTTAATATTAGTTTTAAAAGTAAAGTAGCTTTTTAAAAGCTTTAAAACTTATTTCTTAAAGTTCTTAGATTTACTTATTTTAATGCTAATAAAAAAACTAACGTAAAAGTTAACACTTTAAGAAGTATAATTTATAGCATTTTAAGCTAATTAGTCTTAGATAAGACTAAAAATGCTTAATAAAGGCTAATTAGCTTTTTCTTAAGAAAGATAAGTAAGGCTAAGTATAATTATAATACTTATAATAAAAAGTTACTTACTATTAATAAAAGTTTAGTATATTAGTAATATTACTTTTAAAGTCTACTATTTAAACTTTTTATAAACTATAATAATTTTTACTAGTTTATAGAAACTAAAACTTTAAACTACTAGTAAGTCTAAGTTTATAAAAGAATAATAGAATATAATTTTATTATTATACACTATCTAGAGAAGCTAAACCTAGTAGATAGACTCTTAAAAAGACCTAACTATATTAAAGAGTTATAACAGCCTTTTTAAAAGAAAAATACAGTGTATGTAATAAAGATGCGTAACTTCTTAAATTTATAAAATTATTAAAAAAAATTAAGAGTTATAGCTATTACATGTTCTTAAAAATTTTTAAGCTTAGCTAGAAACTACTTTAAAAAAAATAAAAGCTAAAATAGCTAGATTTTAAAAAAGCTATAAGTAAAAAACTAAAAAAAAATAATAGACTTATTAAACGCTAAGAGTAACATAAAAGATAAAAAGAACTTTAATAAAAACACTTATTTTTAAAATAAGCTAGAACAACATGCTATAGCTAATATAAGAAAAAAGACTCTAATAACAGACTAAGAAAAGGCAGAAGTGTTCTAAAAGTGCTATAACAGCTTATTAGTAAGCTACTTTAGTGTAAAAAAACGCTTAAAAAGATTATATATTAATATAATTAAAAAAAGCTTAGAAAGAACATAAAGGCGTACTATAATAACTACTTAAAATGCAGATAATTAGTAGCTTTACAACACTGCCTATATAGGCTCCTTTACTCTTTACTACTGCCTAATAGGCTTTAGCTAGATGTTATAATAGATTTTATAACGCAGCTGCCCTCTTATAAATACTTAGAGTTAGTATAACATGTAATCTTTATAATAGTAGACTGTCTTACTAAAATAGCCTACTACATGCTAGCTAAAGCTAATTAGCAGGCTTTAGACTTAGTAAAAGTTTAGTTAAAAAAAGTTATTTACTTTTATAAAGTTCTAAAAAACTTTATTTTTAATTAAAAGCTGTTGCGTTTGCTAAAAGGTTAACCTTCTAGCTAGCATAGCAGAAGGATATATATAGACGGATAGCTGTACGCGACACACCCCCTAGCTTGAACTGTGGAACAAGAGAGGTAAAACATAGTAAAACAACCTTAATACACCCTCTCTAGCCTAAGCAACAGAACTTAGAGACAGATCTAGTAAGGTAGCCTCTGTAATAGACGCACTACCTAAATGCTCTTTACTAGGCGTAGGAATTAAACTGTCACGATTGTGCACGAGTAAGGTTATAGAGCTTTACAGAGGTCTAGTTTAATTACTACGTGAGGTATTATAGTAGGTACAAGACGTTGTGTGAGGAACAAGAAAGTTTAGAAGGAAATTAGTAATTAAATACTTAGCTTAAAAGTCTAAGCACTTTAGGTATAAATTAAGCCTGTTCTAAGTTTAGTTAGTATTAAAGCAGTTTATGCTTAAGTTTATGTCTATGTTATGTTGTGTTTATGTTAGACGTGCACTAATAATACTCTAGTACGCGTCTAATATAGTTATGTCTAGGATCTAGGAAGGATACTGTAACAGTACCCCCCCCCTTATTAAAAAGGGAATCCTTTACATTAGCAGTTCTAGCATTAGGTTGTCTTTATTAGGGTATAAGTTTAGTTTAGATAGGTATTAGGCATAGAATTAGGTTACTGTAGAGTTTTCTTATAAAGCTTCTATAGGTTCCTACAACAGTTTGTTGTATCTAGTCTATTTTATAAAGTATTTATAGATATGTTTTTTTTATTAAACTAGATCTATTTAATGTCTTCTATAACATATTCTAGTTTATTATTTATAATAATAAGTTTAGGTAGTAAGTTTAGCTGTCTAAGTAGATAGTTAGATTTAGAGGCTACTTAGTGCAGCAACAATATGTAGAACACAGGGTGTATCTTTATGCTGTTAGGTAGGATTAATTAGTAAGTGTGTAATAAGACTATATAGGCTACTATAAAGAGGCTAAAGTTTTTTTAATTAAGTTTTTTTAATTATTAGTTTATTTAGATATTTCTAGCGTCTAGCTAGACCTTCTTACTAGCTGCATACGCAGGGGCAGGAGTTTAGAATTAGTTTGTGTACTCTTGTTAAAGAGCTTAAGCCTATGTAAGCTTTTTATAAACATATTTAGATATATTTTAAATTTTATTAATAAGTCTGTTTATATCTATTACTTATATAGATTAATAAGTTAGTTAGAGAGTATTTAAAAGTAGTTTAAATTCTATTTAGGGGTAGTATCTATAGTTTACTAAGAACAGGGATACTTATATTAATTTAAATGTTATGTTATTAGCTTTAAACTATGCTATAGCTAACTATTTTACCTAGTTATCTTACTAATAGTTTATGTATACTTATAGAACTTATTTTATTATAGTATTTATGTTCTTAGTCTAGCTATTAGTCTCTAGGTAAAAAGCTGTAGATAGATAGAGGACAATTTAAAGCTGTTTATAAAGTTTGTCCTAGAAGGCTAAGACAAACTGCGTACCTCTATTTAATATAATTATGTTAGGCAGGTGTCACAATTGTGCACAAGTAAGGTTATAGAGCTTCACAGAGGTCTAGTTCAATTACTACGTAAGGTATTATAGTAGGTACAAGACGTTGTGTGAGGAACAGAAAGGTTTAGAAGGAAATTAGTAATTAAATACTTAGCTTAGAAGTTTAAGCGCTTTAGGTATAAATTAAGCCTATTTTAAGTTTAGTTAGTGTTAAGGCAGTTTATGCTTAAGTTTATGTCTATGTTGTGTTATGTTTATGTTAGACGTGCACTAATAATACTCTAGTACGCGTCTAATATAGTTATGTCTAGGATCTAGAGAGGATACTGTGACAGTACCCCCCCCCTTATTAGGAAGGGAATCCTTTACATTAGTAGTTCTAGCATTAGGTTGTCTTTGTTAGGGTACAGGTTTAGTTTAGATAGGTATTAGGCGTAGAATTAGGTTACTGCAGAGTTTTTTTATAAGGCTTCTGTAGGTTCTTACAACAGTTTATTATATCTAGTCTATTTTATAAGGTATTTATAGATATATATTTTTTTTATTAAACTAGATCTATTTAATGTCTTCTATAATATATTTTAGTTTATTGTTTATAATAATAGGTTTAAGTGGCAGGTTTAGCTGTTTAGGTAGATAGTTAGATTTAAAGGCTACTTAGCGCAGCAATAATATGTGGAACACAGGGTGTATCTTTATGCTGTTAGGTAGGATTAATTAGTAAGCATGCAATAAAACTATATAAGCTACTATAAAGGGGCTAAGGTTCTTTTAATTAAGTTTCTTTAATTATTAGTTTATTTAGATATTTCTAGCGTCTAGCTAGACCTTCTTGCCAGCTGCATACGCAGAGGCAAGGGTTTAAAATTAGTTTACGTACTCTTGTTAAAGAGCTTAAGCCTATATAAGCTTTTTATAAACATATTTAGATATATTTTAGATTTTATTAATAAGTCTATTTACATCTATTACTTATATAAATTAATAAGTTAGTTAGGGGGTATTTATAAGTAGTTTAAATTCTATTTAGGAGTAGTATCTATAGTTTACTAAGAACAAAGATACTTGTGTTAATTTAGATGTTATGTTATTAGCTTTAAACTATACTATAGCTAACTATTTTACTTAGTTGTCCTACTAGTAGTTTGTGTACACTTATAAGACTTATTTTATTACAGTGTTTATGTTCTTAGTCTAGCTGTTAGTCTCTAGGTAAAAAGCTGTAGATAGATAGAGGACAATTTAGAGCTGTTTACAGAGTTTGTTCTAGAAGGCTAAGACAAACTGTGTACCTCTATCTAATATAATTATGTTAGGTAGGCTATAGTAAACTTATACATATTAGTAGAATAACTAGGCTATATTAGAGGCAGTTATAAAAGAACATAGTATTAAGTGTTAATACTTAGTTAAGTAATTAATAACTACTATAATATTTATATCCTTTTTAAATAAAGGTAGGTTTATAATAAAATTAATTAATATGTTTTTCTAAGCTTATTTAAGGATTAGAAGTAGTTTAAGTAGGCTATTATACTTTTTTTAAAAGGCCTTTACTTTACAGCAAGTATAGCAACATAATACGTATTAGTGTACAGTATAGAACATGCGGGGCTAGTAGTACTCTCTCTGTAGTAGGTTAAGAGTCTTTCCTCTGCCTAGGTGTCCTTTAACAGGCAAGTTGTGTATAATTTAGAGTAGTTTAATTCTTAGTTTGTTAAAATTAAAAATTATAAGTTAGTTATAGTAATATAGCTTACTATTTTAGTTTTTATAGTTAGCTAGTGTTACCTTCTTTAACTAACTAGCGCTATTTTAAAGTAAGTCTAAAGTTTCTTAGATAAATTTATTATTTAGATACTTATTAGTAATAATCTAATTAATTATCTAATCTGTTTTGTTTAGGTTAAAGTCTAAAAATAGCTTAAGTTAGAGCAAAGTTTAGTGTTAAGCTTTTTACACTTTTTTTTAAGTAAAGATATTTTAGGATTACTTTATAAAAGCATCTAGTTTCCCTCTGTCTTAACTAGAATAATAAGTAATTTTAAAATTAAAATAAAACAGGTATTTAGACTAACAGGCTTGTTAGTAGCTAAGTTATTTTATAGTTATAAAGTACTATAAGTTCTTATAGTTAGATAGAACCTATATTAGATGTGCTGCACCTTCTAGTTTAGGTTGCTATTATTTAAAGTAGTGTACTATAGTAAG
This sequence comes from Lindgomyces ingoldianus, assembly GCF_010093535.1. Lineage (NCBI taxonomy): Eukaryota > Fungi > Ascomycota > Dothideomycetes > Pleosporales > Lindgomycetaceae > Lindgomyces > Lindgomyces ingoldianus. The sequence goes on from NW_022985171.1 coordinate 55,703, forward strand.
CAATTCTTTATTATAGATCTTATAATTACTTTTTATAAAACTTATTCTTTTTAAGAAGTATGTAATAGGCCTAATAGTCCTGTCTAGCTTAGTCTAGAAGAGAACTTCTGCTACTACATAGTCTAAGGCATTAGCTTTTATAAGTATTAGTAGTTTAAAGTTAAAGTAGCAGAGTATTAAAGCTTTAGTAAAGGCTTTCTTTAGCTAGTTAAAAGACTGTTAGTAATTTAAGTTAAAGTTAAATTAAACTTTTTTTTTAGTAAGTGTAATTATAAGGCTTACTAGCTGTAAAAAGTTGTTAATAAATTATTAGTAAAAGTTAGTAAATTTTATAAAGGCTTAAACATCCTTTACATTCTTTAGGTATTACTAATCTAGCATAGTTTAAACCTTAATAGGGTCTATTTAGATGCTATCTATAGAGATTACATATTCTAAATACATAACCTTTAATTAGTAGAACTTGCATTTATCTATGTTAAGTTATAGACCTGCTTCTTCTATAGCTTTTAGCACTAGGCGTATATGCTGTTTATGCTTTAAAAGGCTATTGCTGTAGATTAGAATATTATTAATATACATAGTGTAGAACATGTTTAGGTAGGGTTAGAGCAAGTTATTTATAAAATGTTAAAAAGTACTAGGCGTGTTAGCTAAGCTAAAAGGCATTACTAGGTACTTAAATAGTCTATATTAGGTCTAAAATGCTGTTAGCTACTTATTACCTTTTACTATCTTTAGCTTATTAAAGGCAGTAATAATATCTAACTTTATAAAATACTTTGCTTTGCTTAGTTAGCTTAGAGTTTTTTATAAAAAGAGAATTAAGTATTAGTTTTTAATAGTAACAGTGTTTAGTTCTTAGTAGTTAACATAGAATTAAAGCCTACCTCTAGGTTTCTTTATAAATAGTATAAGTAACACTACTAGTAAAAAGCTAGCTTAAATAAACTCTTTTTTTAAGTTCTTATTAAGGTATTTTTAAAGCACTTTTAATTTATTTAGTAACATTTTATATAGTAGCCTATAACTAGGTTGTTTACTAGGCTTAAGAGTTATCTAGTAATTATATAGATGTTATATTAGAAGCTTATTAAACTTGTCTTAAAAAAATATATAACAGGTTGTAGTAGTCTTAAGGGACTATTATTTTTAGGTTAGTGTGTTTTTAAAGAGCTAAAGCTTAGTCTATATTAGAAATTATAACTGCGTAGATTTTGTAATCTAGTTATTAAGCTAGAGTTATAAATAAGGCAGGTTTTATGTAGCAGATGTCTATTTGCTGTTTAAGTCCTAGTTTATGTTTAAATTAAGTAAGTAAAAGTTTTTTAAAGGCTTTTTCTTTTTTAAGTTTAAGCAGTTATTAAATTATTTTATGTAGCTTATCTTAGTAAAAGGCCTAGCTTATTAGCCTTACTTAAGTAGTTTTTCTCTAGGTTATTAAAAAGTAGGTCTAGAAACCTTCTGTATTAAGTGCTATTTAAGTATTATTTAAGTGTAAGTGTAAGTATATGTCTTAGTATTAAAAAGAGTTAAAGTTTAGAACTTACTCTTAGTAATTAAAAGCAACTTTGTGCTAATACAGCTATAGTTGTCCTAGAATTAGGTTATAACATTCTATGTTTATTACATAGAGCTTAATCTGCTTCTTATAGTGTTAGTAGGTAATTATAATAGTTGTAGTATAAGAGATAAAACCTTTTTTAAGTTATTTTTTATTAAATCTAGTTAGGTAAATTATTTAAGTAAGCAGTGTTAATTAGAGATTTAGTTTGTGCACTAGTTCTCTATTAATGTAACTTATGCTGTTTACTTCTAAGTTAATAAGAGCCTATATTAGAGCTAATACAGTTCTTTGTTATAAACATATAAGAATATTAACTTAGTACTTTTAGTTATTAGTAGAAGACTTAGCCTATAGGTTAGCAGAGATCTAGTGTTAAATTAGTCCTAGAGGGTAACTTAGCCCTAGAACAAGCCTTTTTACAGGCTCTTACTGCTATAGCTGCAGCTATGTTAAGAGTAGCAAGAGAGATTAAAGCTTAAATATAAGTTAGAGCTCTTATAAAAATAAGATTAAAATAGTAAGAATTTTTAATAAGTGCTAGTAGCGCTACTTGCGTAGACTTAAAGAAGGGGAATAGAGCAGTTTTAGAAGATATAACTATGCTTACTGCACTTAAAGCATTAACTTTTTTTTTTATAATCTTTACACTTTCTAGAACTAACTAAAGCATAATTTAAATTAATTTTTATTATGTTAGAGTTCTTATTTATAACTGCGCTAGTTTAGGGGCGTATTAGGGCTTGTATAGGGAGGAACCTTATGTTATTATTGTAGGTAGCAATTAAGTTTGCATACGCATTAAGGTTGTTTAGGAGGGGTTCTTCTACTATAGCGTGTTATAGTTTAGTTAAGAGGGAGTTATGTAGGGCTATAATTAGACCTATCTTATTTAGGCCTATATTAGATGCAAGTTAGTAGAACTTAGTAAAGTGTAAAGTAAAGCTTTTTCTTTCTTATTATAAGGTGTTTAGGCAACTTAGGGCTATTAACTTTTTATTTAGGTCTCTATAAGTTACTTATAAGAACACTATAAATTAATCTAGGTTAATAATATTCTTATTTATTAGTAAGTTAATTAAAGATGTTATATTATAGTTAAGTTAAAAGTAGGCATATAGTAACTAAAAGTGTTTAAAGAGGAATTAGTCTATGTTTCCTTTAAGTTTGTATTAGAGCTTGTGTAGAAAAGAAGGTAAGTTTTTTTGTTTTCTGTTAAATAGTAAGGGATTAAGGAGTTAGTTAGATTTTATTACTAAGTTAAAAAGGTTACAGGTTATAGGCAGTGTTAGGCAGAAAAGAGTTAAGCTATCTCTAGACTTTTAGGTAAGCTTTAAGGCTAGTAAGTTCTTAGTTCCTACTACTATAATAGAAGTTAAGGCAGAAACAGACTGCTTAATAATATAAAGCTGTTCTTTAAAGTCCTTTTAAAAAGCTTTAAAGCTTATAATGTAGCAGCTTTTTTATAAAGTAAGCGCTTCTTAAAAGGCTTTTTAGCTTACTTTAATAGCTTAGAGTTATGCAAGTACTAAGCTTATTAGATTAGATTTAGAGGCTATTCTTAGCTAGAGTTTTAACATAATGTAATGTTATAATTATGCATAAGTAAGGTTATAGAGCTTTACAGAGGTCTAGTTTAATTACTACATAAGGTATTATAGTAAGTATAAGATGTTATGTAAGAAATAAGAAGGTTTAAAAGGAAATTAGTAATTAAATACTTAGCTTAGAAGTCTAAGCACTTTAGGTATAAATTAAGCCTATTCTAGGTTTAGTTAGTGTTAAGGCAGTTTATGCTTAAGTTTATGTCTGTGTTGTGTTGTGTTTGTGTCAGACGTGCACTAATAATACTCTAGTACGCGTCTAATACAGTTATGTCTAGGATCTAGGGAGGATACCGTGACAGCAGGCTATAGTAAACTTATACATATTAGTAGAATAACTAGGCTATATTAGAGGTAGTTATAGAGGAATATAGTATTAAGTGTTAATACTTAGTTAAGTAATTAACAACTACTATAATATTTATGTACCTTTTAGATAGGGGTAGGTCTATAATAAAATTAATTAATATGTCTTTCTAAGCTTATTTAAGAATTAGGAGTAGTTTAAGCAGGCTATTATACTTTTCTTAAAAGGCCTTTACTTTACAGTAAGTATAGCAACATAATACATATTAGCGTACAGTATAGAACATGCAGGGCTAGTAGTACTCTCTCTATAGTAGGTTAAGAGTCTTTCCTCTGCCTAGGTGTCCTTTAACAGGCAAGTTGTGTATAATTTAAAGTAGTTTAATTCTTAGTTTATTAGAATTAGAGATTATAAGTTAGTTATAGTAATATAGCTTACTATTTTAGTTTTTATAGTTAGCTAGTGTTACTTTCTTTAACTAACTAGCGCTGTTTTAAAGTAGGTCTAAGGTTTCTTAGATAAATTTATTATTTAGATACTTATTAGTAATAATCTAATTAATTATTTAATTTATTTTATTTAGGTTAAGGTCTAAAAATAGCTTAAGTTAAAGTAGAGTTTAGTGTTAAGCCTTTTACACTTCTTTCTAAGCAGGGATGTTTTAGGATTACCTTATAAGGGCATCTAGTTTCTCTTTATCTTAACTAGGACAATAAGTAATCTTAAAATTAAAATAAGATAGGTATTTAAACTAATAGGCTTATTAGTAGCTAAGTTATTTTATAGTTATAAAGTACTATAAGTTCTTATAGTTAGATAGAACCTATATTAGATGCGCTGCACCTTCTAGTTTAGGTTGCTATTATTTAAAGTAGTGTACTATAGTAAGTAATTTTTTATTATAGATCTTATAATTACCTTCTACAGGACTTATTCTTTTTAAGAAGTATATAATAGGCCTAATAGTCCTGTCTAGCTTAGTCTAGGAGAGAACTCTAGCTACTACGTAGTCTAAGGCATTAGCTTCTACAAGTATTAGTAGTTTAAAGTTAAAGTAGTAGAGTATTAAGGCTTTAGTAAAGGCTTTCTTTCGCTAGTTAAAAAACTATTAGTAATTTAAGTTAAAGTTAAATTAAATTTTTTTTTTAGTAAGTGTAATTATAAGGCTTACTTACTATAAGAAGTTATTAATAAATTATTAGTAGAAGTTAGCAAATTTTATAAAAGCTTAAATGTCCTTTATGTCTTTTAGGTATTGCTAATCTAGCACAGTCTAAACCTTAATAGGGTCTATTTAAATGCTATCTATAAAGATTATATATCCTAAATATATAACCTTTAATTAGTAGAACTTATATTTATCTATGTTAAGTTATAGACCTGCTTCTTCTATAGCCTTTAGCACTAGGCGTACATGCTGTTTATGCTCTAAAAGGCTATTGCTATAGATTAGAATATTGTTAATATACATAGTGCAGAACATGTCTAGGTAGGGTTAGAGCAAGTTGTTTATAAAATGTTAAAAAGTACTAGGCGTGTTAGCTAAGCTAAAGGGCATTACTAGGTACTTAAATAGTCTGTATTAGGTCTAAAACACTATTAGCTACTTATTACCCTTTACTATCCTTAGCTTGTTAAAGGCAGTAATAATATCTAACTTTATAAAATACTTTGCTTTACTTAGTTAGCTTAGGGTTTTCTGTAAAAAGAGAATTAAGTATTAGTTTTTAATAGTAATAGTGTTTAGTCTTTAGTAGTTAACACAGAATTAAAGCCTACCTCTAAGTTTCTTTATAAATAGTATAAGTAACGCTACTAGTAAGAAGCTAGCTTAAATAAACTTTTTTTCTAAGTTCTTGTTAAGGTATTTTTAGAGCACTTTTAATTTATTTAGCAATATTTTATATAGTAGCCTATAACTAGGTTGTTTACTAGGCTTAAAAGTTATCTAGTAATTATACAAATGTTATATTAAAAGCTTATTAGACTTGTTTTAGAAAAAAACATATAACAGGTTATAGTAGTTTTAAAAGACTATTATTCTTAAGTTAGTGCGTTTTTAGGGAGCTAAAGCTTAGTTTATATTAGAAATTATAACTGTGTAGATTTTATAGTCTAGTTATTAAGCTAGGGTTACAAATAGGGCAGGTTTTATGTAGCAGATGTTTATCTGCTGTTTAAGTCCTAGTTTATGTCTAAATTAAGTAAGTAAAGATTTTTTAAAGGCTTTTTTTTTTTAAGTTTAAGCAGTTATTAAATTATTTTATATAGCTTATCTTAGTAAAAGGCCTAGCTTATTAGCCTTACTTAGGTAGTTCTTCTCTAGGTTATTAAAAAGTAGGTCTAGAGACCTTCTGTATTAAGTGCTACTTAGGTGTTGTTTAGGTGTAAGCATAAGCATATATTTTAGCATTAAGAAAAGTTAAAGTTTAGGACTTACTTTTAGTAATTAAAAGTAACTTTGTGCTAATATAGCTATAGTTATTCTAGAATTAGGTTATAACATTCTGTGTTTATTACATAAAGCTTAATCTGCTTCTTATAGTGTTAGTAGGTAATTATAATAGTTATAGTATAAAAGATAAAACTTTTTTTAAGTTATTTTCTATTAAATCTAGTTAAGTAAATTGTTTAAGTAAGTAGTATTAATTAAAGATTTAGTTTACGCGCTAGTTCTTTATTAATGTAACCTATGCTATTTACTCCTAAGTTAATAAGAGCTTATATTAGAGCTAATATAGTTTCTTATTATAAATATATAGGAATATTAACTTAGTACTTCTAGTTATTAGTAAAGGACTTAGCCTATAAGTTAGCAGAAATCTAGTGTTAAATTAGTTCTAAAGGGCAACTTAGCCCTAGAACAAGCCTTTTTACAGGCTCTTACTGCTATAGCTGCAGCTATGTTAAGAGTAGTAAGAAAGATTAAAGCTTAAATATAAGTTAGAGCCCTTACAAAAATAAAATTAAGATAGTAAAAATCTTTAATAAGTGCTAGCAGCGCTACTTGCATAGACTTAAGGAAAAAAAATAAAGCAGTTTTAGAAAATATAACTATGCTTACTACACTTAAAGTATTAACTTTTTTTTCTATAATTTTTACACTTTTTAGAACTAACTAAAGCATAATTTAAATTAATTTTTATTATGTTAAGGTTCTTATTTATAACTGCGCTAGTTTAGGGGCGTATTAGGGCTTATACAGGGAGGAACCTTATGTTATTATTATAGGTAGTAATTAGGTTCGCATACGCGTTAAGGTTGTTTAAAAGGGGTTTTTCTACTATAGCGCGTTACAGTTTAGTTAAGAGAGAGTTATATAAAGCTATAATTAGACTTATCTTATTTAAGCCTATATTAAATGCAAGTTAGTAGAACTTAGTAAAGTGTAAAGTAAAACTTTTTTTTTTATTATAAAGTGTTTAGGCAACTTAAGGCTGTTAACTTTTTATTTAAGTCTCTATAAGTTACTTATAAGAACACTATAAATTAATCTAGGTTAATAATATTTTTATTTATTAGTAAGTTAATTAAGGCTGTTATGTTATAGTTAAGTTAAAAGTAAGTGTATAGTAACTAAGAGTGTTTAAAGGGGAATTAGTCTATGTTTCCTTTAAGTTTATATTAGAGCTTGTGTAGAAAGGAAGGTAGGTCTTTTTATTTTCTATTAAACAGTAGGGGATTAAGGAGTTAGTTAGACTTTATTACTAAGTTAGAGGGGTTATAGGTTGTAGGTAGTGTTAGGCAAGAGAGAGTTAAGCTATCTCTAGACTTCTAAGTAAGCTTTAAGGCTAGTAAGTTCTTAGTTCCTACTACTATAATAAAAGTTAAGGCAGAAATAGACTACTTAATAATGTAAAGCTATTCTTTAAAGTTGTCCGAATAGTGATATTCGGGCGCCTGGTTGATAGTCACGTGGCTCGGATGCGCCTAGATCCCTGTGCACAGAGATCTGTGCGCAGAGTTTAGGACTATATTAACCCCTTTTCTTTGTACAATAGAAACAACAAGAAGCAATTAACACTAGTTACCTAACACCCCTGTGCGATGTTTACACTGTGCAAACCTCTCCGTCTTGTACGCATTTGCTAACACTAAGTGCTAGCTAGCAAAGAGTCTATTTAACACTAATTAGTAGTTTAAATACTGTAAAAGAGAAAGCTTTTCTTATACTTTTTTATTTAAAAGTTTATGTATAAGAAGAATTCTTTTCCTTACTACTTTAACTATAAATTAGTAAGAGTAAAGACAGAGTCTAATTTATATGTAAGTAGCTGTAAATCTTTATTTAGTTACCTAAGCAAAAGTAAAAAACCTGTCTGTATAATACTGTTTAGAGGTATTATATAAATAGTAGTGCTTATTTAACGCTAGGAGGTCTGTTTTATCTTTTTACATAAGGCTGTTTAGAGGCAGTGTACAACAAGAAGTAAGACAGCGCGCGACAACGCATAACTAACTACTATAGAGCAACAAGCAACGCCAGCTCTATCTATAACTAGCTAGCATAACATATTAACGTATAACTAATACATACCTTTTGTAGGCATCTTAGCAAAGACTTTAGTAAAGCAGATAAATATTAAAGATTAAGTAGATAAGATTAAACTATTAAACAACACACTTAAAAAAAAGCTTAATTTATACACAGCTAACTTAATTATAGAACTCTGCGCGTTAAGCGCAATAGACATATGTACGCTTAAGAACTTTTAAGACAACTTTATAAAGTAAAAGCTTATACACTTTAAAGATCTTAGCTAACTATTCTTATAAAAACTAATTACTACTCTACAAAATAAAGGCATTAGCTTTAAGAAGAACATAATAAAAGCTACTATACTATATAGACTTATAAAAAAAGAACACATGTTTACTATTCTACTAGAGCATTATATAAAACTATTACTACTATTACTAGTCTTAACGCAACAGAGGATGTCTCTGTATAAATTACCTATAGACCTAATACTTCCTCTGTAATTAGTACAACTACCTTGTAATAGCTTACTATATAAGAGCACAACTAGGCAGCTACATATTCCTGTAGCTACAGCTCTGCATGAGATTCCCTAAAGCTTGTACCTACTATATACAATTTAATTACTATACAATCTATACTAACTTCTACCTATATAAGATATTACAGCAGAGAACCTTGCGCCTAAAAAGGTTGTATAATTCTAAAAAGCATAGAAAAAGAAGAATAACTACATAAAGCAACTATATAATATCCTAGCTAATAAGGCTATAGTATTTATTAAGCTCTACTAACACCTTGCTATTTTTAAGGCATTATACGCAAGCATCTTTCCTAATATCCTTAAAAAGCGCGCACACATGTTCTACTTTTATAATATTAGTCTAGGATAATTATAGAAGTTACTATATAAGTAGCTTAGTAATTACTTTAATACTAATGTAAACTATAACTAGTATTAAATAAATTAGATAATAATAAGCTTTACATAAAGTAAGTAGAAAAACTTTATAAAAACTCTATATAAAGCTTTTAAAGCTATAATTAATAAACTTACTTTTACATAAAAAGCTCTTAGTCTATAATTTTAAAGTAAAATACTGCTTTACACTACTATTATATAAGCATGCTAAGGGTAACTTAAACTTAAATAAGTAATGTTCTTAATTAAGCCTATATATAAGGCACTGTACAGTAACCTCTGTTTAGCACTTTAGGTTATAATTAATTAATAAAATAATACATTTATAAATAAATCCTAGAACGTGTACTACACTAATAAGTAATATAGCTTACTACATACATATAGCTATTAACAACATAGAAGAAGCTTAAAGGGATATAAAAGATTATTTAGACTATAGTTCTTTGCATAATTAAAGTAATACTTTATCTATTATAAAAAAAAATGTTAGTTAATAAATTATTTTTACATAAATTAATTTTATGTAAAATGCTAATATATCTTTTTATATAAAAGATTCTATAACAAGACACTAATATATAAAAAAGTAAATATATATATTTAAAAGTTTAAAGGTAAACTAGAGTAGAAAAAAAAGAAGTTACATAATAATAATAACCTAGATAAAAAAAAAAGTAAGGAGATTATTAACTACCTTACTAATGCTATATTTCTCTACTGCGCGACTGTAGAGGACATCTACAGCCTAGAACCTAAAGAATACACAGAACAGTTTATTCTTAAAGATTAATACTATATAGTATACTAAGGTAAACTATAGAATACTAGCGCAGTAAGAATCTTTACTATAGAGAAGTTATAACTTAAAGCATACCTATAAAAATTTTCTTATATAAAAGTAAACTAAACACTAAAGAAGAAAAGTATTAGCTTTAAAAAATAAAGATTAACAGAATTAATTAGTACTATATAAATTACTAACCTAGTTAGTAACATAACATATTACATCCTAGACACCCTAACACTGTTCCTACTGTCTCTAGCAGACGCAGACTAAATAGGTGCGTACTTTAACAACATACAGAATGTAATTATACAAAGTAATAGAAATACTATTCTAGTTATACAAAAATAAGGTTATCTATTTTTTAATATATAAAAAAAAAATTAATGTTTTTTTTTACTAAACATAAACTTTAATAACTGCATAAAAGATTTAGCTATTCTTATATAAAATAACTTTACATAATGCTTAAAAATGCTAGATATAATGTTAATCTCTTTATACTTAAAAAGATTAAGAAGTTCTGCTATATATGTTAGCTACACAACTTAGCACTATAAAAATTTAAGTTTATAATTAAAGACAACTTACACTTTAACTATAAAATAGTAATTAATATTATACAAATTAGTAACTAAGACATACTATATATAATTAACATAGATACATTATTTTAAGTAGCAACCTTTTTAAAATTAATGTTTATATAAGATACCTAGAACGCGCTCTATAAGTGTTAGATTAACATGTACTAAGGCCTACCTAATTATATTATACATAACCCTAGTATAAACTTTGCATCTAAAGACTTCTAGAATTGCGTAAAGATTATAGAAGCAACATGTTAATAGATGCTAGTAGAGGCCTATTAGGCTCTAGGGAAGATTAAGCGCGCGCACGCACTACTGCAACGTGCGTATAATATCCTCTGTGCAGAATTAGATAATTATATAAATAATAAGTTAGTGTTACAGATAGCTATTAAAGCCCTAAATAATATAGTAAAACTAAATAGTTTTATACTTACATTACTTATGTTTAGAACATACCTAAGAATTAATATAGATTTTATACTATTCTTTAATATTATCACGCAAGCTAATGCTGTATAAAAGGTAATAAAGATGCTTTAAAGTAAAAAAGTAAAAGTTAATATTAATTATATAATTAATACCTAAAATAGCTTAACCTTATATAAAGTACTAAATCTTCTACTTAGTTTTAAAGTAAAAACATAGTAAAAGAAAAAAAGATAGACAGGACTACACATAGTAAAAGGAATTAAGGCTCTAGACATTATTATTAAGATAAAGAATAGTCTAGTAAAACTCTACTACATGTAAGTTATGCTATATTATTATATAAAAGATAAGAATAAACCTGCATAAGAATTACTAGATCTAGATAAACTAGCTTTAGTATAAAAGAATTCTCTACAGGCATAAAAAAGAGGTTGCTTATATAAGCAACTAACTTTAATTAATAGACTACATAAAACAGCCTCTTAAGCAGCATTAAATTTATTATATAAACTAGAACTAAAACTATAGCTAGCTAAAAAAGGCTAAGAGAGACTATATAAGAATTTATAAGCTATAACATTTTTAACCTAAAAAGAAAAGGAAGACTACGCGCTAGCAATTAAGCTTTATGCAGACAGTATAATTATAACACTTAGAAGACTATTTAAAGAATTAGACTATATAGAAATAAAAAGTTTAATTATAAGTAGCATGTTTAAAGTACTTTTATATAATTTATTAATCTATAAGAGACAGATCTTTAACCTTTAACTTATACATAAAGTTAAAGAGAAATTAATAAAACTATATAAAACATTATAACTTATGTTTATAAAACATTTAGATAAAAAGAAGAAGAAGATCTTTATATAGTTTCTTATAATTTAGAAAATAAGTTAGAGGTTAATTCTAGCTATTAGCCTATTACTAATAGCTTTGTACAACATGCACTGTAAACTATGTAATATTACCTAGGCATATATATAATTAATAGACAAGCTTGTTTACACTCTTTTTACATAACTACTAAGAGAACTCTGTAAAAGCTTCCCTTTACACATAATATTTAAAGTTGTATAACTACTATACAGCGCAGTAGAGTTAGGCTTATATTAGTTTAAGACATACTACAACTATTATAAAGATAGACTTTTTATAAAAACTTTATTATATAATCTGTGCTTATTAATTACACATAAAGGCTTAATAGTGTTTAGTATTACAGAACTGTAGATAAATAATACTTTTAGTATTATTACAGCTAATTTTATATAAAGAAAAGAAAAAGAATTACTTAAAGCTAACTTTTAAGTAAAGCCTAAGACTATACTATTACATAATTAGGCTATTAAATTTAATAAAGAAAAAATCTGCCTTATATAAAATAATATTATTTTTATATAAAAGGGTTAAGCTAGGAATCTACACATAATAGAGTCTAAGGTAGAGGATGCTGCGCAGAAGTACGTCAAACAGCGCGCGCGAGGTGCCTATATTGCATTAGTATGTTAACCTAAGGCAGCATTTAACCTGTCTACTGCCGCTTAAGTTGTGTTGCTGTTGTACAACAATATTAAGGCATTAAATGTATAAATCTAATAGTAAATTAACAACTAAAATAAAGGATTATTATACATACTACTTAATCTCTTCTATATAAAGTTGTTTATTTTTACTAATAAATTATTTATAAATAATAAGAACTTAAGTTTATAGCTTAGCTTTTTTATTATTCTTAAAACTAAGTAGTAAACTAGGAACTTATACAACTTTAAAATTATAGGTAATATTATACACTAGAACTTCTCTAAGTGTAAACGCGTTACCTGCTCTATTCTAGCTAGTAAGCTGTACAGAATAGTAGGAGGATTTAACTGCGCAATCGCACTAAGTACAACTATTAACTAGATTACATGTATGCTTAGAATACCTCCTGTACCTATTGTACTATGCATAGATTTAAGATCTCTGTATAAATGTCTTATAATGCTTAAAATAATAAATAAAAAAAAACTTATAATTAATATTATATTAATTTAAAAATTATATAAAAAGAGGGAGATTATAAAAATTAAGTAAATTAATAGAAGAGACAACTCTACAGATGCCTATATAAAAAAGGCGCTAAACTCTACTTTTAAAGAACTAATTTTATATAACTAACTAACTATTAAAGTTAAAGCGTTAGTTAATAGACTTAAGCCTGTATAAAATAGGCAAAAAGGGCCCTACAGCAACCTATCTACTGTATGTGTAAACAAGGTAAGTCCTGTATAAAGGAAAAACAAAAAGTTACTAATGTCTAAATAGTAATATTTAGGCGCCTAGTTAATAGTCACGTGGCTTAGATGCGCCTAGATCCCTGTGCACAGAGATCTGTGCGCAGAGTTTAGGACTATATTAACCTCTTTCCTTTGTATAATAGAAACAATAAGAAGTAATTAACACTAGTTACCTAACACCCCTGTGCGATGTTTACACCGTGCAAACCTCTCTGTCTCGTACGCATTTGCTGACACTAAGTGCTAGCTAGCAGAGAGTCTATTCAACAAAAGTCTTTTTAAAAAGCTTTAAAGCTTATAACATAGTAGCTTTTTTATAAAGTAAGCGCTTCTTAGAAGGCTTCTTAGCTTACTTTAATAGCTTAGAGTTATGTAAGTACTAAGCTTATTAGATTAGATTTAGAGGCTATTATTAGCTAAAGTTTTAACATAATGTAATGTTATAATTATGCATAAGTAAGGTTATAAAGCTTTACAAAGGTCTAGTTTAATTACTACGTAAAGTATTATAGTAAGTATAAGACGTTGTATAAAAAATAAGAAGGTTTAAAAAAAAATTAGTAATTAAATACTTAGCTTAGAAGTCTAAGCGCTTTAAGTATAAATTAAGCCTATTTTAGGTTTAGTTAGTGTTAAGGCAGTTTGTGCTTAAGTTTATGTCTATGTTGTATTGTGTTTGTGTTAGACGTGCACTAATAATACTCTAGTACGCGTCTAATACGGTTATGTCTAGGATCTGGGGAGGATACCGTGACATAAACACGCAGTACTCTAGGATAATGCGACTCTATTAGTAGAACAGGGGTGCGCAAATTTTTAAGCGCTAACTATCTACACTATGCTGCGAACTAGGCTTATAACTGTTGCGTTTGCTAAAAGGTTAACCTCCCAGCTAGCACAGCAGAAGGATATATATAGACGGATAGCTGTACGCGACAAAAGCTAATAATAAACTTAAAGTACTAAGATAGTTTTTATTACTATCTTAGCATATAAAAAATTCTCTTATTAGCCTACTATTCTAAGACTAATAGGCAGACTAAAAGATAAAACTAAACTCTAGAATAGTACCTTAGATGCTACTATTGCCTAGAATAAGATAATTAGGTAATCTAGTTACTAATAGTGATGTTTATGTATAATAATAGCATATATGTAACTACAGAAGTTACTTCTTTCTAAGTATACTACAGAGCAAACCAAAGAGGGCTAGATTAGCCTAGAGAACCCCTAGGTTAGGGGGAATTGCACATAGTAAACAAAGTTGCTGCAAAAGCACTTGCTCTATAGTTAAAATGCTGCTAGAAGATTATTACTATAAATATATATTAAAAAAATTATGTAAACAAATAATAAAAGCATATATAGCTATAAGTAGAAGACAAGGTATTAGTCTCTAATAAATACATAAAATTAATAAAGCTAAAAAAAAAAGTTAGATTAGAAGTTCTTAAAACTAAAAAAAGTTATAGGCTAGATTAGTGTAAAAGTGTATAAAGTAGACCTACTTATTCTAGAAAAAGTTTATCTAGTATTTTATATCTTACTTTTAAAGCTATATACCTAGAAAGAGGGTCTTAAGTTGTAATTAAAACTAATTATAAACACTCTACACACTATAAAGAATAATGTATACTATATAAAAAAAATACTTAACTTAAGACAGAATTTAGTTAAAGTATAAAAATATTTTATAAAAGAAAAAAGTTATTTATTTAAAAAAAACTTATAAAAACTTAAACCTAACATTAGCTTAAAAATCTTAAAAGTGTTCTAAAAAAGTAACTTAATAAATTAAGTATAGCTACTTTTACTTTATTTTTTTCTTACTTAAAGTTTTTTTAATAAGAAGTGTTTAATAGCGCTATAAGAATAAAAAGATAGTTAACATATCTAATTTAAACCTAAGATTCTTTATTTAGACTAAGTAAGGCTATTTTAGCACAGAATAGCTTGCTAAAGTTAAAAAGAGGGTTATTTCAGCCTAAAGAAATTTATTATATAGATAAAATAAACATTCTAGCCTAAAATAGCCTATACTAGTAAAAAAAAGGCAAAGTTTAAGTTTAAGAAGATATTCTAAAATTATTAAGATAAATAAGCTATAAAGTAAGTAAGCTAAAAATAGATTAATTTATTACTACTAAAATAGTTACACTTTAAGTCTAAAAGATATAATCTACGAGTATTTATCTTTATTAAAGAAAAAAAAAGAAGTTTAAGCTAAAGAACTTAAAACTACACTACACTATGCATTTTTAACTATTTTTACTATAGAATGCGCTAGATTACACTAGATTATGCTATTAGAGTTACAAATTAGACATTAAGACCCTCTATAAGTAAATTTATAATAGTAAAATAACTACTAAGATATTTAATGTAAGGCTAGATGTCCTAGAACAGGCTAGTATAGCCTCACCCGACCTGTTTGGAGGTCACATGACCTGTGCTTTGTATATAAGCATGAATCCTAACAAGCGAGGCTTGGCAGCGATTCGTCTCTCTTACAATACACTCCTATCTTTCTCCGAAACCTTGCTCTCAGTGCTATCCATGCTACCTACTATCCTATCCTTACAGAATCCTTGAAGAGACTCGGGGGTTCGTGGGAGGATATATATATATATATGTACTAGGATGCGTGTAAGGAGGTAGGCGCCCCGCCTGCCAAGCCGATACTATACGACTTTCCCCACTGTACTAAAAGGTACGCACGAGAATACTTAAGCCGAGTATTCTCGCATAGTATAATATATATATAGGTAATGCTAGGGTAAGCACTAGCACTGGCGGTTGTCTCTAGCCTAGCCTAAACCTCTATGAGCGAGAGAAGGCCACGTGGTTGACCGTGCCGACCTCGTTACAATACGTGACAGGACGTCATGTGCCCAAGGCCGGGCCGAGGGCTCTCCGGGGAGAACCCGAGGCATGTCCAAGTTGACCGTGACAGTCAGTAAGTACCTAGCTGATTCAGAGAACTTCCCCAACCTGGAACAACAGCATCATATTAGACAAATTGATAACCATTTTAACTCATATCCCTCTTTAGTTAGTAGTGTTAAGAAATAGATATTAATTTAATTTAATGAAGCAATACAAAACGTTATGGCCCTTGCTTCTACATTTTAACGTGGTTAAAGTCTCACATGAGCTAAGAAGGGTTCATAGGGTAGGCGAGTCGACAAGGTATTGAGATCCAAACAAGGTGAATTGAGCCAGTGTATTATAAGGTCTAAGGAGCGAGAGAGAGTTCTGGGCTGACTGTATGCTGTACGAGAAAGGAGCTGTCCTAATGAGTGAATAGTGCAGTACATGGGTATGGTATCGCGTGAAAGACGTGCGACATAAAGTCCCTGCTATGATTGATGCTAGATCTGGAATGACTTCAGAACGGACACCACCTCCCAGTGGAAACTCCTCAAAAGATTAAGGTTATAGTCAGGCTCTGTGCCATTAAAGTGTGCCAATCCATCAAACCTCCCCTCTATGCACTTCAACGCCGCCTGCATATAGCGAGTACCCATCGACGGACCAAGCTGCGGTGCGACAACCCGAACCAACTCTTTGCGGAACTCAGGGCCATCAGACCCAGTCCTGTACCGCTTCTCCAACCGCACCCAAGTCCCGATCTCTAGCAGGATGGTGCCGAAGCTGTAGATGTCGTGGAGATGATGGGAGTTGGCCGCCACCCTCCTCTCCCCTCCCATCACGTCTGGGTGGCAATACAGGGTCTCCGGGAATTGAGCCATGCCCATGCTGGTTACGTTGACGTTATTTACCATCCGGGACCGTGCAAAGCCGGAGAGATACGGGTCTCGCAGGGAAAACTGCTCGCGTTGAGGGCCGTTTCCATTACTGAAGAAGAGAATGTTGAGGGAGTTGATTGTCTTGTGCAGCCAGCCAGCGGCCAGGAATGAGAAGAGCGATTCTGCCAGCAATGAGGCGAGGGCAAAGCGGTCTTCCAAGACAGGAACGTGCTGACCCTTGAGCAGTTGATGGAGCGTTGTAAGCGTAGTAGCCGCGCCTGCGGGATTGGAAGGGCAATGGTAAACGACTCCAAACCTCGCGGCTGTAGGGTCTTCATAGTATCCGATGCAATTCAGATGCCTGAATTGCGGGCGGCGAGTTGAATCTTGAAGCATGCGGACTTGCCCTTCAATCTTCAGTTGCAAGTCTACCTTGGAGACTCTCTGCACCGCCATCTCATTGTATGTGCACCACTCGACGACGACCCGGAGGGGCTGCACGCCCAGACTCGTTTGTGCGGTGAACGTTGCCCATGCCCTGCCTGGGGTATGATCGGGAGCGTTTGTAATTTGGAGCGTATTGTGGTGGATGTACAAGTCGTACGAAGGTGTGAAAGATGTCCAAGCAGAATTGAGTTGTCCTACGCCCGAAGCATCGGCCCTTCTCGCGCTGGCCATGACGGACGCAAAGCTCTGAATCTCCCTGATTGTGTCGTTGTCACTATGCTGCGAAGATTCTTGAAGCGCTCGGACCCCAGCGCTTCCGTGATCGATGATCGTGGTCGCTAGCACCTCGGCCTCGACGTTACGGCTGAGATCTTGTTGGCGATCTGGCGGGCAGAACTCGTACAAAGCGTCCATAAAACTAGTCAGTTGCGTAACCAAAGTCTCAAACTTGGATCGGTCGTGGATGATCCATTGGAACTTTCGAAAGGCGCTACAGCTCCGATCCACCTTATACACCATAGTCGCCTGCCTAGAAATCTCCCTGCGGGCGATTGTCTCGTCCTGTTCGATTTCGGGTTTGATGGGAATCGGGCTACTGAGCCCATATTTCCCGCCCACCTCGCCGACTTGCTCCAGCAGTTCCTTGATGCGGATCAAGGTCTGAATCAGGGTTTCGTACACTGGGGGCGAGAGTTTCTCCAGGTTGGGCCCGGATTTGTAAATGTCAAAGTTTTGACCCCAGACGAGGAAGCGAGTTCGCTGCACTTTCAGCAGCAAACTGAGAGTTGTGAAAGAGCTTCCAGTCTCCCTGACTTTTAGCGATTGAGTTTTACGTAACTGTTAGGTCGAATATTGAAGACTAACCGTCTTTGAGTGTAGAGAATGCGAGGACACAGCTTGTATACAGCTGAACTGGGATGCCAATCGCTGTGCATGGTCAGTACTGGTGATACACCACCTGGAGCCTCGTCGGAGACGAACCGCCTATTAACAGTCCGGCAACGGCGAAGGGATCCATATCTCCTCAGTAGTCGATCTTGTATTTTTGAAGTCTTTCTGAATTTCGCGCTTCTCGGCTCTGCAAACTTCGCAAGGTCAGACACGAACCTCACGAGGGAAGCTTTGTAAGAAAACAACGATAAACCAGCGCCAAGGTTTGTATTGCATGAGTGCGCATTGCTTCACCGAAGCAGAAGCACATTTGTCGTTTGCATATTGTGGCGTCTTCGCATCTGTCGGATTCGCCCAACCTCGCACTTTTGAGCCTGAAGAGGGCAAAATAGTACGCTAATGCAACTTCAGTGTCTTTGATCACACCCGAAAAGGGTCTTGGGGACCTTTTCAAAACGAGCGTTTTGAAAATGAATATTACACCGGCAACAGCCATAGCTGTCGTTAAATTGAGATTCCGCTCTAACCCAGCCTGACTGAAATGATCGGATCATGCATCGCTTCTGGGCAGAGAGACCAACTCCAGCCACACCTTTTCTCCCACCCCGGTCCCGCTCTGCCTGCCGCTACGATGCTTCCAGGAGTGTATATATCGAGTGAAAGTCTTAGCCCAAGCAGATACTATTCTCGACCTGGTGAAGGATCAAGCAGGGCATACGCACCCGAAAATCGCTCAGATTTGTCTCCATTTATCTACCTACTTGCCTTGATCCTCCACGATGAATACAGCAGCGACAAGCAGAAAAAGTACTACCACACCCCCGGCGCTCTGCTGGACACGACATTCACGGGTCAGAGGCCGATAATTGGCGAGGGCCACCATTTCACCGTCTTCGGCAGCCCCTTCGAGAAATGGGAAAACCTGTCCGCGCACGTCAAACGGTACAACCCAGAAGCCTACTGCATCAAATTCCCGAACCCCGGATTCCGCAATGACGACGGATTTCTCAATGAGGTAAACGAAACTGTGCTGCGCGAGATCAAGGTACTCTGCCATCCAAAGCTGGAAATCCACGAGAATATCATTGGCTTTCTGGGCCTGGACTTCCATGAAGATTACGACGACCACAATGTGGGTTGGCCATGCCCGCTAATGGAGGTCGCGGAATTTGGAACATTGGACTCCTTCCAATACGATCAAGGGCGGTTGAATGAGCCACTCACCACCAATCTGCTGCTCGATATTGCATCCGGACTTGATGCTCTCCACAAATGCAATATCATCCACGGCGACGTGAAGTCTGAAAACGTTCTTATCTGCCGGCACAAGCATAGAAAATACGTCGCTAAACTGTCAGATTTTGGACTGTCCATCATCAACCCAGATCCAGAGGCTCTGCACAAGCTCATCGGCGGCACCTGGCTTTGGGAAGCCCCGGAAATTGAAACTCGAATGTCTGTTCAAGGACTCAAGCAAACCGATTTGTTCTCCTTAGGCCTCCTCATCTGGCGAGTCCTGACCAACAAATTCATGCCCTACGAGACTCTTGGACAAGACATTGTCAACCGATACTGGTCTCCAGATCAAAAAAGTTTCATACTCTCAGTGAAACAGGACTCAGAGTTCTGTGGCATTGTCCTTCACTCCCTGCGATACTCCGGGATTGATGAATGGGCCAAATCTTTTGGAATCGCCATTCTACCCCACTCTCTCGGCCACGATCCAAAGTCAAGATGCTTACAAAAGATACTAGGGGAAATGCAAAATCCTAGACGTGGTATTCCTCAAAGGTGAGCCGCGGGTCCCTGCTCTTGAAATAATCCTTACGCCTATCTCGTGCTAACTGGGAGTCAGAGGTCTCCTCCCACCAGAGATTAAAGATTTTCCGGCAGATGTATATTGGGCTTCTTATGACCCAGAGAATATTCTTGAACAAGTATTACTCGGATTATCAATACATTGTGCAGTATTCTAACCTCGAACAGATGATTGATGCATATCCCGAATGCATCGTCTACTTCAAGGTCCGTCCATTCGTGCTCTACCAGCTCATAGCGGATCTTGATCCCACTACAAGGTCGAGTTCAAAATCAGCTCGCCTTGCGACCTTGTTCAGCTTCACTTTAGTCGCCTCCGGCGAAGTTTTTGGTGAAAAACACGACGAAGCGCTGACCCGGAAGCTCATGCTGCGTCTGTCCGAATTGGAATACTTCTCATTCGCTGCCATTCTTCCCTTCTATTACGAAATTACTGCCACCGCTGTGCCAACGGTTTTCAATCCCAAAATCCTTGAAGCTGCTGCCAAAGAGGACTTCTACATGGCCAAGTGGGCTCTTGCGAGGTACTATCCAGATCAATACCGCACCTGGTTGAGCCAGACAATCCGCGAAACTGAGATTGCGTTCCAAGGACGTCCCGATTTCAATCAACATATGCTCCTTGGTCATTTACGCCAGGGAAACTTCGAGGAGTGTAAACGATTGTTGAATACGGGTGTCCAGCCGCCAAATAAACCAGATGAACTAGGACCTGTTCACTGGCTGACATCCTTTGGAAAACAGCCACAAATCGACGAACTTCTTCATCTACTCCTACAGGCCGGGTGTATAATCGATGGCTGGGTGGATACGGGCCGAGATTTCGACATGCTGGCCGGCCGAATCGACGGCACGCCCCTTCATTGCGCCGTTATCACCCGCAACCTGCATCTGGTGCGCTCTCTATGCAGACTCGATATACGACCAAACGCTGCAAATATCGATGCGGCGTTCAAAATTGCCGCCTCTTTGCATTTTGCCGACGTCTTGCATATCCTGAACGAGTGGGTGAATGGCCTCAATCATACAGGGGGGTCCCGTCATCAACTGGACCAGTGGAGTTTAATCGTTTTCGCTGTTCTTCCGCATGCGCCGCACCTCCGGGTAGCCCGGCTATTGCGACATGGCAAGCGTGGAGCAACCGATGCCATGCTGGCTACCTTGGACTTCCTTTTGAATCTGGGGACACTACCCTTCGAAAAGCAGAAGAATTTGGTACAGTTCTTGATCTTACACGGCTGCGGTAAAGGCTTGCCGCTATTGACTGCGAAGTTCAAAATGCGGGAAAACCCCGGCCGGTGGACTGAGTATCTGAAAGGCATACTGCCACAGGTGATCATATTCGGGGACATCGATGCCTTCTCCGCCGTCTTGGACAGTGGCTTGATTCCTAAGGACGTATGTTTCATAAATGACAAGTGGACCCTGATGCAGACATGTTGCATATCCGCTTCACGAAGAGTGGAATTCATCCAGAAAGCGCTACAACTAGGATGCTCATTGGATGCTCTGGGACCGGGCGACGAATACCAACCAAGTGCGTTCGCAGCGGCGGTCACCAAAGGCTCCTACGACATGGCCTCTTTCATGCTACAGAATGGAGCCGACAAAGACTTTACCAGTGGCTGGCTGGGAGGCCAAACCTGTATAGCCAGACTGCTGCAACAACCCGACCTGCCAATCTCACGGCTTCGTTACATGCTCGAAGCGTTGCCTGAGGAAGGCTTTGGACATGTGGATTACATCGTCGGTCCTGCTCAAAAACAAAACATCTTCCACGCCATCGCTTCATCTCCGTGGGCAGGCCATCGCTCGTCTTACCGACAAGCGGAGATCATGAAGTACCTGCTCAGCGTCATTGGCGACCGTAGATGCATCAATCAGACAGACATATTCGGATATACTCCTCTCTACTTTGCCGCTTCTAAAGGGCAGCTTGAGCTCTGCGAAATACTAATAGAAGCCGGCGCAGACGTTCAGGCAAGTGTTTGCAGGTCACCGCTGAATGGGTTGATAGAGTGGCGGGAAACGTGCGCTCGCCGGGCGAAAGACTCGTGGTCGACGACCAAGGTTGGAGAGAAGAAGCTTGCAGCGAGACTGCTCGACAACGCCCAGAGAACGTTCGAACTCCTCACAAGCAAGGGAGCGACTGATTGGAAAGCAAATCCACTTCAGGTTCAAAGAGCGATAGCCAGTGGACAAGTTGCATTCCCAAACTTAGCTGTGCGTAGGATTCTCTTTATTTTGTGTCTTTTGCTGACTTAGTTCGTCATTAGACTACCGCGGAACTTTTCTCAGCCTTCTTTACACACCACGGCCAGGACGAGTATTCAAACGCAGGAAACCGCACATTTCTTCCTACACGGTCAAGAGACTTTGTTGTGCATAGAGGAGACCGAAACTCGATTCAAAATCTGTTCACAAATTTCGCCCGACGCCTAGAGAGCATGACGGGAACTGGCAATGCGGGTCCCTTACGGGACACTCGACCGCAACAGCTGCAACTACACGCACCGCATTCATGCTGGCCGTGGGTGCCCTGCCACTTCCACGGTCAGCCCGCTGCTTCCGGAGTTATAGTCACCTCTGTGCGCAGCAGCTTGAATAGTCGCAACTTAGCTGGCAGAGAGCGTTTGGTCTCGTCCTCCCCATCAACAAGTGCATCGTATAATCATGACCCCCACATCATTCCTGTTGTTGCAACCCATCAACGAGAAATGAGAGTTTCCAGCCTTGGAACCTCGCTGTCTTCTTTGAGTCTTGGAACGCCAACATCGCCCAGCAGTCTGAGCTACCCACACTCCTCCTCCTCGAGGCCGCAACCTACCGTTCATCCAACTTTGCCCTCTCATAGGGGCGTGAATACTGTCAAGATGCAGCTGAACTATCATCTTCAGCAGTTAGTCAAAGGTCCACAAGGGGTTGTTGACCGGACAGCGTTGAAGGTGGTATTGGAGGAAGTATTCCAGTCGCCGATCTTATTGAATGAGTCCTGCCCAAGTATTCAGGAATGCATCGAGTTTGCCGAGATTAGTTCCATCATTGAAAGTTGGGTCGGTGAGCTACGCCTGTTCAATCTATCTCTGGTGACTATTCTACAGGCGGGAGATTTACAAATCTTTGTGTCTGAATAAGCTAGTGGGAATCGAAAGATTGTTTATGTTGAGACTTGATTCTCGTTCAAGTAGGTAGACTGATTCTATGTATATACAGCTGCAATGCAATTCATCGCCCTGATGTCCGAATCCACCAACTCAGAAGCTTGCGGCACAGTTGAGAGAAAGTCCTTGAAATTCCGCTGCCTATTGAAAGCCAATGCTCCAACAAGTCTTTCCGCAGCGGCAATGCCTATTGCCGACATGAATGTGAGTCGAGACAGGGCGTCCGTGATCGCTTGTGTGTTCCTGCAATCCGCGCGAAGATTCGACAGGATGCCAACAACAACCGGCCTAGGTATGTCGCTGTTACTGTTTGCCAGCTTCATCGCCCGCAGCAGCTGCCCGATCACCGTGATATCTTCTTGTTGGAGTAGGATGTGCCGGATCTGAGGCCCGTTGGTGGCCTCCTGTACGAGTTCTAGCTCACGCGAGAACTCCGTGGAGAGCCGCCCCGACCAGTGTAGGGAGGAGCGTTGGAGCAGGGGAGTCGACAGCCGCTGCTGTTGCCCTGCCCCATCTAGGAAGAGTTTTCGCAGGCCGTCCTGCCACTGGAACCATTGCTTCACTGTCAGTGAGTTGCACATCCTTTGGGCCAAATCCGCACCTTGGCTGTGGATGAGGGCCTCGAGAAGCTCGATCCAGCGGCCTTTAACCGAGCTTAGAACCTCATTTCTTTGCCCATGGCCGCTGGATGCCGGAGCGAGAGCCCGGGTGATGCGGAAGCAAGCTCTCTCGATGTTCTCCATCTCGCATACGGCTTCCATCAACATCTCGGAGACAGAGGGTAAGCTCGTCAGACAAGAGTGCCTGATATCGACGGGGATGTGAGTTGCCTGGGCCAGGACAAGGGCCGCCTTGCGATGATGGGGGTTCCTGGAACGGGTCCAAATCTGAAGCATTCCGCTAATGAACGCTCTTTCTTCCTTGCTACATTCATCTTGGTCTGTAAGCTGCCCTCGACAGTAGGCTTTCAGCATTACGACGAGCCCGGTCGTCGGTCTGTCGGACCCTTGCCATAACGTATCATGCAGGCTCAGTGCCGCTTGCAGGATGTCGACTGGGACGAGACGATGGAGGAGGTCTCTTGCGTCGGGTTGGAGCCTAGGAACCAACCATGCCGCGTCTTTCAGCCGGTATAGGCGGTTCGCAAAGTGCATGCCGACACTCTCGAGGGGCATGCCTTTCTCAGCGTAATCTTGAAATTCCATCTGCCCCAGCTCGAGATATGTCGGAATTGCTTCCAAGATGCTCGGGGTCATCAGCTCACGAAGTTGGTCGCCTCCTTCGTCGACTTTGCTCAGAGCCGAGATTAGTTGCAGAGGCCCGCCTGCTGAGCTGCCGTTTGTATTGTCTATGAACGGCAGTACCGATGCGATGATTGAAGAGTCCTTCGTGACAAGCGCAGCGTCGACTGTTTGAACCTGCTCGGTAGTCGTAGTATTATCGAGAAATGTCTTTGTAAATGCCGAAAGGCTACTTGAATCCTGCTCAATGACGGCATCCAGAACAACAAGTATGCGCTCTAAAGTCGTTGAAGGATCTTCGCGCTCAGGGACCATAATAATGGTAGACCCGCAGTGAATCACTGAGCTCGAGTCTAACCGGGAGAGCACGCCTGCCATTCGTGTGCTGTCAGTGCCGGTTGGATCATCTGGACCCTCCAGGCGTAGAACATCGGTAAGAGCTTTTCTCTTTTGACTGTCCAAGGTGGCCCAGCGTTGGATACGGGACTCATTCGGTCTCCAGGCCGCCCATGTGCGCCAATCTTGACATACTTCATCAAGCATGCGCGTGAGTCTTGAAGTCGGATTCAACCGAGAGAGCCAAATACATGCGGTGTAAGCCTTCTGGAGCCGGCAATCTCGCAACAAATCCCTCACGACCAGCGAAAACTGTTGGCATGCTCTGTATTGGATCTGGGTTGCCATCGACATGTCAAGGACTGAGAAAACTGGTGCACTAGTAGAGAGTAGATTTGAATACGACTTGAGTGTACCACAAATATCCTCTAGGCCGGCCGTTGAGAGGGCGAGCAGCGCATCTGCCCATTGAACTTCCGCGCGAGCAATCATCGCAAAGTTGCCCTGGGCTGCTTCCACAACCAGTCGAAGGGCAGTTGCAGTTCCATCCCGAGATCTAGCGTTCGCTCGGAGTTCTCTCTGCAGATTCGCCATTACAACTTCCCGGCTGGCCTTATGCATAGTAGCCATGATGGCAATGTGTTTTTGCGAATGCGCTTGGATTAATTCTTCTATGAGCGCATCCAACTCGTCTGGCGTCACATCTCGCCTTGACGTCAGAAGGTTGTCGGTTAGCCTCCTGAGGGTTTCAACGTCGTAATCAGCCCTCGACGTCGAATCGGCGACCGTGCGGATAGTATCTCTGGTCCATCTTTTGATGGTCTCATTATGATCGACTTCCTTATCCCCCCTCCCACTTCCCAGGAACGTAGACGTCGGCTTCTTTAATCGGAGCGGATTCTGGATGGTAAAAGTCTTGGTAAATTTCATGATTGGGCTTTATGTCGATCATCAACAGGCATGGCAGCTATTGAGAGGTCTGATCGGTCATTCATCTCCTTCCGCCGCGTGTTGTTGCGTGTGTTGGAGTTGACAGCAGTTGGGCGGTTGGGCCAGGGCTTGGCTGTATTACGTGGAAGGATTTGTGACGGTATTACTAGTTCCAAAAAGATAATCGTGTAAATTTCAAAAAAGCAGAGCCGCAACTAAACAATCGGCGATGGCTCTGCCGGAACAGCTCGTTCATGAGAGGGCCCTGTAAGAAAAACGCCTTGACCTGGACGAGGAAGTTTTGTACCAGCCATCCAGGCTCCAGCAACCGTACCAGTCCCGATGGGGCGACAAAGAACGGGTGGGACAATAGGAATGGCTTGGTTAATGGAGAGCGACGTGGGAATCGCGCAGACTGGAGGGCGGCCCGGGCGTGCCGCACGTGGCAGTTGTATGGCGTCAAATTTTATGGTCTGGAACTACGAACTCTCGATCGGTCCAGCAATGTCGCCGTCGCGAGGAAGTTCCCAGGCCAGAACGCCACAGGGGATGAGTTTGCAAGCTCAAAAGGGTGGGCGCAAAATCGCGGTTCCCCAAATAAGGCAAACTCTGTGCCCGCATGTGAAATGCGTCCCGTATCAGTGGCCTATGACACAATGGGGCGATATTGAGGCTGACGCCGCGCTGGATGTATTCCTTGGCATTCCTTCACTCGGGAGATGGGGCTGAATGATGTCTAAAGAAGCAAAACCATGTGTCTTGGCTGTATTATTCCATCAGCTTAGCTGGTAACTTTCAATGTCAGTGAAAACAGACGAGAGATTAATTTTTGGGATAGCCTTCCTGAGGACATATGAAGTTACCAGCACAGTTGTCAAGAAAGCTGAGAATCTTGCCGTCACTTGCACAAGCTGATGTGAAATAAGATGATAAGACATTAGCGAATATGCCCATGAGCCCACCATGCTATCTTCCCTTGCTCTTAATGGCGGAGATTCGCTTGCATATCTTCTGCACCAACTCCCATTCATCTGCTGTCCATTGATCCCTCGCCGTCATCCAAGTTCTCGCAATCCCATGAAGCTCCTGAGCAGCTCCAGCCGATCTCGCTTCCATGCCATCGACAATACGTCTATCTTCCCGACGCACGTGCTGTAGGCCGGCGGCTTGACGGTCGAGGGAGTACTTGCCGCGCAAGAGGGTCTTACACCATTCAATATCCTTGTAGGAGATGTGGCCGTTGTTTTTCTCATCGATGAGCTCCGGGTATGAAGGCTGCAGTGTTGTTGGTGGGGCTTCGGGGTAGCACTCACTGAGGTCCTTCCGGAACCTGCGGTCGGTGTAGGTGGAGCTTGCGGCGGAATTGTGAGGCCCTTTGCCCTTAGTTGCGTTCTGGATCAGAAGGAGGCCGTTGGGCAGCATGGCGATGAGGATGACACAGGACATTATGATGTAGATGAACGAGACCAGCGAGATGTTGCCGATGCTGTTTGAGCCTAACGTGTGCACTATTGTCGTATCATTCGACGCGATTGAAGAGTCCGATCCGTTGTAAAGACGTCCGTTGACGATGGTGCCGTTCATTGTCGCGTTGACGAAGGTGACATTCGAAGGTAATGCCTCAAATCCCCAGTCTTTGGCGGAGGAGTTGGCATGTGGGCCTGGTGAAGGCTTTGCCACGAGTGTACTCATTGAAGTCGGCATTGCTGAGGTTTGAGTTGGGCCGTACGCTATGTAGACGCGTAGCTTTAAGGAAAGTGTGGTTTTGAAAAGTAAATTCGTGAAGCAAGAGCGAGATGGAGTTGTTGAGTAACGCGACAATACAGTACTTCACCTGACTGGAGTCCTATAGAGAGGCTTAGCATTTTCGGCACCGATCAAGGCTGAACCTGAACTGGCGGTCTGCCAAGTTTTGCAGTTATTTGACTACTGAACAGCTAATGCTTTGTTCCGACCTATGCGCGGCCATGAATTGAAGGCTTGCTAAAAAGTACGGTTTTGTGGCTGAAATAAATCAAATGCGGCAAATCGTCATCGGACCATGGCGTAAACCTAGCCTGGGTAATTTGTGCATGGGGCTTTTGGGGCTGAATGGTGAACTTCACGTTGGGAAGCACTATATTCAAGGATTGCCTACGTTGAGAGGGTTCGTTGCACAGGAGCATCAAGAATGGAATACATAGAGAGATATAAAGCTCAATCACTTCACGCTATGCTATCCAAAGGCACCGCCACTAACGTCGTACCCTTAAACGATATGTACCATTGTGAATCTTTACCGAGAGAGAGGCCGGCTCTGAGGCGGGCAGTCAGGTACTCTCCTTCATCATCCATTTCCAACTGATCTGAAATAGGTTCTAAATCGTACTGAGCCGACGTGATGTTCCTCTGATCTAGAAAAGGTGGCGAGTCAGTCCCATTCTTCGGATATAGCAGAGAAATGGAATACTCACCTGGCTCAAGTTCCGCTAGGGACGAAGGAGGATTGTCGCTGATTGACGAGACAAACCTATTGATGAAGACCTTTGGGTCATTGGGACCAAACCGTCTGCAGAACTCGATATGGACGTGCTTTTCCTCGTTCGAGAGGAGCAAATCACCCTTCTTGATTAACCATGTTATCTGCTCTCGCACCTTGTGGCCCCGTTCAAATGGGTCGTCGTAGCCGGTTTGATTAGCGTGCAGGTATGGCGAGAACGGCTGCGAGACAACTATCCCGAAGCTCCTGGTGCTCTCACGCATGCGGATGCGCGAGTCGGCCACCTGCTCTTGCACTGTTGCAACGGCCCCTTTGCAAACGGCGATTAACCTGCATATGTCAGAAAATTAACGTATTCATGTAAAGTGAACCCACGGGCGGTCTGGACGACACACTTGCACGCCCCTCTGTCCGCAGAAGACTTGCACTTCCTGGTGAATATAATTTGACTCCGCGAAGCCGCCAGATAGAAAGACGTACTAGAAGGAGAGTTGGAAATGCTAGTCTTTTCATCGGGACGATTACATACCTGCGTCGAATAGCCAGCACGATCGATTTCCGACATCTGACTTGCAATGAGGCTGTTGATATTGCTAAGACTGTATTGAAAGAAACTCCTCATATCCTCACTTAAGATCCGTTAACTAACTATCGGTAGTCGTGATCGGAAAACTACTCACCTGGTGACAAGAATCCTGCCACCCTCAACTCCTTTTCCTGGAAGGGTCAAGTCCACAAAGTCGCGGCCTTTCAATCGAATCACCTGATGTTCCATTCTCAGATTGCCAGTGGCGTCCAAATTCCGCCTCATTTGTTCGAACATATCCAATAACTCGTGAATGGAGTTCTCGGGACATCCTGCATGTGTGGTAGTAGGAGGGAATATTCTCTGATAGTCATCACCTAATTTTCTTTCCAGCCAGGCAAGAAACTCCCTGTCAACAAAGGTGGCTCCGCACTTATATCCTAGAGATGGGTAGTCAGAGATGTAAGGTGATTCGGAGTGTTAGACCATCCTATACCTGATGCCAGTCCAACTTGCCTCAACCGCAATGCGGGTTGTATAGCGTCCACCCGGTAGGATATAACGTCCTTCCTCGCAGTGAGCCTCTCTACACTTCATGCATGCCTTGCAAACTCACAACTGTTCCTCCGCCCAGATCTGCTTGAACAAAGCAGTCACCGACCTGAAACTAAATTTCAGCGGTGGCTCAACCTACAATGCAGATATGTATACTTACCCCGATTACTTCATTGTCGGCTCTTCGGTCTATAATAGACTTGATTGAGTAGAGGGCAGCTGCCTCCGGCTCGGTAACAAAGATGACATCTCTCAACCCGTGGAAGTGTCGCTTGGTGAAGCCGGCTTTGTTGACTGCCCGGAATGTCAAATTCTTGGCAGTGTCGGACCAGATCTTAAGATGTTAGTTTAGGCTTATTCCGACGTGGCACAACGTTGAAAATACCGCTGGGACTGTGATGACGATGTCGGTGACAAGTCTGGGGACGACTGTGTGTCCTATCGCGGCCTTGATCTCACGCACCGCCGCCACCCGCACTTCCCTCAGGTAGTCGGCAATAATATCGATCGGCTCCTTGGTGAGGTGCGTTGGATCTCTCCACTCCCGCCTTACTCTCTCTGGGTCCAGATTCTCCGTCTCTTCTAATGAATCCAAAATTCCCTTAAGATCCGCCAGTCTATCATCCTGCTGATCCAACTGAAGTTTGGTCCAGATCATGGGTCGACTGCCCGCCGTAATCTCACGACCCCATTGTAGCCTGCCTTCCACATTCGCAGAGTAAGAAATCTGACTGGGAACCTTTGCCTCGTGGAGTTTATCTGACCACTTTGTCACAACTGTGCTTTTCGCAAGGTCGGCATCGTCTTGGTCGTAGACTGTGGGTTGGAAGGCGATGCCTATCGCACATACTGCGGTCAACTTCTCGAAATGAGTCTAGGGTGAGATCACACTTTACCTGTGAATGTTGTACCATAGTCAATCGCCACTATAAGACCGTTGTATGGCACGTCCATGTCCGTTTGTAAATACAACTTTCGCGTGCCGAATTCGAAAGGACCAACCGCAAACCCCAGGGTTGGAAACGTTCGCTCGTTAGAGTTGTACAGCGTATGAAAGTCTGACTGCTGGAGGAACCCAGGGTCCTTGTCCAAGGCTGAAATTCGGTTTGCAATTCTAGTCTTTTCGGTTTTCGCCTCTTACTCGCTTCTGTTGTGGAAAATGCCAATTTCGTTGGCGTCTCGCACTAAAAGCGTCTCTGTGACCTCCTCTCCAGACCCAATACGAGGTTCTTTGTTTCATTTGCGAGCCACCAATGGCGGCTTCCTCAGCTCGCCGCATGCGGAATGAAATGCACCTCGCTGCGCCGTCGAGGACCAGTGAAGGAGGCTGAAAGATAGAGTAAATAAAATACAATACAATGGTAGATTAAGTCTTTCCCTTGGCTTCTCGCGGACCCAGCCTGATGACATTCACTGTTCGCTCCATCTGCGCCCAACTGGCTGCTCGAAACCAGACCGACGCTTCTTTCTCCACGACAATAGTAATGACGTAGCTTCAATGCCTACTGGGAACGATAGAACTTGAGAAATCACCGCCATCATGGGCTGCGGAAGTAGTACACCAGCGTCTGCGCCTCAACTCTAACCCAGTCCCCATTCCGCGTGCTAATTTGGAGCCTCCAGGAACCCAAAAATCGAAGTACCCAAGAGCGAATGGGACCGCCTCCAAAATTCCAACGCGCAGCTGAAGAGCCACAAAACTGCCTCCCTCGCTGAGATCGAACGTTTAAAAGGGGATCTCATGCAGATCAATATACTTCTATTGTCCTTTAATGAGCGATACCACGTGAAACCTTCGTCGAGCGGCGGCATCAAGCTGGATGACGTCTTTGAGGCATATTCATCACTTGGCCGGCGCTACGCGGACCTGACAGAGCAGAAAAAGCAGGTAGATAAGGACTTCGAGAGGCAAATCGAAGATTTCAATCGACTGGTTGACACGATCCAACAGAAGGAGCGCGAATTTCAGGATCGCATGAGAAAAATGGAAGAGAAGTCGAGAAGGGAGCTGGACGCGATGGAAAGGGAGGTTCGGGAGCTGGAGAAGAAGCTGATCATGGGCGGGGATTATTTCCAGCCGAAGCCGGACTCGGAACTGAGACAGCAGTTCAGCGACCTTCAAGCAAAAGTGAGAAGTTTCGCGGAGAACAGTGTGCCGGCGGACGAGGCTATCCGGCAAGCATTTGCTGAAGACTTGGGGCGCAAGTTTCAGCACCCAATCCACATCCCACACCTGAAATACTTCTCGGAGGAGGCCCTTTGGGCCGTACTAATAGACAAGGTGTTTTCGACGCCGTTCAAGGTCTTCGGCACACACGGTGACAATATGCTTCACCCCTGGCTCAACTTCTTTGCGGACGGTAAGTTGCAGTATTTGTTTGGTTGCCGTCCCTAGTCGACATCTAGCTCACAATCTACATAGGACAATTTGAGCGAGGGTCTGTAACGACATGGCCTCCACCGAACTCTTTTTCCGAAAGGTGGAGGTCTCTGACCGTTGGTAATCTTGCCGTCGCCGTTCGAGGCCAACGTACTGGCGAAGGCGCGAGCGAAATTCAATTGTCGTATAGGTCCAATCGCAACGATGTAGTCGATGCTCTGCGAAAACTGTATCGCCATAGTTCCACGGCCGACATGGTCGACATGCCAGAGAGTATTACAGACCTTGCCTGCGAAATTGCAATGACATGGGGGGCTGAGCGCTACCGAATCCAGCCAGCGATTCCTCCAAGGGGCACATGGGTCTCAAAGGATGACCTCTCCCTACGCCGTATAGAAGTTCGTAACCCAGGGGATAATGTGGAATGTACCGTTGGTGTGGTGATATCCCCGGGTTTGGAGAAGGGCGGTGTTGGAGACGGGAATGCGCAGTCTTTTGATGGACCACTTCGAACCCTCATCCCACCGCATGTCTATACATTCTCGCAGATTTGATTAACTAATCTCGTTCTTTTTTGAGGAGCATCAAAGGTTATAGAGTTGGCCTCTGCAGGTGCCGCTAAACTCCAGAATCCCTCCCCATGGCAAAATGAACAGTCAGTATTGTATTCTATAATTGGAAAGGTTGCCGTGCATACACAGTATTGCCGGAGCGTGTGATTGGGGCAGTTTTGATTGGATAATTGACGATGTGGTTCGTCGGTAAGGTGGGCGGCCGGTAGTAGGCCACCCGCCCAAATCTATCTAGTCTTCCTGCCTTGCTGCCTGATTGCTACTCCTTGGGGATGACACATATCGCTTCAAGGCAAACTCCGTGCGGCATGGTAAGCGGCCCGACGAGGCTGAATTAGAGAGTTTTTGCGTGTAGTGCACGAATCCATTTAAACCCTACCGACGATCGGACAAGAAAGCTATCAATCGGTATCTGCAGCTGAAGTCTGAAGCTGGGGCCACTGTCGGACAAATCAACTCATCACACCACTCCTCTGTGGGGGAGAGGCCCTGTATTGGATGCCCAGGTTGACATGCTTGTAACGATGGGAGGAGGCTCTGCCGCGACTTGGCAGTTCGCGACGTAGCGATTTCAGGGCCTGTTGGTGTACCCACCTTCTACTGTTTTCTCTACCTCCTCCTCAAACTCGAAGTGTAGAATATTTTGAGCCTCGAACTACTATCCTATCGTATTCTGGCTGCTTGCACCACATACACACTGCGGAGATGATCGGTCTTTGGTCTTTTAATTCTCACTTGCTAGGCGATCAATTTCACGATCATTATGCGGTTGCAAGGATCGCTCTGAACATCATCTTCTTTTGTACCATCGTCTATGCCTCAGCTACCCAGCCGAGCAGCTCTGTACGGGGTGCTCCCTTCAATCAGATTCGATTTGGCACCTTCGCATTGCTCGGGTAAGACTCTCGCTTTGCTGTAGGAACCGAGACTGATCAGATTCACGCAGTTCATATGTTTTGTTGATCATAGGCCTGTTTCTGCATGAGACACGCATCAAAATGCCCTTCGGATTTGTGCTTTACGACTGGTTCACTGAGGTTCTCAGAGTCTCCGCCAATGTGCTCATTCCTGCAGGCGCACACGCTGTCGTGACACGACTGCTTGGGTGGATGGGGCCGTCTGCGAAATGGTGGGCTTTTGTAGGAGATTTCTTTGTCCTGACCGCGAGGATTATGGCATTGTACTATCTAGGCAGCTTGCTCGCGCACCAGGTTCTCTGGCTTCAAGTGGCACAGGTCGACACGGTACAGACGATTATGGTGCGGAAGAACCAGTTTGATGTGGCATTCTCTATTTTACTCTGGATCCTAGCCTTCTTCATTCTCTTCGAGGCGGCTGTGGCACTGTGGGGAGACTGGAGAGGGGAAAAGGATCGTGCAGCAATCCCACGGGTAAGACACTGGCCCTTCAACCCACAGAAATGAGTAGTCTCTGACCGTTAGTAGTACTATTACCATGCCATAGGCGCTTCACTGGCCCTTTGGGTACGAACACTTGCTGAGCTAATCATTGTGGTTCGCTTTCACCTCAAGCAGCATCTGCTGCTCCGCGATACGGCACTCTCCAGGGACACGGTCTTCGGCCTGTTTACCGTCATCTTCCTCTTCCTGATTGTACGCGTCTTTCAGGATTCTTCTAGGCATATTGATTGCGCTCCTCTCTTGACCAAGATGCAAGAGGAAACTCGTCTGCATATTGTCCGACAAGCTCAACATCCGACGAACCCAAACGGTGTTGCGCCTTCGATGGAATCAATCCTGCAGGCGATAGGGCGTAATCCAACCGCCTCTCTCTCCTCCCAAACAAACACCGATCTCAACAATATGCCAGTGAGTGTGAAGCAGGACTATCTGGATGGTTTGGTAGAGTATCTGACGGAGTTGAGAAGAAGGCACGGCGCCTTGAAAGGAGTGAACTTTGCAAGGGAGTTTTGAGCTTGTATTTGTAGATCCAAGTCGGCAGCGAAGAGCAAATCAGTTTAGGGAATATATTTTTATTCGATGCTCTCCTCAGCTATCTAACTGACCTTCGACCGAGCAAGGCGTCATTTAATAGAGCGGTAGAATTACCATTGTATCCGAAGTGGAGACCCTTCGTTCTATTGGCTATCTCGGCCGTTTGCGAGGAGGACGCCGATGAGGCGAGTTTGATCCTGTTTTGCACGACGACGTTGTGGATCGGCGTGCCGTGAGCCTGGAAGGGTTCGAGAAGATGAGGAGGGCAGCCGTACACAGCCTGCCCATCCCCGATCAGGATGACGCGAGTTGCTCTCCTCGGGTAGCTGGTCCAGAACGAAGACATCATCAGTTCAACGCTCGGGATTGCGGTCTCATAGCACTCGGATCCTCCCCCGCGTGAAACGTCTATCAAGCCATCCGCGGCAGCATCTATCGGGGACAGATTCCGGGCCGTCCAAATGCTCGACTCCTGCACAATGACGCCCAGATGGGTCTCTGGGTTTCGTGCGCGGATTCCACTAGTAATAGTCCTGAAGGCATCCTTAGCAATCTCAACCAGCGTTACGCCGAGACTTGTGCTGAGGTCTATGCAAATCACGACGCCATCGGCGGGACGAACCTTCTCCAGAGTGGTTATCTTCATGGTCAAGTCGCTCTTCTCCCGATTTAGATCCGACACCTTCTGATTCAGCTCCAACACGCTTTCAGACAGGGCGATCTTTTCCTGCATCATCTGCGCACTCTTTTGACTCAATGAGCGATTGTCCATGCGCAAACGACTCATGTCGCTGTGCAGTTCGCCTATCTGTTTGGTCAGACTATTGTCCAGCTGCTGGTCGAGTGATCGATCTTGCAGCTTCTCATTCAGCCGGTCAATCTGATCCTCCTTTTTGCGAAGTTCCGTCTGGTACTTACGCTGCAGGGCACCGAGTTGCTCCCGCAGCCGTTGCAGCTCCGCGTCAGACGTGGCTGTCCGCTGGGCGCTCTGTGTCATTTCTGAAATCGCCCCCGTCAATCGCCGGTTCTCCTGCTTCAGCTTTTCCTGCTCGCGGCTGAGATGTTCGATTCGCCTTGTGCCTTGGTCGTGGTCGAGCTCCGCTTGTCGGTGCGTTTCCTCTAATTGTGCAATGTGGTGTCGATGGTCTTGGATTTGGGTGGACATTCGGCTAATCTCCTCTCGGTGCGCATTTGTGTCTGCCAAAGGGTATTAACGTTGTCGATGTGTTTGTGCTTGAACGAAAGAGTTACTTGCCTACTTCCATACGAGCATTCATCTGACCCTGGACAGCGAAAAGCTGCGCCGCAGATTCTTGATGTTGCCTTTCAACTCCGTGAAGCCTCAGCTCTGCCCTCTGCAGTTTTCCCTCGTACTCTTGTTCGCGCTCCAGTCTTTGCGCTTCTTGCTTCTCGAGCTCATCCTGGAGGCCATTGACTTCCTGTTTGCTGAGGAAGAGATCGTGTTCAACGTCATTCAGGGCATCCTCCTTTGCTTTCAAGTTTTCCTTCGCCGTAGCGAGCTCATGCGTGACATTATCCAGTGCTTTTTGACATTCAAGCAGCCTGGATTCTACCTTGTTGAGTCGGGCCTCATGTTCCCGGACCAGCCACTCAATCTCATCAGAGGAACTGGCGACCTCGCGGCAGAGCGCATCTTTCGCTTCCCTCTCACTCCGAAGCTGCGCTTCGAGATCCTCAATTTCCGCCTCCAGGATATCTACTTCAGTAGTGTGCGCTGATGGATATTCAGGCTGCACCTGCTCCATCTGCATGCTTTGGCCCATAGAGTTGTCCAAACTCGCGCCTGGTACGAGCGACGTTTCCTCTGATCGGCCCCATGGTTTCTGGTGTTCTTGGTAGTCGGTGGTGCGGAGTGCTTGATTTGAAGTCCCAGCAAACTCCATTTCCCAACGGTCTTGGAGTTGCAGTTGTTCGTATGGTAGGACTGAGGGTGGGGTGGGAAGCTACGGCGAGTCAGCGGTAGAGGGGAGGCTCAATCTTGGATTGCTGTGTTCAACAGCTAGCCGACATTAAACTCCTTGACAGCAAAGAGAAGTGGCTTCTGCTCCAAAACTCAGGTTCGGCGGTCCCCCGCTTAGATCGCCGTCTCTCGCGCCTCTGTACCGTACCGGGTACATTCAATACTGTACGAATATACGTGGTTAGTCGAGAAAAACGCCACCCACTGTTGAATAGAGCTCTCCCCTTCCAAGTCCCCCACCCCCCGATAAAAGGCTTGAGATGTGGGAAACGCCTTGTATGGATAGGCCGGACCAGCCCCCGCCACGGGAGGCATTTCGTCTCCTGCAGTTATCCTGCAACCAAAGCGGCCAGTCCTACCAACGCATTAGTTTCGCCAAGCCGGCGGGTGTACAAAAGTCTGCACTGCACCTTTTTTTTTTTTTTTTTGAACCTCACCGAGCATCAAATGCGGATAGCACGGTCGGCTCGTTTGGGATCGACTGACCTCCTGATCTCCTCGTCATAGGTCAGCCTTGCGACACTAATGTGAATCTGCGCTGGACCGTTGCCTGAACCCTTGCTTTTCCTTCACACCCTTGTTTACTTACAGAAGCTGCATTGTTTTGTTTCAAGGCAGTACGAAGACCGCTAAAGAATACCGAAAAGTCCTTTGCGCATCAGAAAAATACAAGACTGTTGGCCGGTTTCGCTGAGTTGCATCCAGCATGATCAACAGCTAGCCACGCCGCGGAACTTGAAATCATCGATCATGTCTCCTGCGCCTGTTGAAGGCGCGGGAGCCACGAAAGATGACGTTCAGAAATTCATGACCGAGACCGGGTGCAAGAAGGACAACCGGGCTCGCATGTATTTGCAAGCATGTCCCCCCTCGCCAAATCATGAGACAGAAGCTGACAAGGCAGAAATGTGGGAACAATGTTGAAGCAGCGATTGAGTTGTATAGGAAGCATCACAACCTTTCCAGCTCTAGAAATGTAAACAGAAGCAACCAGGAACAAGTTAGTCTCAAGAATCAATTTCTGATATGGACATAGGACTCTCCAGCCCCAAGCGAGCCAACGCCAGATCTTCCAAGCCGGGGGACCTCTGTACGATCAAGAGCAGCTTCAAGCGTTAGCAGACACTCTGCGACTCCCAAAGATGAACAGCTACCGACACAACACGTCGAGAATGGCAACGCCCAGAAAGCAGTGGGAGCAGATCTCGCCTCAACGCATCCGCCAGCCCCAGCGCATCCATCACCTGCCGCCGCTCTAGCCCACGCAGCAAGGAAGACTCGACTGGAATCTTTAAGTGATATTGGTTCCACCTTCTCAACGACAGAGACTGAATCGTCCATATCAGTTTCTAGTCCTGCGGAGCGCAGTGACGGTGTTTTCGACACGTCAGACTGGGACTTTCAACTTCCAGTCGTCCAGCTTCTCCCTCACATGTCTCCAGGACTCGCCTCCAATTCGCAGTTCTCCACCAGAAGCGTCATCGTCGCGTTGAGGGAAGGTGTCCCGCACGACCAGCTCGAAGATTACTTCGGCCACCACAGCCGGGCAAGCTCCAACATAATCCGGCTCCAAATCAACGACCCCGTCGACGGCTTCCCACCCATCTTCTACGCAACTGCCCGCAACGACGACCGCATCATCCACCTCTTCGCACGCCACGGCGCAGACGTGAACAGCAGCTTCGGCCACCCGCCCATCCCCCTTCTCGCCTTCGCCGTCCTGCACGCCAAAACCATCGCGGCCGAAACCACCCTCTGCGTCGCCACCCTGCTCAGTCTCGGCGCCGAAGCCGCCGCCTTCCCCCGCGCCTTCTTCTCCCCCTTCCAGCGTGACCTGCCCGAGACGGGCCCAGAGGAGGACGAGCTCGACGACATGGACGACCCGCGGCGCGCGTGGTGCCGCGGCCTGGACCTACGCGGCCGCATTGCTGAGACGCTGAACCTGACGCAGCGGTACCACCTGGACAAGTCGGCGCGGCTGGCAAAGCCGACGGATCGGCAGCGGCAGATTGCGCAGCGGAACCACTGCGAGGCGCTGTTTGGGGTGCCGTATTTTATGATTGGGCAGATGGCTGCGACGGACATGCTCAAGGATAACTTTCTGCATTATATGCTGAGGCGGCAGTTCCAGCCAATGGTTATGGTATTTGCTGGTATGTATCTCTTGTTTCTTTCTGCTTTTCGGATCCTTGGTCTGACTTTTGTGCGAAGGGCCGAGTGGGCACGGGAAAACGGAGCTGGCTAGACGGTTGGGCGCCCTGCTTAATCTAGAACTGCACGTTAGCGATTGCACCATCGTTGCGCGGGAGAATGAGTTGTTTGGGCCGCGGAAGCCGTATATCGGTGCGGAAGAGGGCACGCCTCTCAACAACTTCCTGGCGCGGAAGAATGGACAGAGGTGCATCGTCTTCTTGGATGAGTTTGAGAAGACAACTCAGGAAGTGTGGAATGCGCTGCTCATTCCATTCGACAAGGGTAAGGACTCCTGACTATTGTATCTATCTTAGATTGACACAGATTAGGTGAGTATCAAGATCGGCGCACGCTCAAGACGGTCAATTGCTCCAAGACCATTTGGATCATGGCGACGAATGCACTCGACGAGGATATCATGCAGTTCTGCGAGAAGAACGAAGGCGTCTTTGACCAGGACGATCCTTTCAAAAGGGAATTGCTCCTTGATGATCTAACAGAGGCAATGAAGGACAAGTTCAAAGAGCTTTTCAAGGTCAGACAACCACATTCCCCATTGAATCCCCACTGCTAACGATTCATGAATCTGCAGCCCCCGCTTACAGGACGTATCTCGGCATTCATACCGTTTCTGCCCTTCTCACCGCCAGAAACGTACGTAGGCGCCCACAAGTATTTGCTCGAATTGATGGGCGAGGTCCGCCGACCGGTGAACACCTCTTTCGGGGAGGAAGAGCAGCTACTAGGTGACATCAACCTCAAAGTGCGCCAAGACGCGAGCGTGTGCAGCATCCTCTCGCAGGGCTACGACCCGGAGCTTGGCATCCGCAGCTTGAAGAAGGTGGTGCGGGAGAAGGTGGCGACCCAGTTGGATAGCGTGTACATGGCGACGCAGGGGACGATTGTTGAGGGTCAGGGTATGCAGGACTACGAGGTTTATGCGTACAATAACAGGATTAAAATCAAGCCTGTTTGAGAGTTGGGTATATCGTTATGCCGAAAGCTTCAAAGTGTGAGCTTACTTCTATTCGTCGTTCCAAGCCGCTTAGTCAGATTTCCCTTTCTTCTTCGTTAGAAGTCATGGCTCCACCTTCGTCTTGTTCGCGCTGCCGCGAAGCCAAATTGATTTGCGAGGTGTCACTTGATTGCGCGCGTTGTATACGTTGTGTGAAGAATGGCCGGAAGTATTCTCTCGTGCTTACAAGCGCTTATCTCTCTGCTGTGGGACGTTACTCAATATAGAATCTCGGGTCTTTTCTTCTGCGTTTGCAAGAGTAGAAATTTGTTAGCTAAGGTTCATACTGATCGGAGAAAGTAGTTGAGCCTTTCATTTCTTCATCTCATTCTAAATTTTCCGCACTCATAAGGCTAAAAAGCATGACTAGCGATACTCTTGTCTACGCGAGACATTATGATTAGAATGGCGGTTGCACGATAGAAAGATTGAATATTCACAAGAGGCTAGTTCCTTCTATTCTTGAATTAACTCAACCATTTGACTCAGATCAAGCCCGACGACTGCAGTAGACAATCGAGTGGTGGTTGGGGTCTTGTATTAGCTTTTCCCCTTAAAATAAGCAGTAGCCCAAATCTAGGCCACTTTACTAATACAGGGTCTGGAAGCGGATAAGGACAAGCTAATGTTATGATTCTATCACAGATAACAAGAAGTCATCCTCAACCTTAGAACTGCTGTAAGTGGCAAACTGAGGCGTTGTCGCCACGCCGCCTAGTACCTCCGGGCGATGGAGCAATGATCCAAGAATACTAATCAAAGCAGCAGAGGCAGGCGAGTGAGTAGCAGGCGAGATTGAGGAGGCAAATAGTTTACGTTGTCAAGAAAAGTCATGAGCAGGTGACAATCAAAGTAGCTCAACAGCGATGACGCTGGACCTAATCAGATGCGTTGGAACCAACTAGAGAGCGGAGCGTGTATAAGTACTTGCCTTCGCCCTTATTAAGCTATTATCTCTTCATCTTGTATGCTCCTCTTGCTTACCCTATTACCTCCTCTTGCTAACCTTACAACCTCCTTTTACTACAACTCTCTACTGTATCATTCTTCATTCTAAAATGTAAGTGCATTGTAATAAAACTACAGCCATTTCTAGTAGTATATAGAGTAGAGAAGGCCCTATCTAAGACATAGATTAAACGTTAATGCTAACTAGACTCTATATGTTGTTAAGCTGTACAGAACTTTAGCAATAGAATGTTTATTAGTGCTAAAGAGAAGCCACCTATACCAAACAGTATCACTGCTTTAAAAGTGCTTATTAAGTACTAGTTAGCTAATAGTAATAATAATATTGTAGTGTCTTCTATTTAACAATTTAGCGTAAAGAGTTTCTATTTATTTACATTAATAGTGTCTGTACGTAAGTACAGCTGCGTTTGTACGTGTGTACAGCTAAATTAAGTTGCCTAAAACAGTTAGCTATCTAGCCTGTGCGTTAAGAGCTATGTGTACTTAACAACTCTTTTTCTTTTATATAAAAAGAGAGGGTAGTAGTTAATTATTGTTACGGTCTATGGTTGGACCAGTGTAACTCCACCCAAGATGCTCCACAGTACGATGCGGTTGGAGCAGGACTCGTTTACAAGCCAACCGGAGGACACGGAGGCAGCGCAGCTGCCTGCCATTACGGAAGAATGCACTGTCTAATAGGAGGATAGGACGCGAATTCTATAAGTCTATAAGAGCTTAGCAAGCTCTGCTTAGCAGGCTTGTGTAAACTTACCTAGCTCACCTTAGCGCCCTAGCACATGTATATAGTCCCTATATTAAACAACCTTTAGAAGGTGTGTTTAATATTTAGTTTATTTATTACATAGACTAAGTAGCATTTAGCTTTTTAAAGAGCTGTAATACTATTTATATATCTTACACTATATATACCTCTAACTTTGTCCTACAAGGACTGTTTAACTCTAGCCTCCCTACTGCTGCACATAGGGCAAACTATAATCTGGTCACTCTATATCACCCTCTATTAGCCTAATAGCCTGTACGTAGGACTGTACACCCTACTAGATTAGCCCCTTCTACCTGTCCTACTTATC
This sequence comes from Lindgomyces ingoldianus, assembly GCF_010093535.1. Taxonomy (NCBI): domain Eukaryota; kingdom Fungi; phylum Ascomycota; class Dothideomycetes; order Pleosporales; family Lindgomycetaceae; genus Lindgomyces; species Lindgomyces ingoldianus. The sequence goes on from NW_022985171.1 coordinate 96,948, forward strand.
CCCTAGGAATATTACTAGACCTAAGTGCTTTATAAAGTAAGGATTATAATATTAAACACTAACCCCTTTAAAAAGTATAGTAACCTCTTAACATAATTTAGATTCTAACATAGCCCACGCTGTGCTATCTAGATCTACAGAAGTTCCTACCTAAAGTAAAGCTGTTCTTGTAGAACAGATTAACTTAATCTAGGACAACATTAAGAAACTCTAGCAAATTAGTAATAAGGTTAGTAAGTTACTAAAACTTAAATAAAAAATAAATAACCTTTACTAGAAAACTATAAATTTACAAAACCTCCTGCCTTCTATTAACCTCTATAAGGCTACTACCTAAGCCTACTAGATACATAAACTATAAGTAGAACTAGCTAAAGTTTAAAATATCTTAATAAATAAAGTAAGTGTTACTACTAAAAAAGCTTTAAAACTAGCCCTTTTAAAGCCTTTTAAAGAATTACTAAAAGACTTTTAACTATTCTTTACTAGATGCTACCTTTATATATAATACAATAAAGAAGCATTTTAAACTAACACAGAAATAATCTTCTAAATAGGATTACACTTAGAAGGCTCTCTTATAATCTAGTTCTAACTCTACACTAATAATTAGATAGACTTTAGAGCTAATAGCGCACTACTTAACTCTAAAACTAAGAAAGTATTTAGTAGTGTTAAAAACTTTAAAGTAGCCTTATTAGCTATTTATAGGACCCTAGATAAAAAAAGAATTGCAGCTAACTAACTAGACAATATAAGACAGGGTAGCAGGCTAGTCTAAAACTATGCAGCGCGTTTTAGGGAGCAAATAGCTATCTGCGGATAGAACAACTAGAAAGCCCTATGCTGCATGTTTTATAATAGACTAAATAACAAAGTAAAAGATAAGTTTACGCACATAGACTAACTAACTACTTTTAAAGAATATATTAAGAAAGCAACAACCTATAATAATTACTATAAAGAATGTAAAAGAGAAAAGAAATTAAAGAAAACTTTTTAGAAACTAGAGTTTATTCTTAAAAAGAAAAAGCTTTTATAATATAATAAAAAGCTAATAGACCTTAGTTATGTAAAGCATACATAGAGCCCCCTCTCTAAGAAGAGCTAAGTTCTAGGATATAATAGGCTGCCTTTAATAAAGGAATAATAAAAATAGCTAGAGGATAAGGCCTGCCTAAACTATAGAAAAGTAAGACATTTCTGCTAAAATTACCTAAACTCTTAGAAAGGGGAGAATAAAAATACTACTATAATAATAAAAGCTATTACTGCTAAATATAGCCTTATAGATAAAGAAATATAAAAAAAACTAGATAACAGACTTTACTAGTAATATAGAGAAAACTACTTTTTAAACAACTATTTTAAACTATATTAGAAGGTAGTTATTTAAAACTTTAATAGCTTTAATATAGTGTTACAAAACCTTGTAATCTTTAAGAGATATAAAGAAGAGACTTAGATCTAAAGATATATTATAAATGTCTAAAAAGAAGAAAAACAGTTCCCTCTTTAAGACTAAACCCCTAGTACTTTAGTAAAAGAACTTTCCTAATAGTTTTAAAGATGCAGGTGCTAGAAGTGTAGGTTATAACATAACTATCTAAGCAACTATATAGTTTTGCTTTACTAAATAAACATTAGTAATAACTACTTAATGTTTAACATTATATAAAGAATAGCTAAAGTTAAATACAACATTATAAATAAAAAAAAGTAATAGTAATTCTTTACTAAGATTAAAGATTAAAAGCTAAAGCAGCTAGGTAAACCTGCTAGGTTTAAAGTACTGCAACTAGCGCTTAAAAAACCTAAGACACTACTTCTAAGCCTAGTAATCTCTAAGAAGGCTCTTGTAATATAATAGAATTATAAATAATGTGTCCTCTGCAGAAGCAGCACCTATAGCACAAACAGTTGCTAATAGAAAGAACACCCTATATAGCTAGTACAAACAAAAGAATACTTTTAGTAGACCTAAAAAAGCCCCCTTAACATGTTACATAGACCTAATAATTATTTATATTCCTAGTACTAATGCACATAACAGTATTGCATTAAGTATTAGAACAACAAACATTAAGCAGGATAGTAGCCTACATAGAAAAGGAACTATAATAGTTGCCTATAGCAGGGAACAGCCTTAGCCTGTAAAACTATAAATTACTACACTTATTAAACAGCTCCCCCTTACAAACAGAAAGGCTAGATAAAGTGTAATAAATAAGACAACTACAGGTTCTACTATTTTTAGTAGAAGGTAGTAAGAAAAGAAGACTATCTAATGTTACATTACCTAGTTAAAGATTATAAATGCAAAGCAACTAACTACTATAATTAAAAATATTAAATTTATAAAAAAAAAAAGTATAAGTTTAATAATAACTTATAAGATATTAATTTTTATCTTCTTTTAGATAAAAAAGTTAAACATAATATATTAGCAGTAATTACAGTAGGGTAAGGGGCAGGACACAGCCTAACAACTACCTTTACGTATAAAGAATAGCCTAGACTAGCCTTTATAGACAGCAGATGCACCTTTACTGCTATAAATAAGGATTAAGTAGATAAGTAAAGTATACTATTCTACATAAAAAAAACCTATTTAAGGTAACTCTTGCTAACACCTTATTAATTAAGTATAGCAGAGGATAGATTAACTTAGAAACTTATAAAAAGGACTTTAAAACTCTAAATATAAAAGATTAGAAGTTTATAAACATACTTAAGTTAAAAAGTAAATATAATGTAATCTTAAGCTATAACTAGCTTAGAACATATAACTTTATAATTAATTAGAGAACTATAACTATAGAAACTCCTAACAACTACGCACGCATAACCTAGTTAGCATACTATGACAACAGATGCCTAGTCTATAAATAAGCAAAGCAGGGTAGCAGTTACTACTCTAAGAAAAAGAAGCTCTAGAAATTCTCTTACTAAAAGCTAAAAGCCTAAGTAATAAAAATAATAAAAAAAAAACTTAAAGAAGTATCCTATAAAAAAATTAAAAAAGACAAGAATGTAGAATAAATTAGTGTTATATAAATCTAGAAAAAGAGTTGTATCTTACCTAAGTACAAAGACTATAAGGATATATTTAAGACACTAGAAGACCCTAGAGAGCTACTACTATATTAGCCTTAAGATTACACTATTAACCTAATAAAAAATTACAACTTAAAAACGTATAGGCTCTGCCCCTTAACTAGGGCACAGAAGGAGGCTTTACAAGAATATGTTAACAAGATGTTAGTATAAGGCTATATCTAAGAAAGCCACAGCTCTATAGCTTTAGCAGTAGTCTTTGCTAAAAAGAAAGAAGAAAAGATCTAAGTCTATTAAGACTATAGAACCCTAAATAATAACATAATCTAAGATTAATTTCTCTTACTAATTATCTAGGATATTATAAACTAACTAAAAGGAACCTAGTACTTTATAAAGTTTAACGTACAAGATAGATTTAATAAAATAAGGATATAGAAAAGAGATAAGTAGCTTACAGCATTTAGGACCCTATAGGGACTCTATAAATTACTAGTAATGCTATTTAGTCTAATAAACGCCCTAGTAATGTTCTAGTAAATTATTAATACAGCTCTTAACCTCTATTTAGATGTCTTTACCCTAGTATATTTAGATAATGTCCTTATCTACTTAAAGGACACTCTAGAAGACTACGTACAAAAGGTACAAAAGGTCTTAGAACAGCTTAGAAAGTATAGACTTTACCTGCAGCTCTCTAAATATAAGTTCTATGTTACTAAAATAGAATACTTAGAATTTATAATTAATAGCAAAAAAATAAAAATTAACTTAGCTAAAGTATAAAAGGTGCTTAAGTAGCTAGAACTAATAATAGTTAAAGAAGTAAAAAGGTTCTTAGGACTAATAGGCTATGTTAGATAGATAATTAAAGACTATTTAAAAATTACTATACTATTAATAAACACTATAACTAAGGAGTAGGTAATAGCAAAGTTTATCTAGACTCTAGAAATAAATAAAGCATTTATAACACTAAAATAAGCTATAACAGACAAACTAGTACTAAGAATGTACAACTTACAACTAGATATAAAGATCTACATAGACGCATCCCTTAGAGCTAGCGGAGCTGCGTTATACTAAAAGTAGGAAGATAGAAAATGGCACCTAGTTGCGTACTACTCTGCCAAGTTCTTAGGTCTAGAAGCAGGCTACAGCATACCTAACAAAGAGTTAAAAGTAATATTAAATGCTGTAAGAGCATAAGTTACAGAGCTATATAAAATAGTAAAGCTATTTAATATTATAACTAACTATGTAAACTTAGTTATGTTCTTGTTAGTAAAGAAACTATTACTAATGCACATAAAATAAGTAATAGAACTTACATAGTTTAACTACATTATTAAACATGTACCTAGAGTGTAAAACTAGTAAGCTAACACTTTTAGCTAAAGACCTAATTACTTTAATAAAAAAAAGAAAGGAACTAAAAAGTTTACACTTTTTAAGAAAACTAATAAAGAATAGATCTATAATAAGCTTTAACTTATAAAGAAATTCTACATGCTTATAGCTAGTAAGTAAGAATAGAAAAACTTAATTTAAGAATATTATAAATCTTTAATGTTTAGCTACTCTAGAATAGGCACCCTCTAGAAGAAGCTAAGGGCTGCTATACTATAATAAATACTAAAAGTAAAGCAGTTATGCATAGAGGTGCTTAGAGAATGTAATACCTATAATAAGAACAACCTGCAGAGGCATAAGGCCTATAGATACCTTTAACTAATTAAAGCACTAAAATTACTATAGATAATAATTATAATAGATTTTATTATAAGATTACCCCTGTCTAAAGAACTAGGGACAGATAGGATGTGTAACATAATTATAGTAGCCCTAGATAAAACTACTAAGTACTTACACACCTAGCCCTTAGAAAAAATAATAACAGCTAAAGAATTTATTTATAAATTAAAACAAAACATAATATTAGTACATAAATGTTCTAAGATTATTATCTTTAACTAAGATAAACTATTTACTAGCAGCTTTTAAAAAGCAGTAATGCAACACTTTAGTATAGCATATAAGCTATTAACAGCTTATTACCTGTAAATAGATAGTTAAACTAAAAAAGCAAACGTAGAAGTAGAAAGGTACCTAAGAAAGTACATCTTTAACACTTAAAATAATTAGACAGAATAGCTTCTAATAGCGTAACTAGCTATTAACAGTGTAGAATTAGCTACTATAAAAGAAACACTATATAAGGCTAATTTTAGGTACAACTTGTACTTTAAGCTACAAGAAAATTAACCTATAGACCTGTAAAAATTAATTAATAGGCTAGTAGACTTATAATAAATTTATAAAAAGTTAGCTGTAGAAGTAAGGTTTAGCAAAGAAGTAATAAAAAAGCATGTAAATAAGTTATAATAACTAAGACCTAAGATCTACTTAAGAGATTAAGTGTATTTTAACACTAAAAACTTAAAGATACTAAGACCCTCTAAGAAGCTAGTAGAAAAAAGAATAGAACTTTATAAAGTCTTATAAACCTAATAAGACAACTATAAGCTTAAGCTTCTCTTACATATAAGAATCTACCTATAGTTTTATATCTCTAAGTTAGAAAAAGCACTTAAAGAAATCTCTCTATCTACCTAAAAATAAAAAGATAAAGAAATAAAATACAAAGTTAAACACATAGTAGGTAATTAAAAAAACTAAAAAAAGTTTCTAGTAAAATAAAAAAAATAGCTTACTAGTAAAAATACATAAAAACTAGCTAAAAACTTAAGAAACGCGCAGCTGTTAGTATAAAGGTACCTTTAGGCTTGTCTAAAAGAAACTAGCTAGGTAATAAGGCACTTATATTAAAAGAAATAGCTACATTATTACTAGATAGCAGCAGCCTTTAGAGACAAGTTCTAGTTAATAATACTTAAAAAAAGAAATAACTTTTTACTTTAGCCTTAAAAGCTTCTATCTTATCTAAGAAAAAGAGGTTTTTTTTTAAATACTTTACATAACAAGCTTCTAACAGATTTAATAACTTTTAAATATAATTCTATTTAAAACACTTTTTAGCCTTTGCCTTTAAAGTCTTCTAAACCTAACATAACATTTTATTATTAAGATTCTGCTTATAAGCTTTTATAGTAACTACCTTCTATAAAAGCGCTTCTCTCTTCTTCTTAAGACGTTCCTAGGCAGCGTTAGATATAAAGGTGTTGCACTTGCTATTCTTTTTTACACACTTAACACACCTGTTTAAAGACAGAGTTAGCACATAAGACAACTTTAATAATTAGTAAGCGCTATAGGGCCTTATCTTTGTTTAGTAAAAAGGATTAAAACAGAGAACAACATAAAGATAATAAGATAAACAAGACTAATAAGCTATTTAGCATAAAAAAAATAGACATTAGAAATGCCTTCTAGCAGGTAAGTACTAACATTATAAATAAGCCCTTACTAACGCAGTTGTGTGAGCAGAGCAGTAAGGACGCCGCTAGGAAGGAGGGGCAGCGTGTTACAGTCTATGGTTAGACCAGTGTAACTCCACCTAAGATGCTCCACAGTACAATGCAGTTAGAGCAGGACTTGTTTATAAGCTAACTAGAGGACACAGAGGCAGCACAGCTGCCTGCTATTACAGAAGAATGCACTGTCTAATAGAAGGATAGGACGTAAATCCTATAAGTCTATAAGAGCTTAGCAAGCTCTGCTTAGCAGGCTTGTGTAAACTTACCTAGCTTGCCTTAGCGCCCTAGCACATGTATATAGTCCCTATATTAAATAACCTTTAAAAGGTGTGTTTAACATTTAGTTTATTTATTACATAGACTAAGTAGCATTTAGCTTTCTAAAAAGCTGTAATACTATTTATATATCTTGCACTATATATACCTCTAACCTTGTCCTACAAGGACTGTTTAACCCTAGCCTCCCTACTGCTGCACATAGGGCAAACTATAATCTAGTCACTCTATATCACCCTCTATTAGCCTAATAGCCTGTACGTAGGACTGTACACCCTACCGGATTGGCCCCTTCTACCCGTCCTACTCATCCCCTAGGAATATCACCAGACCCGAGTGCTTCACGAAGCAAGGATTGTAACAATTATAAAAAAATTCTTGCCTACTTACCCTTATTATAAGCTGTACGCTTAGTGTACAGCTGCCCACCACCTACCGTGTACAAAGCCACGTAGAGAAAGGACCTACTACTAGATGCGTAGCTATTTAGAGGAGTAATCTAACTAACACTAATTAGTCTATTAACTAGTAGACTTTCTACTGTATGTGTAGCTACATAAAAAATATATCTTGTTAAGATAATAAATTAGCAAAGTAGTGTTAACTACTAGTATAAAAGCTAGCCTACTAGCTGCAGTACCTATCTACTGCGTGCGTAGCCACGTAGAGGAGACATCTACTGCAACTAGTAGACTATCGCACGCCCTAGAGTTAAACTGCAAGTATAGGAGCTAGCTAACTAGCTGCAGTACCTATCTACTATGTGTGTAGCCACACAGAGGAGACATCTACTGCAACTAGTAGACTGTTGCACGCTCTAGAGTTAAACTGCAAGTACAAGAGCTAGCTAACTAGCCGCAGTACCTATCTACTACGTGCGTAGACACGCAGAGGAGGCATCTACTACAACTAGTAGACTACTGTGCACTCTAGAATTAACCTGTTTCTCTACACAACAGCTTGCTTTTTAAGAGCTACCTGTATAGTTAACTAGCATAGACTTTTTTAAAAAAGCGCTTACTACAATCTATAGACTTATAGATAAAGAAAAAATAGCAGCAGATAAAATAGATGCCTTATAACAAGAAAAATAAACTGCGCAACACTATGCTACGTAATTCCGTGAACAATTATCTATCTGCAGATAGACAGACTAAAGGACCCTATGTAGAATGTTTTATAAAAGACTTAAAAAAACTATTAAGAATACATTTACGCATAATAAGAAGCTAATAACTTTAGAAAAATTTATTAAATAAGTAGCAACTTATAACAACTATGATAAGAAATAAGAACATAAAAAAAGCCTAGCAGTACAACTTAAAAGCCTAAGCTAGCACTAAGAAAGAAAGAAACACCCTGTTATAATAAAGAACTTATAGACTTAAGTTACGCAAGACATATATAGAGCACATCCTAAAAGAAGAGACTTTACAAGAAAGGTAATAGGCTACTATTAACAAAGAAACAAAAGAAAAGACTTTAAGATAAAGCATGCCTAAACTATAGAAAAGTAGGCTACCTCTGTTAGGAATGTCTAGACTCTAGAACTCTAAAGAATAAAGACTTAGAACTAGCAATAAAAGCTATAAGCATAGAAAAAAGTCTAAAGGTAGATAAGATCTGTAAAAAACTTAATAAATAACTTTATTAGAAATATAAAGTAAACTACAAGCTAATAGATTACTCTATAAATTACTAGAAGGTAAAAGTCTAAGAAAGCTATAACGTACCTAACAGGTTAGCCGGCCACTTTTGCCAAGCCCCTACTAAAACCACTCTATTCTAGCGCAAAACAGCCTACTTTAGCCCTGTATAAAGCAATACAACATAAGATATTATTTAAAGTCTACTTCCGCTACTTTCTTACATGTATGTAAGTTATGCCTAGTTTAATTACACTGCCTATATTACCTTTAACTTAGCTTACTTTCTTTAGCGCGCACTTGTGTCTTTAGCTTCTTTCTATTACTACACGCTCTAAACTCCTTTAGAGCAGTTAAAAAAGCTCTATCCTTAACTATTAAAGTTTTTTTTGCCTAAATCTGCTTCTTTTTATGCAATTTATATTATATAGTAGCCTTATTTACTACTTAAAGCTTTGTAATCTCTTTTTACACTAACACTAGCTTATGTGTAATAATTGCTGCCCTTTTTAAAACCTTTTTAAAAGCTTTTACTATAGATGTTAGTAAGCTATTTATATACCTCTAAATTTTTACTTTTATAAGCATTAATTATAACTTAAATTTAAAAGTATTACTTAGGGTTTACAACTGCTAGAGCTTATTATTAATAAGTAGTAGTAGTAATAAAGTACATAACTAGATGTTAAGAGCTATTTTAACCTATTCTAAGTTAAATAGAACTAAACTACTGCTTTAAAACTCTTCTTAGATATTACTAAAAGTAATTACTATATTATAAGTGTATATAAAGCATAGTAAGAACTTAAGTTTTATAATATAAGTAATTTAGTTATATATAAAATCTTTAGCTTAGCGCCTATACTCCTTTTTTAAAAAGGCAAAACAACCTACATTAAGAGGCTATAAAAGGTGTAATAAGTGTAAAGGCATGTAAATAGTAATAATTTTATTTTTTTTATAGTACTACTAAAAATTAAGTAAGTTATAGCTTTTATAGCTGTTAATAATAAAAAGCTAATAAGCACCTATAACTTTTTTTATATGCTTATTAAAGTGCTTTAACTACTATAGCCTAAGCTTATTTATTATCTAGCTGTTTTTAAAGACTATAATAACCTAGTTCTAAAGTAGATTTTTCTTTTTATACTAAGCAAAAAAGTAATAGTAGCTCTTAAAAATAATAAAAAGTAAAATAGCTTACTTTATTATGTTAATACTTTAAATAACTATTATTTACTCTTTATTACTTTACTATATTACTTTTAGCTATTTTTATCTTTTTAAAGCTATAATAACTGCTTTAGTTAATATTTAGCTTATTATAAAGCTTAACTTATTAAAGTTATACATGTTTTTATTTTAAATACTATACTTAGCTTTTATATTAGCTACTAGGCAAAACTAGCTCTAGATAACCTTTAGATTCTTATAAAATACTTTTTTATAATTATACTTATAATTAAACTTTATTATAAACTTAAAGCAGTGCTTAACCTATATACTAGGCTAGTTTAAGCTAACCTAGCCTAGATTATGCTCTGCGCACAAGAAATTAGCTATATTACCTATAGCTATAAGCCTAAAGGGAAATCTGCGTGTAATAAGCTTAAGTATGTACTTAATAACTACTTTTTTTTAAGCTTAGTTAAATTTCTTAATTTAGGCTAGCATTCTGCTTTTAAAGGCTGTTTAGCGCGTTAATTACTTAGTGTTATGTAAAAAACATTATAAATAGCTATAGCATGTTATAAAAAAAGTTTTAAGTTTTATTTAAAAGCCTAAAAAGTAAGCTATATCTAATGTTCTTTAGAAGATTTAATCTAGTGTTGTTGTTAAGGCATTATGTAGATAGGTAGAGTGTGGTAGAGGCTTAGCAAAAGTGGCTAGCTAACCTGTGTAGCTAGCTAACCTGTTAGGTACGTTAACATTAATTTAGCGCTAGAAGAAGCTACAGTTTATAAAAGACTACGTGAATTGGCACAGGTTGCAAACTATGTACAGAACATATAGAAAGAAGAAGAAAGATTCTCTCTCTAGCAGCCTATGCTAGAAATACTAGTAGCAAAGCTTGCATATTAATTCTAGACTAGTTAGTGCTAGAAGTCCAGAGCAGATTACTGTAACGAGGTTGGCACAGTCAACCACGTGGCCTTCTCTCGCTCATAGAGGTTTAGGCTCAGCGTTCCCAACTGTACGTACTACGACTCGTAGATACGTGAACGTAGCAGTCACGTGAGCCGTTGAAACGTAGGAGGAGTGTGAGCTGTAACGTACGTAGGAGCCAGCTCCTATTACAGACTGTAATACGTCTTAGAGAGACAATATTTCCTAGTAATATAAGGTCTTATTAGACAGCTATAGAGACGCGTTAGAAGAGTATTTAAAGTTATGTTTTTAGAGTAATAATTAGGTAAAAACTCTACAGTTTATACAACAATTAAGAAGCTAGCAGAGGAGGGGATTAAAGCGTAGGATTCTATAATTTTAGTTAAGAATTATAATTGCCTATAGACTTACTTATTATAAGCTAGATGTTCTAGTTCCTTTAGTGTAGCAGGTGTACAGCCTTATTCTAAGGATCTTTTTAAGCTAGCTTTTTCTACTAAACTAAGGTTACTTATTACGCTAGTTTTTATTAACTTGCCTAATTAAGGTCCTTGTTGTTAGAGTCTTTAGTTTTTTTTATAATAGCACGCTATCTAACAGTCTTTTAGCTCTTATAAAAAAGTACCTAGACAACTTTACTTTTAATAACAAGGTATTATTTGCTATTAAGTAAGATAACATCTAAATAGAAAATAGAAAGTTAAGGCTAAAAAAGCTTAAATACTAGGTAAAGCACAAAAGCTAATTACATAGCAATTATTAGTTATCCTAGATATAGCTTTATAAAGCTAATTTAGTGTATAATAACAAGAGAGACGCCTCTAGAATAAAGTTGTAGCTCTGCAGAAGGTGCCACACTAAAGGTAATTACAAAGGGGTAAAGAAAGTTAATAGTTACACTTATATTATCTACTACTTTAGAAAGGAGCACTAGATAGACATTAGTAGAGAAAGTAAAGGCGCTCTTTTACCTAATAGGCTAAGAATCCTCTTAAGTCTATTTAAAGTAGCTTATAAGGTTGCAGGCTTATTATATATTATCTTTTATAGTGTTTAGTAGAAGGAAGCTTTATAAGTAGCAGTTATTAACTAGGTAATACTTTATAATATTTTCTTTTATATAGTATTATTAGTAGAACTTTAAGGCATTATTACCTAGAATAGAGCTAATCTTCTTGCTGCCCTCCTAGCGTCTAACACTACATATTTGTCCTACATGCAGCAGGGATATACGCAGCAGAAGTAGGAGATTTAAATAATGCTAAGAATAGCCTAAAGCAAAATTATGTTAAGCATTAATATATAGACTTCTCTAAACTACCTCTCCTTCTTAGGTGTAGTGTTACACTTTGTTAGTAGGTGTACCTTAGCTTATTAGTTTAGCGTCTTAGCATCCTTTATTAAACTAAACACTAACTAATAATACTGCGTAGATGTTAACTACTAACACTATAACGTCCTAATTAGCTTCTATAACCTATACAGCAACTATACTAGAGCAAATTAAGCGCTAGAGATTGTTAAAGTTGTTAATAACTTTAAAATTACATTAAAATTTTATTATTTAGTAGCTAATAATATGTTAAATAATAATAATAAAACTATCTCTGCTCTTACCTAACATCTTAATATGCCCCTTACCTCTAAGCACTGTATACGCTGCGCTGGCTATATAATCTAGCTAGTAGTAAAAGCAGTTATCTACAGCAAAGAAATAAGCGCTTTTAAAGCAAAGCTTACCTAAGCAGCTCCTTAAGAACAATTTAACCTCTATTACTGCTATAAAGTTATTAGAAAACTTTATAATTTTATAAACATAGTGCTAGCATTACATAAATAACAGGAGGCTTTTATAACTTTTTAGGCTGCTCTTAATAATAACAACTCTTTCTAGAGCTTTAGGACGCTTAATCTTATACAAGATAGCAGCGTACACTAGCACAGCATTTATCTTATGCTCCTCTACTGTTTTAAGCTTAAGGACACTATTACTAAGTTTATATATAAGTAAAAAAGCACTAATAATAACTTTATAAACTTTACTATCTTTAGTAACTCTACTCTTACTAAGGTTATTACTAAGGATAAATAAGAAAAGGTTAATTACTTTTATAAGTTTCTTAAAGTCTTTTACTTTATAATAAAATACTTTAAGGGTAATAGCTCCTATAGCTTTCTCTAGATATCTATTATTAACCTATAACACTTTTATACTAAGCTTTTATGTATAAGTAATAAACTTAAGGGTAAGAGTAATAATTACTACTTTAAATCTAGCGTAGCATTTAGCATAGAGAAGTTGCTTACATACTAGAAAAAGTTTATTATTAAGCTACCTATATTTTATTACTATGTAGTAATAATTTTAAACTCTTAACTTTATCTTATTTAGTTTAAGAACTACTAGAGAAAGCACCTTACATAGCATAAAAAAGCTAAGGCTTTAATAAAGGCTATTTTTTAAGAGTATGTTAATGTAAAGGCTAAGGCTAAAGCTAACAACAATAATGTTACCTAAAAGCCTACGCAACGTAAGTTACTTAGTAGTAACTATTATAATAAGAGCTTTAAAAGGACTCTTTTTATTAACATAAGCCTTCTTACTAGCAGCTGCTTATACAAAAAGCAGCAGAAAATAATAGAGTTGCAGCAGTACTATAACAGCTACTGCAAAGACGTTACTATAGCTAATAATAACAGCCCTTTATTTGCTAACTCTTTTACTTAGTAGGAACAAGTTAGATAACTTTTTTACTTTAAACTATATAAAATTACGTTTAACTTCTTATCTATCCCTTCTATAAGCTATAATTATAAGAGGTTTTTTTTTAAGAGTAAGAGGACTATTACCTATAATAGAAATAAGCTTTCTAGCTTAATAATTAAGGCTCTCTAACTGCAGAAAAACTAGCTCTAGCAGGGTTATATTTACAGTAAAATAGGGGACTTAGTAGACTGTATACGCTGTAACGTCTTACAAGCTGTTAAAACGTAGGAGGATTGTAAGCTGTAATAGTTACGCCCTGTAAGTGGATTTAAATTCTCCCTTTATGTTAAAACGTACTAACAAACTAAGAAGTTACAGCCTAAAAAACAGCGAGTTGAAACGTATTACGTACGGTTGGGAACGCTGTTTAGGCTAGGCTAGAGACAACCGCTAGTGCTAGTGCTTACCCTAGCATTACCTATATATATATTATACTATGCGAGAATACTTAGCTTAAGTATTCTCGTGCGTACCTTTTAGTACAGTGGGGAAAGTCGTATAGTATCGGCTTGGCAGGCGGGGCGCCTACCTTATTACAATTACAAACACTAGTATTATTATAGGATACTATACTAAGAAGTACTTATTAATAACAATATAAAAACTTATAAAGTAATATTAAATACTACTAGAGTACATTACAGCATTTTAAATAAAAAAGATTAATAAACTATTTTTTAGAAAATCCTTTAACAAGGGGAAGGCTCTAAGTAGCTCTCTACTCTGCTGCAACCACTAGACCTATGCTAGGAAAGAACCTAGACTCTACCCCTAGCCTTAGTAATAACTAGAAAAGAATTAGGTAAGGCAGCTTAAATAGTACTATATTCTATGTAGAAGTAAGTAACATGCTAAGCAGCAATGCTAATACAAGAGGCACCTACTCTAGATTATATAAATAAAGGAATACCTAAGGTAGACATAAGTATAACTAGTACTAGTCTACATAAACTTAAAAGAGTGTCTATTCCCCTAGTATCTATGTACAAACAGATACTATGTTAAGCATTAGCCTGTTAAGCACTAAGCTAGATAGTAGCTAAAAACATAGAAAGCACATAAAAATAAAGACAACACTCTAACTAGAGAACTAACAGAATGTAAAATGCTAAACTGCCTTTACTACAGCTCTAGACTAGACTATAAACAGCTTTAATAGACAGAATGTAATAAGTGTAGAGACTGCTTCTTCTACTATTTCTAGTAAAAGGCACACTAAGCAAATAACTAGCTTCTACAGCATTACTAAGTAGAGAATTAACAATGCCTAGTAGAAGACTACATAGTTAAAGGCTATTAGAAGCATAAACTCTAGACTAACTAGATAGCAGAACAAGAAACTATTATAAGAAATGTTAAACTAGATAAGGCTCTAGACTACAACGTTATATACTACAATGCAAAAGCATTAATAGCAGTTAGGTAAGAAATTAGCTAAAGCCTTATAATAAAGTTTACGCTAGAAGAGCGCAGAGGGACTGCCTTAATTAACAGCAGATACACGTTTACTGCTGTAGACTCTTAATAGGTAGATTACTAAGACATACTATATAGAATAAAAGATTAGCCTTTTAAAGTTTCTCTTACAGATGCGTTCTTAATTAAATTTAGAGAAAGATATATTTACCTTAAGATAGTTAAACTTAAACTTAAAACTGTAGACACCTATAATTAGAAACTTTTAAGTATACTACCTTTAAAAAGAAAATACTAAGCTATACTAGGTTACAACTAGTTGCAAAAACATAACCCTAAAATTAATTAGAAAAACATAACTATCTAAACCCTAGAACAACACGCTACTATAACTTAGTTAGCATGTTATAGAAACAACTGTCTAGTGCATAAATAAGCAAAGCAAGGAGCTAGCTAGTACCTAAAAAAGCAAAAACTAAAAAAATTCCTGTATTAAAAACTTAAGGCTAGAATAATTAGAATAATAAAAAAAGAACTTAAAAAAACTACACTTAAAAAAATACTTTATAATTAAGAAATTAAAAAGGCTAGAATATATTAAATAGCGTAATAACTAAAACTTATAATTTCTAAAGAATACAGAGGCTATTAGAACATGTTTAAAACCTCTAAAGATCTAGGAGAACTCCTACTACACTAGCTGTAGAACTACGCTATAAATTTAAAACTAAACCTACAGCTAAAGACCTACAAGCTAAGACTACTAATAAAGGTTTAGAAGAAGGCACTATAAGAATATATAGACAAAATGTTAGCACAAGGCTACATCTATAAAAGTAATAGCCTAATAGCTTTAGCAGTAGTATTTGTAAAAAAGAAAGAAGAAAAAATTAGAATCTACTAAGACTACTAAACTCTTAATAAAAACACTATATAAAACTAGTTTCCACTTTATATTATACAAGACATCTTAAACTAGTTAAAAGGAACTAAACACTTTACAAAGTTTAATGTATAAGATAAGTTTAATAAAATAAGCATTAATGTGACGACAAGCAGCACCGTTACAATTAAAAAGGTTATAAATAGATAACAGCCTTCTAAACCCTAGGCAGCTTATATAAGCTTCTTATTATGTTGTTTAGACTAACTAACGCTCTAGCTATGTTTTAATAAATAATTAACACTGCACTTAATCTATACCTAGACATATTTATGCTAGTGTATCTAGATAATGTCTTTATATACACTAAAGATAATAAAACAGACTATATAAAGAAAGTTAACTTAGTGTTAGACTAATTACAAAAATATAAACTTTATCTACAACTTTTAAAATATAAGTTTAATGTATAGGAAACTAAATACCTTAAGTTTATTATTAATAGAGAAAAAGAAAAAATAGACTTTATAAAAGTAGAGAAAGTAATAGACTAGCTAACACTTATATGTATAAAAGAAGTTAGAGGATTCCTTAGTTTAATAGAATATGTACAATGTATAATAAAAAACTATTCTAAGATTACATTACTACTTACTAATGCTACTGTAAAGAAAGAACTATACCTAAAGTTTATTTAAATCCTCTAGATAGAAGAAGTCTTTTAAGAACTTAAAACAGCTATAACTAGCAAGCTAGTAATATAAATGTATAACTTACGCCTTAAAACTAAGCTTTATATAGACGTGTTCTTAAAAGCTAGAAGAGTAGTCTTCCTCTAAAAACAAAAAAATAGGTGATAGCACTTAGTAGCATATTACTTAGCAAAGTTCTCCCTTTCTAAATAACAATACAGCATTCTAGACAAAGAACTTAAAGCTATTATAAATGCATTAAAAGCATAGAAAACTAAGCTGTAAGGAATTAAACAGCAGTTTATTGTTTTTACTAACTACACTAACCTAGTTACCTTCCTTACAACAAAAAAGTTGTTACTAATGCATGTATAATAGGCTATAGAACTAGCTTAGTTTAACTTTATAATAAAACATGTTGCAGATGCTAATAATTAACAAGCAGATGCTCTAAGCTAGCGTGCTAACTACTTTAAAGAAGAAGAGGAGGGTATAGAAGAATTTATAATATTTAAGAAAATAGATAAAGAATTAGTCTACAACAGACTAGGTCGATAAGAGACAATGTGCTCTCTTATAATAGTAGAGCAAGAGTAGAAAAACCTTATTAGAGAATATTATAAGGCTTCTATGTTTAGACACCTAGGAATTAGAACACTTTAGAAAAAGATTAAAGCTATAATTCTACGCAATGTTCTAAGACTAAAATAGTTGTGCATAGAGATTCTCTAAGAATGCAACATATGTAATA